>NC_137824.1:22928098-23293098 GCF_963921795.1 Nannobrachium achirus | reverse complement strand
CCGTTCCAAAGCACACACTGTCTTTGTCTGCACCTCGTCAGTGCTCGTCTACATACAGTATATAATCTGTTGTTTTCCCGCTCTCGTTTTTCCCGCTCCCGCTTTCGACGACCCTCCCTCCCTGTCTCTCTCTGTCTCTCTCCCTCCCTCCGTCCTGGTAATCTACTGCCTGAGACGACAGGTCTCGGTCCGTCTCTGTGTAGTGTGTATGTCCGTCTGTCCATCCATCTGTTTGTCTCCATGGTCTACCCTGTTGCTGTGTGTTGCCAGGGACCCCCCCCCCCACCACCCACCACCACCTAGGGATGGGACGATAAGCAATATTATCGTTTATCGTGATAAAAAACACTCACGATAATCGTATCGTGGAGATTTAATTTATCATGATATCGTCCTCCATCATGCACTGGGATCAATTCACCTTTTATTTGCCGAGCTGCATATCTGGTGCGACTTAAACTTGAACGTAGGCCTACTTATAATATACGTACTTGATACAGTCTTTTTTTCACTCTCTACCAAATCAATTTGCCATAAAATAGCCGACGTGAGCTTGTAGATCTGCTATTTTTTGGCAAATGTTCCGCCCCAGGATAATGGATGTTGGGGATATTTTGATAATCGTGATAATATCGTCAATCGCGAGTTCTTTGGTCACAATAATCGTGATATGACATTTTCATATCGTCCCATCCCTACCACCACCACCACCACCCGCCCTCCTCCACCTCATCTCACTCCACCCAGCATCTCGAGGCGGCAGAGTGGAAATGGATGGTGGGGGGTTGCCATGGAAACTGGAGGTCTATTGCAGCTATACTGCTCGGCGGCCGACTCGACATCATCTGCCGCTGCCGTGTGTGTGTGACACGGTTGCATAGCGCATGAATATTTGAGCTTTATTGACACAGACACTCTCTGACAACACACACATACAGCAGAAAAACTCCCAGCACTCTCAGTCATTCCAAAGGAGAAATATGTGTATCTGCTGCCTCGCCAACCCATAAAAATGTCTCGCTCCGTCCCAGATGAAAGTATGAGCTCTGTCAGCCTTCTATATCCAAGACATCCTCTCCGGTCTCTCTCTCTCTCTCTCTCTCACTCTCTCATGTAGGAGATAGAAAGCTGACAGGGCTCAGCCTTTTATCTGGGATGGAGACATTTTTCTGGGTTAGCGTCGAGGCGGGGGAAGGAAAGAGAGCACGAGAGTAGCGGGTGGAGAAGAGAAAACCAACTGGACGCAAAGGCAATTATATAGGACGGAACGGATGAAAGCAACTTTCACTGAAAGAACAGCGATTTGTAGGCCGAGGAAAATGCAGAGTCGGAGAGTGCATGGGGAGGGGTGGGGGGAATAGAGGGAGAGAGAAGGAGAAACAGTGTTGGTGTTATGAGAGCAGTAAATTAGGCCGATGGAACTGCTCTGATTTCTTCCTTTTCTCCTCTCATCTACAGTATATAGTATATTTGACTACACCACCTATACCAGTGGTTCTCAAACTTTATTTATTTATTTCAAGGACCCCATAACTCTGAGAGTGTACAAATGGAACAGGTCCATTTTGATACATTTGCATGCTATCAAAGTTACAGACCTGTTAGGTCCATTTGGAATCCCCTAAAGGAACCATGAGGGTCCCTGGACCGATCTATACTATACTATACTATACTATACTATACTATACTATACTATACTATACTATATCAAGGGTTTTCAAAGTGGGTGACGGGGCACCCTGGGGTGCCGCGACGGCAGTCCAGGGGTGCCACGAGATAATTTGATAATATTTGAAATTTATTTGGACATTTAAAAATATATTAAGTATCATTTTAAACTTGAAGTACAAAGTTATTTTCAGTCAGTTCTAACCAAAATGGCTATGATCTCGCTTTCCTTGCAACATAATCGCTAAAGTATGCTATAAATATAAGGTGCTGGGAGTGAAAAGTATGAATAAAATATTTATAGGGGTGCCCTGAGCCAAAAAGGTTTGGGAACCCCTGTACTATACTATACTATACTATACTATACTATACTATACTATACTATACTATACTATCGGGTATGTGCATGCATAAAGTGAATGGCAAATCGAGTGGCATCGAGTGGTGAGTTTAGTGTTGTTTAACGTTGTTTAATGCAATCAGATGTTTGTGTTTGGATGTATGGGCTGTCAAGGCCAGAAAGTAGTTTTTTGCCACTCAGTAGCGTTACTGCATAAGTTCCGGGTATGATGATGATGATGTCACGGGCATACCCTCTATACTATACTATACCAGTAAGACTCCCTAATCGGGAGATAAGCAACCGTTGGTCGCTTATCTCCACAAATAGGCCAAAAGTTTGTTTTACCAATTATCAAGACATACGGGCAGTTGACAGTTTGCCATGGTTACTCATTGAAGTTGAATCTCCATATATGGAGATAACCTACGCATCACACTAAATCTGACCTCACCAGCCCATATTTGGGCATGAGCAACTTATGTCTCCATATATGGAGATATGATGACATCACACAGTCCTCAGCCGATGATGTGGCGTGATGTCATACAATACACAAACGAGCCCTACAGTATCAAGGGGCAATTCTTGCCAGGAAAGAAGCATTTCTTCGACTCAGACCTTATCGCCAGGGTTGGCTTATAGCAGCTGTCGGTAGGACCATATATGGATTCTGTTAGTGTGGATCTCCTAACAGGGCATCATCTGGGATACCATCCCTTTTATGCCCATATATGGAGATCCCTAACAGAATCCCTTTCATGCCCATATATGGAGATCCCTAACAGAATCCCTTTTATGCCCATATATGGAGATCCCTAACAGCATCCCTTTTATGCCCATATATGGAGATCACTAACAGCTAACAGAATCCCTTTTATGCCCATATATGGAGATCCCTAACAGAATCCCTTTTATGCCCATATATGGAGATCCCTAACAGAATCCCTTTTATGCCCATATATGGAGATCCCTAACAGAATCCCTTTTATGCCCATATATGGAGATCCCTAACAGAGAATCCCTTTTATGCCCATATATGGAGATCCCTAACAGAATCCCTTGTACGCCCATATATGGAGATCCCTAACAGAATCCCTTTTATGCCCATATATGGAGATCCCTAACAGAATCCCTTTTATGCCCATATATTATGGAGAAATCCCTGCTCTGAGTATCTGACATCAGTGTGATGTCACCTTTTATGCCCATATATGGAGATCCCTGCTCTGCGTATCTGGTTGCTATGGTAAACAGTTGGTTGCTAGGGTAAAAAAACATGGTTGCTATGGTAAACAGTTGGTTGCTAGGGTAAACAGTTGGTTGCTAGGGTAAAACCATGGTTGCTAAGGTGGTTGCTAACGTACACTAACAAACCAGCAACAACAGACTGTTGCCACAGCAACGTACACAAAGGTTTGTGTACACATGTGGTGTGATGTCATACTGATGCGGAGATATGAGCAGGGCAAAGGTGTGACGTGTGACGTGTGACGGACGGACGGACGGCCGGTGGAGGTTTTGTTTAAAGCCCAACCAATAGGAATACAGAGGGGGCGGGGCTTAATCAATTACAGATTGTCCCTATTGGCCGGAAAAAGTCCAAAGTCGTGTGAGCGTTTTAAAGTTTACATCACGTTGCTAGGCAAAAGTATGCCAGAGTAATGTGGCGCATCTACAGTTCTGCATCAGCCAGGTTATCTTAGGTCGGCCTTGTTTCCTTTTCCCGGGTGGTGTCCATCTGAGGGCCACTTTGAGGATCCGCTCTGGGGGCATTCCAAGTACGTGTCCAGGCCATATCAGACATCTTTCAGTTTCAGTGACCTTAAAACCATAAGCCATATATAGCTACTTTGTTGTAAGACATATAGTGAAAATAGCCAATCTGTGACAAGCTAGTTTTTATAGTTTTTATGATCGTTTTTGTCTTTTCATCTTTTTTTTTTTTTTTTTTTCAAATAACAATAATGATAATAATAATCAGAAATAGCAGATCTACAAGTTCACATGTAGATCTGCTATTTCTGATTATTATTACCCTTATTATTATTTGAAAAAAAGCTGAAAAGACAAAAACGATCATAAAAACTATATGAAAACAGAAATCAGTTTAATAGTTTAATACCGTACATAGCCAACATTTAGTTTACAGGTCGAGATGAGCTCCTCAGAGAATCTACATTCCATTCTGTTGAGGAAGGGTTTATTGGTTTAGGGATTGGAGCAGAGCAGACCGGAGGAGAGGAGAGAGGGAGGGAGGTTTAGTAGTGAACGCTTATTAGCTTGAAATATCCATGAAGCAGCTGCACCATTTCCGCGGTAACACCTGTCGCCATGGCGCTGAGATGTCCACATGCTTCTGTGTCAAAGTCTGCATATCTAGCGTACTGCACGTACTACACATTCACACAGCGGCCTAGGGTATGCATGGAGCGCACGCACACACGCACACACGCACACACGCACAGCCACTTCATCTGTAGACTATAACAGAGCAGTGGTAAGTTCATTTAAAGTGTACTTAAGTAACATTTGTAGATGTTTTTACTTCATGGAGTATTTCAAATTTATATATATATTTACCAATACCTTTACTAGTTACTTTGTAGATTGATTATTATTTCAACATATACATTAATGTACAAGCTCACTTGTAGATCTGATATTTTCTGATATATATATTTTTTTTACACACACACACACACACACACACACACACACACACACACACACACACACACACACACACACACACACACACACACACACAGAGAGAGAGAGAGAGAGAGAGAGAGATCCACTTCATCTTCATCTGTGTACAGAGCAGACACATAAAGATTTTGGACCGGTTCTGTAATCCTTCAGAGTAGATTGACTCCTTTGTCATGACTTTTATATATTTAATCTCTTCTCTCCTCTATATCGTCTCCCCTTGCCTCGGGAAGCCTCTGTGCTAGTTCGGGGAATAGGGAATGTTGTGTTTCCATGACAACTGCAGTGGTGGTGGAGGGAAATGGATTAGATACTCCGCACAGCTCTGTGCAGAGGGTGTGTTTGTGGCTGGATTGGGGGAGGGGGGAAGTGTTTATGGGGTGTACGGCTTGTGAAAGGGGATTGGGTTGGGGGTTGCGGTCTATAGGAGAGAGTGGGGAGATTGGGGGGGGGGGGGGGAGGGGGGGTTGCGGGTTGCCCTCAAACCACATAGTGCCAGCTGGAAGCTTCTGATCTCTCAAAAGGCACACTGTTGTATCATGTCTAGCGGATGAAAAACAAATTGATTTTTACATCTAGCTGTTGTGCCATTCTACTTCGGCGCTGTGTGATTTTCACAAGACATAGGGTTTCTGTTCCCGATCCACCCGTGATGCCTTGTGGTCTTTCTTTTTTTAGATTATTTGGTTTCTGCTTCCTTACAGCACTAGCGATGAGCAGGTGTTCTGACCGCCGTCTGATATCAGCACATTTTACACACTGTGTTGGACCCCTGCATGGGTGGGGCCTGAAACACTGCTGAAAATCCTCTCCCCTCTCCTCTCCTCATCCCCTCTAGGAAAACCAGAGGCAGACAATTAACCCATTTTACACCCTCTTCTCCATCACCCTCAATCAGATTCCCCTCAGTCATGGCCAATCCCTCCACCCGCTCCCCCCCATCTCCCCCCTGTCTGATTCCCATCCTTTCCAGCTGAGACAACAGGCGCAGAAGCTTTGGCAAGAGCTATGGGGAGAGACAGAGAGAGAGAGAGAGAGAGAGAGAGAGGAGAGAGATGGTGGGGAGGAGGGGGGCTTTTCAGATGGAGAGAGAGAAGAGGGCTTGCCACAGAGTGAAAGGAAGCATTGTGTGTTTCTCCCAAATGCTACGGCTCCATCTCGGTGCCTTCGTCGGGCCAGCAGTCAGCACATTACTGTGTCCCTTTAAATCAGGGCAGAGTTTAGTCCTATAGCAACATTCAGGCTACACTGCTCCAATGTTCCCGCTCAGTGGCCTCCTCCTCCTCCTCCAGCCAAAGGCACAGACACCTCCCCTCCTGCTATAACACTGTGTGGTTCCCAAACAGCGGGTCGGGAGACAGACACATTTTTATGGGTTGTGACTTGAGTAAAAGTCCTATTTTCTTTCCTTCATTTGAACATATATACTGTATACACTGTGTATACTGTTACTTGCGCCTGCAGAGCGAGCAAGTACTGCTTTCGGTTGCATATGTATGTATGTATGTATGTATGTATGTATGTGGGTAGGAAGGTAGGTAGGTAGGTAGGTAGGTAGGTAGGTAGGTAGGTAGGTAGGTAGTGTGTGTTTGAGCCCGGCTGTTAATGGTGGCAATGTCATCAGGCTAATGATAATGATGGCAATGTCATCATTAACAGCCAATGAGGCCAGGAGAGCGCACCTCATGGCGCGCACCTCATGGCGCGCTCTGCTGGCGCACAAGTTGTGCACAAGGCGCAAGTTGTGAAAACATCTTATCATCCTCTGCAACACACAACTGAGATTTTAACATGGGACCTCTGCAGTGAGAGTCTGGTCTTTACACCACTACATCATCTCTCACAACAGGTATGTGCCAGTGCTTTTGAATTTTCTTTTGTATTTTAACCTTGAAAAGATCAAATACAGCAGTGTAAGAGAACTGGGATTTGAACATGTGACGCAACACTGAAAAGCTAAACCTTAGACCACTACACCATATCTCACTGCAGGAGTTTTCTGGAGCTTTTGTGTACTTTTGACTGCTTTTGTATATTTAACCTTGGGATTAAATGTAACTCCACCACACCAATGCAAATCCTTGAAACTGCCATTGGGGATAATGGTTGCAAATAGTTGTATGTTGCAAGGAGGAGCATTGGAGTGTACTAGCCTTTCAAGCTTGCAGATGAAAGGGGATTGACAATTTGTGATTCAGGCTATACATTTTAGTCTACAAATGTGCAATATAGGGTACAAACTTGTAGGTTTTATGTTTCAAATGATATGCACACATACTGATAAGACAACCTTAAAAAGCTAAAGACGCTGGTATGGAACTCCTGGTTTACTAGGACGGGGTTCAATTCCCTGCGGTGTCCTGCTGATGGTAGGAATGTCTTTGTAATCACCTAGTTATAAAGTTAACATCATCTATCATAGTTAATCATCTATAGTAATATACTAACATCTTTCTATAGTTCTATAGTAATATACTAACATCTTTCTATAGTTCTATAGTAATATACTAACATCCTTCTTTATAGTAATATATTACATTACCATGATGTTATGTTGCAGTAGATTCACCATTACCTTCTGTTGCAGCCTCATGGTCAGCACCAAACAGTGCACTTGAATGCTACAATGCTAGCTACTTTGGTATTCAGGGGGTTTGTGTTTCACATCTTAATCGTAATTTTATATATTTCATTTCATATACTTTTCATATTAATTCAGGTTACAAATGACACAAACAATAGCTGGTTTAAACATACACATGTATTTATTTAACAGAAGTTCATCGTCATTGCTAAACAAACACATACATACCACCACTTCCTGTTAAGAGTCACACTTGACCGCAGCACTCCTTTTATAGGCTGAGGAATGTAATTGGAACATACCACCTCGCAGGGGAGTTTGAATTGTGACTGAAACTGTGTATTGTCCACACAAAGAGTTGTTGCTAAAAACATGAAGCATAGACTTGTTTATACCTTGTGTATGATGATAATGTTTTGAAATATTTTCTTTGTTTATTTCTTGGTTCATTTTAATGTGAAGTTGGGTTGTTTTTGATCCAGGAGTTTTTAGTGTGAATAGGTTTTAAGCGCCCATCTTTTAGTATGTTGTATAGTTCGCCAAGACACACGCGTGGATATGAGTTTAATTAATTTTTTTCCAGATTGTTTTCAAAATACAAAAGACTATAGTATGTCGTAAAAACATAGATTTTAAGTCTTAATTTTCCGATAGTGCCCATCTTTTAGTATGTTGTATAGCTCATCGAGACGAACGTGTGGATGTGTGACACAGAGGCAAATATTATACTTTTAAGTTTGTGCAACCTTGTGTAGCGGTTGGTGTTAGCATTAGCATTTGTTAGCATTAGCATTTTTAGCATTAGCATTTGTTAGCATTAGCATTTGTCGAAAAAAAGTAGGGTTCCAGGGGTCGCACAGCAGTGTGTCACACATCCACACGTTCGTCTCGCCGAGCTATACAACATACCAAAAGATAGGCACTATCGGAAATTTAAGACTTAAAATCTATGTTTTGACGCCTTACAATAGTCTTATGTAATTTTGGGGGTTTTGAAGACAATCTGAAAAAAATGAATACATTTCATATCCACGCGTTCGTCTCGAAGAGCTATACAACATACTAAGAGACGGGCGCTTAAAACCTATTGGTTTCCGAGTTATCGCACTTTGAAAAATGTAGGATTAGATTTAGAATTAAGGAGAACATTTCTAAGACATTTTAAGTGTGCCTGCAGCTCGCTAAGTTTGTGCAACCTTGTGTAGCGGTTGGTGTTAGCATTAGCATTTGTTAGCATTAGCATTTTTAGCATTATATTTGTTAGCATTAGCATTTGTCGAAAAAAAAAAGTAGGGTTCCAGGGGTCGCACAGCAGTGTGTCACACATCCACACGTTCGTCTCGACGAGCTATACAACATACCAAAAGATAGGCACTATCGGAAATTTAAGACTTAAAATCTATGTTTTGATGCCTTACTATAGTCTTATGTAATTTTGGGGGTTTTGAAGACAATCTGAAAAAATAAAATAATTTCCGAGTTATCGCACTTTGAAAAATCTAAGATTGCATTTGTCGGAAAAAAAGTAGGGTTCCAGGGGTCGCACAGCAATGTGTCACACATCCACACGTTCGTCTCGACGAGCTATACAACATACCAAAAGATAGGCACTATCGGAAAATTAAGACTTAAAATCTATGTTTTAACGACATACGTCTTTTGTCTTTTTGGGGGTTTTGAAGACAATCTGAAAAAAATTAAACTGAGTGAATTAAATGTATTTTCAAAATACAAAATAAGTATTTGTATCTCAAATACATTTCTCAGACCAGTATTTCTATTTTGTATTTTGATACATTTTTTGACACAGTATTTGTATTTTGTATCAAAATAGTTTTTGGTGTATTTTCGCACATCTCTGGGGACATGATCCGCCACAAAGACTGGCATAATCTGGTCTTTATGGCCGTTCTGCCCACACACACTCACAGAGCCACGCTCTGTCCTCCAACATGTGGTGACCCATATCACCTCTCATCTCCACTCTAATGGAGGGACAGCTGCAGGATGGGGCAATGGACATGTGTGTGTGAGAGAGAGAGAGAGAGAGAGAGAGAGAGAGAGAGAGAGAGAGAGAAGGGAGAGAGAGCTGGGAGCTTCCTTCCCTGCACCGGATTGCTGAGGAGGAGGGGAGGGGGGGGGGGTCTTGAGGAGGCGCGGAAAACCTACTTCCTGTCCCGCCATAGGCAGCTTTTACATCACATCCTCTTCCCGGCTACACATGGCTCAGTCAGGGCCAGGGGTCCTCGGTCTGAAATGGGATCCTCTGTTTCCTCTAACCTCATTGCTGGCGGCTCACACACATGGAAGGGGAGAGGAGTGGAGAGGCATGCACGCTCGGTCATAGTGCTGTAATGGTGATGTTGACACCTAGATCTTGTTTGTTCATCAACTTCCAACGTGTTTTGACATAATCTTTCTTGAAGATTTCGTCATTTCTGGCAAGACACAGTGTTTGCTATCTCTCTCCATTAATTAATTGCCATCTGGTTGTGTTTGTAATCTCTCAGAGAGGAATTATAGAGGTTAGAGCTTCCCCATGTTGAGTCAAATTAAGCCACAGCCTCCACTCCTGTGGTGTTGCCCTTTCGGCCATTGCTTTAAGTTCCAGCTTTGCAACAATGTAATAATATTACACAATGAGAACCCAAAACTTTGGTTTTCTAGGCACCTAACCTCCTCAGCCAACCTTTCTTCTAAACTGACCATGGTACGTTGCTGTTAGATTGAGGAAATAAAATGATATAAATTATCAGTTTCTGAACAATCAAACAATGTTCACATTGGTGTGTCTGTGGTGATGTTCAGCTAGTTATAGAAAAAGCTGGAGGTACAAAAACTGCTTGCAACACAATGCATGTGTTAGTTTCCTCCGCAAGGATGGACTGCATACAGGAGAAATAGTCAGGTATCATTTTATCCCACTAGTTGAATCAGTGTTAATTTCATTAGGGAAAATAAATCTAAGCTATTTGGTGCATGAGAGAGAGAGAGAGAGAGAGAGAGAGAGAGAGAGAGAGAGAGAGAGAGAGAGAGAGAGAGAGAGAGAGAGAGAGAGAGAGAGAGAGAGAGAGAGAGAGAGAGAGAGAGAGGTGTGTGCATGTGTGTGTGTTTCTCTGTGTCACACTCAGGATGTGATGATGCCTGTGATGTGTCCAGAATGTCTGACTAACTGTATTACAACACACAGGCAGTCCATTGTGAGGGGTACAATCATCAGTGACTTGTCCGGGCTTTCCCTCCATTGGACAACCCGCACTACATCACTGCCCTGGTTTGGAGTCTTTTTGTCTGTGAGCGTGTGTCCTATGACTGTGTGTATTCCTCTTTTGTATGCATTTCTGCGTGTGTGTGTGTGTGTGTGTGTGTGTGTGTGTGTGTGTGTGTGTGTGTGTGTGTGTGTGTGTGTGTGTGTGTGTGTGTGTGTGTGTGTGTGTGTGCTTAATTAAGCCAGGCAGGGGGGTGGGGAGGGATAAAGACATGCAGCAATAAAAAAGAACAATCCTCCCATTCTGCTGTGCTGGGTCTCCCCTCTGGGAAGCTCCTCACTTCCTGTCCAAGTGACAGGAAACAGGAATTTGGTGACACACTGGGCCAACGAGGACAGCAGGAATCGCCATGAGGATCAAGGGGATGACAAACACCAGTTGGATTTGTCACCATACCTTATCCTTTTCACACAATAAAATAACCCTGAAGTTGGTGCAGTTCACTTTGTACTTGTATTGCTATAAACATTGTTTGTACTTAAAATTAGGGCACCATCTCCTTACATAGATTTCCATTCAGCAAAACCTGGGCACGGCTCCAGTCTTTTATTGCTGTTGACTCATCCACTCGTCTCTGTGTGTGGGATTTTCTTTGCTCTTCTTTGCCACGTTTTCTTGCGTATGCTTCACAGTGCATTGCTAGATCTGACTAATGGTTGTATGTCGGACTATCACGCCTAGACCTCGTATCTCCATATAAGTGTGTCTGTGTGGGTTTTATGAATATCAAACCAATGAAATCTATTAACAAGAGCTTGTGACTAAATAATAACGGATCCATTGGAACACACAACACAGGTTGTCTTTTCCAGTTTCTGAAAAGTAAACCGCTTGTGGACGTAGCCTACAAGGTTTCTGCCTGACAGTGACAATATGCTTCTCAGTGCATTGCCAGATCTGACTAACTGTTCCTGTTGCATATGTTTGTGTTCCAGCAGGCCATTCAGCCTGGCCCCAGTGATGTGGCCTACATAGACTTGTACTGAACAAGACAGTGATGTGGAAGGTGCATAACACAAGAGTTGCCTTAGCAACCACATAATGCAAGAAGAGACGAGGGAGAGAATGACACCATTTGGGGTTCATGAGTCTGCAGTCTTCACTGTTAGATCACTAGTTATCAATATATATAACATCAACTCCATTGTCATTTGTATATATATATTATGCATCCAAAGATCCTCAACATCCTTCTGTTAGTGAGCCTTTTCAGATATTTGTGGACTTCCTGGCTTTATCTTTGGTAATATGACATGACACAACACTTGTATGTGGAATAATGAGTATTTATATTTCATTCAGAGGAAAATTCAATCAAGAAGAGAAAGACAAACTAAAAAAACTGAACTAAATCCTGATCTGCAGTCACATCTCCACCATTCAGTATATAGCTGCTTCCAATCACACTCCTCTGCACCAGTGAGTCAAGGCCGGTTCCCTTTGTTTTGGTTGGTGACGTGCCATGGGCTATTTATAGCGGTGTGTGTGTTATTGTGTAAGACACAATGAGCTGGGTCTGTTCGCCATGCATCCACTATAATCTCGGAATCAGAAAATAACATCTACGTCCCTATTTCTAACATCTATATCCGTATCTCAGTATTGTGTTGAGGCCTGGCTTAACACCTGCAAACCTAACCTACTTGTTCAATCAATCAGACACTGTATGCACATGCACATCATTTGATATCATCGATATTTTTCTTGACCGTTCATTGATTGTTCTCAACCTAATGTTGTTATTTGATTGACAAACAACATTTTTGGCTTTGTTGTCTGTTGTTTGTTACCCTGCTCTGTAAATCACTTGGGAACTTGGATTTGAAAGCACTATACAAATACAATTAATTATCATTATCATCTCTGGGATCAGAGTTACAGATCTGTAAGTGTCCATTTAGTTCCATTTTGAACACTCTCAGGTTTACAGACCTGTAAGGGTCCATTTGGGCTGCTGGTGGGTCTGGGGATCTTAGTAGATAATTAGATTTTCAATTTGAATTTACTTAAAAAAAATTAAAAATAAATGTCCAGAAAACATTCATGAAAACGCTCCCATGTTTGTGATTTAAGGGGCAGTGATATAGTAAGTATTATTCACATGTTTTACTCATAATACTATATCACAATGTGGAAATAGTTACAATTAAGCAAAAGTCTCAAATTTACTCGTAAAAGGACAGACGTATTCGAATCAAAACATTTACTTGAGTAAAAATACAAAAGTATTGGCATCAAAATATACTCAAGTAAATATACTTTAAGTACCAAAGTGAAATGACCCAATTGTCAACAGTTAACTATAGCTAAAAGACAAACTCCACATAGACATTTTTATTATGATTTCATAACCTTTTTATTTGAAATGTCAGTGTTCAAGAGAAAATAAAACAGCAATATAAATATTAGCATAAAAATAAGAGTAACACAAGGGGATATAGCGTGGGGGCTAAGCGATTCATAAGAAAGATAATACAGCAGGATAGAATAGGATTAATTCAGCAGCAGACGGACAAACACACATATATAATATTTATAATCATTTGTTCATATGGACAGAAACAGAGAAAGAGAGGCATTCTTTCACAAATGCACAAGATAAAATCACAGCAAAATAACAAAGAGGTTACAGAAAATTAGAAACATTTCCAATAGTTTTTTTTTGTCCATTTCATTTTTTTTAACAGGGTGATAAAATAGATAGAAGGGAGCGAGAGAAAATGAACACAAAAATATGAGCAACACATATCACAAGTTAACTAGTCTACGTGTGTCACTTATCGTCTAAAGTTATTGTCATCTTTATTTAATTTATTTACACAAGAGTTAGTTGGCTTCCATGGTGCTTAGTTACTACATTGCAACACAAACTGATGAAGAACATCTCAGGTTTTTATTAATATTTTTTTTTCCTTTTTACTGTGGTTTTCTTACGTTTTCTTGAAAAACAAATGCAACACATTCCAGTAGTAAGCCACGTCCTGTGGAAGGGGACTCTTATTTTGAAAATGATGGACGTGGTCCCTACTATACAAACAACTGGCTCATACCATCGACAGGACTTGTGTGTTTATTTACAGCAGGGAAGAGCCTTCATGGGACCAGGGAGTAGAGCGGTGGAGTGACTGGGAGACAATCTGAGGTTCAGCATTTTAAAGAGTGGGTTTCAATGGAGGGCTGGAAACTAGCCCCCCCATATCTGATTCTGAAGTGGTATCTCCTCTCCAACAGGGACAGATGTGCTTGGTTCTGTTGACCTCTACCTGGGTCAGTGCATTATAGGATGTTTAGCGGGGGTGAGTGGGTCAACAGTGGTGCCTCTGTACATTCAGTGGGTAGAGCCAAGGTCGCTTACCACCCCCCTTTCAACATATTTGTGCCACCCCAGATTATATATCCTTCACCCCACTTTCTCCACTCCCCGACCCAGCCTGCAAGCTGCCTCTTCATGCAGTGGTGTCCAGCCAGTAGCCTGACAGACAGACAGACGGACGGCAAAGGAAAGACTTCATATCTCATATAAACTTCTCTATACTATCGAGTCATTATCCTCAAAAAGAAAAAGAAATAAAAAGAAAGTATGATTATTGTCTCATGTCAAATATCAGCACTTCAGGATAGCGGGGTGAATACTCAAGTCGAGGCCCTAGCGGCCTACAAAGTGACAAGAAACGCCTAAGCACTTAAGTTTACCATGTCTACATGTTTTTTCCCCTCAAGACCGAAGTTATCACTACCCCTACTGTCATCTCATTTTCATAATACGAACAGTGCATTTCTCAATGTTTGGCTCTCAATAGTAGGGTAGTTAGCGTGAGTGAGGGGAAGACTTACAAGCTGGCTGGGGAGAAGGCGAGGGGAGAGGGGCACAAACCAGCAGGACCTCTGCATGTACCCATCTGGGTGTTTTACAAGTGGTGGCCAGAGTCTGCTATGCTGTCTGCACAAACAGTGCGGGCCGTGACCATCGGAGTACAATGTCACGTCACCTTGCCCTCGGCAAGCCTTCTCTGAGGGTGCATGCTCAGGTCATAAAAATCACAAGATAAAAATCTTACCCTTTAACTATGATTACAAAAGTCATCTTTTTGATTTGTGTCAGATAAATGTTACGTGTGCATTGTGTTGACCTGCGTCGAGAGGAAGGATTTAAGGTTTACGGCGTCCTCCTCCATGCTTTAGCAATGCATAGTTTGCAACTCTAAAATATATGTGGTTTGAACCTAAATGAGCATGCAGAAGAGTGTGTTACCTTTGAAATGGCAGCCTTATATCCATAGAAGCTATGGTTTAATATCTTACAAGGCTGACTCTATTTAGGAATCTAATGGCAATATAGCATACTTTACAATAGTAGACTTTCCACCTCAGGGAAAGGGTGCGGTAAATCCAACATGAAACACATTATACTGTTCATCTCTGAATACATCACTGAGAATGGCCTTGTTATCCCAGCAAGGTTCCTTACATTGAATCTCTTTGAATAAATCCAAGTTCATTTCGATTATCATTAGGTTTTTTTTTGCCAAAAAAATACAACAACCCCCCACAGCCCCCAAACTATCTTGCTTACCAACAACATATACATGAGCAATACTAGACGTCGAGCAGAACACGGGTTTGCAATAGATTTCAACAATAAGCCATCAGCACATTCAGGTCCTTCCAAGACCCACCAACACCATCGTCCATGTGGTCAGACATGATTTGCCATCAACCTTCAGACCGCGGCTTGCAGAGCAGTTAAGATACTGAGGGGGTTGTGTGCAGGATTGAATCTCTTTATCAGGATTGGGGCCAGGTATATTCATTCCACCGCTTCCCCTTACGTCCGTCCCCTCTCTACTTCTTCTCCTTCTTGGTGGACTTCTTCTTGGAAGCGGGGGTCTGCGCGGCCTTGGGGGGCTCAGGCTGGGCCGTGGCCTGTGGCGGGGGCAGCGCCTGCTGGGTGGCCTGCTGGGCGGCGGCCTGCTGCTGCTGGGGGTTGGACGTCAGGGTGGCCGTGCTGCCGGGGATGTAGACGTTCTGGCGGTAGTCGGGCACGTGCTGCAGGGTGAACTGGGGGCTGTAGCGCGTGCTCAGGCCCATGGTGCCCGGTCCCAGAGTGCCCGTCGCCTCGCTCACTTCTAGGAGGAAGAGGGAGAGAGTGGGGGGGAGGGAACGAGAAGGGGAGGAAGAAGAGAGAAGTGGACCACATTAAACCACAAGATTCGTCAGGATTTATCGTCTGTGCAATAGAAAGGGGTGGGTAGGTGGTGTGGGAGGGGGGGCTGATGATGACTGCAGTAGGAGAAGGGGTTAGTTTGACTCAAAGCATCTACACATGCAATCAAAGGAAATCTGTGTCAACATTCACCATTGCTCTAATAAAACTAGACTCTATGGTCATTAGAAAGCGTGAAAGACCGATGTTAAGTGGCATGCTCCTCTGTGAGCATTTTTGTCTTATGTGTGCTCTGACTGTGTGGATGACGTCACTGCTCGGCTCATAACTCTCCCCCAGCCCCTGCAATGCAGAGCCACAGACACAATCGCTCCCTCCCCCCATTCCCCTTGCTGCTCCCAAGCTATATAAACACGTGATTTAAAAACAAATCACGTAAGATGCACTGCACTGCAAAGAGCAGAAAGCCATGGCTAAATGTGTTACTATTTTTAAATGCCGTTTCTGCTTGGTGACACCGACAGGCCATGCCTTGCTAATTGGCCCTCGCAGAAATCGATTTATTTTCAAATGAAAAACACGCAGTATTTTCCTATTTGTTTGTGTGTGCAAGTGACACAGTTGTATGGCGAAGTACAAATGAACCATTGGGCGATAAGCTACAGTGGAAGTCTAACCTTCAGGGTAGAGCGGTTCTTCTGCATCAGTACAGACTGTTCTCTCTGTCTAGCACTGTGTTGACATAATAGGCTATCTCCATGCTCCACACAGAGCATTCTGTCTCCGTCTCTCTGTTCACCCAGATGGAAAACTACACATCGCATCTGCAGTGTCCAGCAAGGTAGGAGTGTGTGCGTGCGTGTGGAGGGGGGAGGCAACAGGGTGAGGAGCAGGGATGTGAGTGTCAGTGGTTGTAATAACAATGGAAACAATTACTTGAGCCTGTGTGGCAATAAATCTCTTTGAGTCTCTTCCTCATTCATCTCTTTGTGTGCATGCGTGCGCATGTGCACGCATGTTGTGGAGATTTACTCTCAAGGCCAATTCGATGTGTACTTTTCCAAGCCGGAATGATTATGAGGCACTCCATAGTGACAGCCCAAAATGACTCACGGTGTATGTGTGTGTGTGTGTGTGTGTGTGTGTGTGTGTCTGTGTATGTAGTAACTGCAGCAAAGGAAAAAACAACAAAAGGGGGGGATGGGAACTGTGTAGATTGACACACTTTGCAGTCTGAAGTGTAGTCAGGTATTCATATGATGTGGATTGTTACTGCCGTTCACCCATTGCCCTCTGCTTACCATTAAACACTGTGCATGGGGTTCCTGTGTACGGTGAAAACACCAACCTCCGTAATGTTATTGCATTAAACACAATGAACGTAATATCCATTATGCGGGCTAATGGGGGTTGCTAGGCATAGCGGCTGAACCGTCCTGTGGTTAAATATTATCTAGCACAACAGCCAGCTATCTCTCTCTCTGTGTGTGTGTGTGTGTGTGTGTGTGTGTGTGTGTGTGTGTGTGTGTGTGTGTGTGTGTGTGTGTGTGTGTGTGTGTGTGTGTGTGTGTGTGTGTGTGTGTGTGTGTGTGTGTGTGTGTGTGTGTGTAGCTGTCACACAATGAGCCATGGAAACATAGGTGTGACAGAGAGGGCTTTCTCAATAAGCGAGTCTGTCAAGATGCCCTCCAACCAAACAGTAACAAACAGCCCAACCCTGCATCCTCTTCCTCCTCCCCTGCACCTCTTTGGGGGGTGATGGGGTGTGTTAGTTGTTGGGATATATACTGATGAATGGGTTCATGAAGGGAGGGGAACATTATGAAGAGTTCAAAACTAGACAGTTGCAATTCTGGGAAATGCATTCAGTACTTGTCCCTTTTATGCCCATATATGGAGATCCCTGATGTCATCAATATTAAGCCCATAACTTGGAATGCCCATATATGGACATACTGTCATGTGGTCTATGACGTCAGACATCTATGATGTCAGTCATCTCCATATTTGGGAAAAGTGTAATTTTAGCCTTTTCCCATTCAAGTCAATGGAGAAAATGGATTCACAAAATAATTTATATAAATTAAACTATATAACATATCTCGTAGCAAAATTCAAGCACCGATGAAGCCGGTCGATTTGACATATGGCGCAAGTGCGTGCTACCAAAACTGTGGGAGGAGTAGTGCAGCAATATCTGGAAAGATGGAAGAAAGTCGGAATGGTACTATTCATGGGTGGCATTTGTAGTCCTAAACGGCCAGGTTGAGGACCAAGACGGGTGTTTAAATGTGTCTGATTGGCGCAGAACTAATGTTCTTCGCCAATCAGAACACCTATGTTGGTCCTCAACATGGCTGGTGTAGGACTACAAATGCAACCCATGAATAGTATGGTTTCCCTGTTAGGGCAAACCACACTAATGAATGGTGAACGGGTGAGGAGGTATGTTACTCACCGTTGGCTGCGGCCATCAGAGCCTGGAGCTGCTCAGCTTCGGTCGGAGGCTGGGGCCAGGGGCCAGTTCCCATGGCAACCTCGGGTCCGCCGGTCGCCCTGGAGCCAATGGGAGGGAAGGAGGAGGAGGAAGGAGAAGAAAAAGAAGAAGAAACGTCAATAACCTGCAGCCATCTTTGAAGTTCCCTCAACAGAGCCTTTGTGTGTGTTTCACTGACAGTTGGTGGTCTGGGATGTAAAGCGAAGCAGCTGATGGCGACACACAGCCTGCGGGGACCTCAACCAGAGAAACAAACTGGATGTAAAACATACAGAAAAACCTGTGTCACTCAAAACAAACAAACTGCGCTCCGAAACTCCAATTAACAATAATTGTTGGGGCCCGTCACAGCAGACATACTGCATGGTAGTTCACTAGTACCGTAAGTGCAACACACGCACATGCACGCACGCACGCACTCGCGGGCGTACATAGTACACACACACACACACACACACACACACACACACACACACACACACACACACACACACACACACACACACACACACACACACACACACACACACACATCCTTATTCTCAGTCCTGCTACATACTACACTACTACACCATGTACTAAATCTGATTAAATGTTTAATGGTATTACATTAACAAGGAACAGCTGTCTTCGCGCACGCACACGCACACACACACACACACACACACACACACACACACACACACACACACTGAACTGAACTGAACATTTCCATCTGGGGCAAAAATCTTCAAAGCTTGTTTGTTTAAAGTCTGCAATTTGCATGTGGGGGGAACAAAGCAAGAAGCAGACCTGCACTCTATTAAGTTCACCTCCTTCCATTCATTCCCCTATGTTAAAACACACCAACACGCCCTAAAACTAACACACATCTAGGTCACACTGCCCCCACCACCACCTTTCCTGTTTCCAGCGTAGTCTGGCTAATAATGCAGAACCCCCAACCTTTGGAATTTGGGGTACTTTTGATAGCCCATGAAAATAAAGTATTTTATTCCCCCATTAGGGCTACAACACTCTCTTAGAGTGGATAAGCTGCTTGGCTTTGAAATGTCACCTGTAAATAAGCAACTCATAACTCACTGACAGTCTAAGGACACCTGGAGAACCACTATGGATGCCGGCACTGGAGCTGATTTACAGAGAAAACAGACCTCTTTGACCCCGAAACGCCTAACGACTGTTTCAGTCACCTAAATTGCTTAACTAGAGTGCACGTCGCATGCTGTGGTGATTTAGCCATTTCAGTAGCTCTCCGGGGAGCCAATATTGATGGGCCATTACTAGCACCGGGAGGTTATGAGCAAAATGGCTGTCCCAACTCCAAGCTCTAGAACGGAAACTCAACAGCACACCGGGGGTTAAAAGGACATAGGGTCCCATGTCCTGCTTCCTGACTTCATACAAGCTGCAGTAAAACTCAAGGAGAGCAGGAGTGTACTATGTGGAAGTGGATTGTGTGTGTGTGTGTGACGCTTCTTCCTTTGGTCTCTGGACATGTTACTGCACTGGTTCCCAAGCACTGGGTCGGGACCCATTTGTGGGTCGCGGACACATTTTTATGGGTCCCTTCATTTTTGTTTCCTACATTTTGTTTTTGATTATTATTTCAATACATTTTCAAAAAGATATTCCCCCCAAAAATGAGATTTTCATGAATAATAAAGAAATTTTAAAGATTGTAAAGATGTAAAGTCATTTCAATTAAAAATAAAATAAGAAATTCCATAAATTAGACAAAAAAAATAAGAAGTAGTTCTTATTTATGATCTACAAGCTCACAAAGTTGTGAGCTTGTAGATCTGCTGTTTTCACTAGTATGGGTCCCAGGCAAATTTCTCTTTTGGGTCTTGAGCTAAAAGGTTTGGGAACCACTGTGTTACTGTATCTGGACAAGACAAATCACAGACAGAAAGCGAGGGAAACAACAAAGGAAAGAGCAGAAAGGAAATTCTTAAGCATAAACAGAGACAGTCTTTCGCAAGACTGCCAAACGTCTAAATAGATTTCACCAAGTGCCTGAAAGAGACTGTGAAGTGGAGGAACCCGCGGGTCCAGTGCCAGGCAGCCAATGAGGAACAGACCAGGCTACAGCACTGTCGGCGAAGCCAGGGCAGCCATTTTGTGTCTGTTCGCCCCCGCTGAAGATAAGAGAGGATGCTTCATTTGTCCCTAATTAGCGTCACACTGCACTTATCTCATCCCGTGGCCACATTGAGCACTTCCTGTGGTCAGGGTTATCACTTCCCGTGGGTGAGCTTGGGAATTGTGGCCCAGAGGGGTGATTCCACTCGGCCAGAGACATTATCTCCTTCAGTTGCAACTATGCATGAAACTAGACCTGTAAGGAAACCTCTTGCTGTCATTTCAGAATGAACCTCCTAGACAGTAAATTTAACCCTGCTATATGAACCACACAGTGCACTAGCAGATGACTATCTGCGATGCATATTGACTGGAGTTTATCTTGGGAGTGTCAGTAGATCACATACTTCCAACTTCTAACAAGCAGCTGACGGAATCAATCACAAAGACAGCCATCTCCATTGTCTCTTTTCTCTCTCCTGGCAGTCTGGTTTACAGCTGATAAAATCACATGTAAATAAGCCACATGTGGTCATGTCTGGCTCCAAGCGTCACTTGAGACAGACATACAACAAAGGCAACAGTATACGGTAAGCTGGTCCTCTAGACAAGAGGAAACAAGAGCTCTGAGACTAATGACTACATGTACAGCAGCACACACACACGTACAAGTGTACAAAAATGCAAACACAGCCTGCAAACACAATACGCAAACTAAAATGGATCACAATCTTTCTATGCCACAGCGAGCATTGCGGCCTAATATGCACATCAATCAAACAACAACAACCCTGCAGAGGATTCACTGGGACTAAAACAAGCTAAAGCTAAATGTACATCTATGCACAACACATCATTCAACTTCAGTGCACTAGCTACGGGAAACCGTGGCTACTCTCTGCCTTCGTCAGCAGATCTTTGATCAAACCCACAGCGTCACAGAGGAAGAGAGGAGTGACTTAATGAAGCTGGAGCTTGATCAAATCATGAAGGGCAGAAGGCAGAAAGTGACCACAATCTCTACTGCTATTGTCGATACCTTGTCCCCTGCTTCGGCGTCCATCGTATGTGTGTGGCGTAAGGCATGTAGGGGCTAAAAACACGTAAATGGGTTATACAGGCTGAAACAGTTTCGCATTAAGCCCCGTCTTCAACGTGCTGAAAACAGTCTAAAGGAAAAGGCAAACGCAGACACTATAGTGTTCTAGTTTTCAGTGGAAAATATGTTGAGTCTGTCTCATCAATCTCAACATTACAGATGCGGAAAGTTTGTTTTCTTTCTGTGTGACCCCCCCCCCACTCAACTGGAGTACATCCAACGTATCCATAACCTCAGTGGTATTACAAAATGTCAGCCATTTGTGGTTTTGTTCCAAGTTAGATGTCTGCGTGTGTATGTGTGCACGGTCTATGTGTGGATGCATCTACCCGTTTGCCTGCCTGGCTTGAAGAGCGAGGAGCACAGGCACAGCTCCCCCCATCACAGATGGCAGGTTTCAGAGAGGCTTGACTCATGGAATGTGTTGTGCAATCACTGTTGTGGAAACTGTTACGGCATGAACACCAGTGTGGCCTCAACAATACGGTTGCCATCGAAATGGGCACAACTGCTAGAACATGCTTACGCATGCACACACGCGCGCGCACACACACACACGCACACACACACACGCTCACACATACATTCACACACACGCACGTACATGTACACAAGTGACTGAAATTCGAGAAATGTGGTTAGTTCCATATGGCCCCGATGTCAAAACTATAAATCCCATGTACCCGATCGATGCAATTACTCAGATGGGAGGAAATAAACCAGAGAGAAGCAAGGGATAGAGAGACTGAGTTACACTCTCCCATCCCCCACACTCGCTCTGGTCCCCTTCTCTCATCAGCAGTACTGAGTGATGGCACACAGACTCAGAGAGCGCAGAAAAGGGGAGAGGGGGAGGGGGAGCTGCAGCAGCCATTTTATAGAACAGCCTGGAAAACAAGCAGCTGAGAGGCTTGCTCATAAGCGAATATCAAGAATCGTTGATTCACTACAACCACATTTCAAATTGAAATTCAAACATTCCTAGATCGTTCCAAACCATATTATTCTGACTATATCTGGGAATGTCATTAACAAATCAGATTCAGTGTCCTTTTGAATTGAATTGTGATGTTTGCTGCCCTGTCAGAGAGTAAGGGAGCTGATGTAACCATCGGTTGTGTACAATCTGGACCTGTTTGTTCTCATGGCTATAGAGCACTCGCTCCCATCACACCCCCTCCCTCCTCCTTCTACAGTAGGCTATGCCTCCTCATCTCTTCCCCTCTTATTTAAA
Source organism: Nannobrachium achirus (assembly GCF_963921795.1). Classification (NCBI taxonomy): domain Eukaryota; kingdom Metazoa; phylum Chordata; class Actinopteri; order Myctophiformes; family Myctophidae; genus Nannobrachium; species Nannobrachium achirus. Next base: position 23,270,446 of record NC_137824.1, on the reverse strand, counting down.
ACCTCTCACCACCATTAAGCTGGCAGGGAAAGGTACTCAGGACCAGTGGTGGAAAAAGTAGCCTACTCATATTTTTTACTTAAGTAAAAGTATCAATATTGCAATATAGAAATACTCTGTTACAGTCCTGAATTCAAAAGTACGAAAGTATTGGCATTAAAATTTACCTGAAGTACCGAAAGTAAAAAATGATTGGACATAGCCAAGTCTACAAGCTCACAACGTGTCACATCGCGACGCGTTGTGATCTTGTAGATTGGCTATTTTCAGTTAGTCAAGGTATAAAATTCTCTGAGATCATTGTGATGTTAGGAGAACCATAGTAACAGAATCATTTTATGCCCATATATGGAGATCCCTGATGTCATCAATATGAATCCCATATCTAACTGGACTTCATATGGAAATGCCCATATATGGAGGCCACATATCACACAAACAGAATCCATATATGGCCAAGACAGATGACCAAAACAGCCCATGTCTGTGTGGCTGGTTCTACAGACAGGGATCTCCATGTATGGGCATAAAAGGGATTGTATGTATGATGTCAGATGTCATAGACGTCATATGACTTTCGCATAACGAATAACTGAGTAAGCATGTTCGGGCTCTCGCAGCATATCTCCATACACAGCACATGGATGGATCTCCATATATGGGTACCAGGGGTCTCCATATATGGGTAACTGGTCTGATATACATCACTGGCCATATGCTTGTCGCCCTGAGGCATCTTACTAGTAATATTGTAATTTAATATCTGCAAAGTAACTAGTGACTAAAGTTTTCAAATAAGTGTAGTGGAGTAAAAGTACAATATTTAGATCTGAGGTGTCGTGGATTAGAAGTAAAAGTATTGGAAATATCAAGTACAAATATCTCAAAATGTTCACCACTTTTCAACCTGTCTTCATATAATAGGTCCTCACTAATGTTCATAATAAAATAGCACAATTTTTTTCTATTCAGTCTGGGTCTCATAGGAGAGCTGTCAAATCCTTCTACCGGTGACATCATCGTTTGACAAAAGAAAATTAAATAAAATTTTCACGAGAACAATGGCTTTCACTTTAACATTGCAACTTTTTCAGGAATAGAAAGCCTGCAGTTTCTATTAGCTTGCATTTCCCATTGATGATGTCACCGGTAGAAGGATTTGACCCACCCACAACTCTCCTATGAGACCCAAACTGAGTAGAACAAAATTGTGATATTTTATCATGAACATTAGTGAGGAACTGTTATATGAAGATAGGTTGAAAAGTGGTGGAGTGCCCCTTTAAGTATAGTACTTAAGTAAATGTACTTAGTTACTTTCCACCACTGCTCAGAACTGACGCAGAGGGAGACACACAGAGAGACAGACAGACACACACACACACACACACACACACACACACACACACACACACACACACACACACACACACACACACACACACACACACACACACACACACACACACACACACACACACACACACACACAGACAGGCAGGCAGAGATGATGTGATTCTACTCACCCACTTGGTCCAGGTCTCTGTCCCTGATTGAAGCGCCAGTCATTGTTGGGAGGTTTTTGCTGTTGAGGAGAGCAGAACAACACAACATGAAATGAACGTTTCACTGCATCAGTGACCCTCCAGTTCCTCAGGTTGTATTTGGTGGTTGATGGATTAGTGTGGAAATGGCATGATATCTGTGTGTGTGTGTGTGTGTGTGTGTGTGTGTGTGTGTGTGTGTGTGTGTGTGTGTGTGTGTGTGTGTGTGTGTGTGTGTGTGTGTGTGTGTGTGTTTACTGCCAGGGAGGCTAAACAAAGGTTTACATAATAACAGTATGCCTGCCAGCTCTGTGATTCCATTTAGATTTTGTCCATGCCATTGGGCATGAAATGTCACTTCACTTGTTATATGGAGGCTACCCTGATCTCTCTCTCACACACACACACACACACACACACACACACACACACACACACACACACACACACACACACACACACACACACACACACACACACACACACACACACACACACACACACACACAGAGAAATGGATTTCTTTCTCACACACTACTACTACTGGTTCATCAAAGAGACGAACACAGACATGGATGAGAACAGATATGCTAGTGAAATCGATAAGCTTCCCATGGTCATGATGTAGAACCCATGGACTCCTCAGACACTGACAGGCCTTGTTCAGTGAGAGACAGCCTTCCACAGCACTGCTAATTGAGTGTCTGTGTAATCCACCGTGCTCTCATAAAGGCCTGATTGTTAGTACACAGTAAAATCTGTACTTTTCACTGAGAGTGTAAAAGCGGACCCTCATGTGTCCTCGGGTCCTCACAAATATAAAGCTGTTTGTTGTGTCAATATCAAAAACTCAAAGAGATAAAGAGGAGGAAAGTTAAAGGCCCGCTGTCAGCCCCGAAATTATAATAGTATGATACAGTAGTTCATGTGGTCTCTCTCCCGTGTGGATCCTGAAACAGTCTGAAACAGTCTCAGTGTAATCTGCCCAACAACAGCTGACCAGTACAGTAAGTAGTCATACAGTCAGGCTATACAGACAATTCATTTGATTGGCTTATACTTGCGCATCCCCACAATGACATCATAAAAATATTAACTTGTTTTTTAAGATGATTCTTAAAGTGACAATAACCCTTTAGGTGACAGGCCCCCCTTTAATGAGTTAAGCAGCGATAGGGGTTTCTATCCTCCCATCTCCATACCTTCCAGCTTCTCTCTATTCATGTCTTCCAGCCCATCCCTTTCCCATCCATCTTTAACTTCCCCGCCCTTCTCAACCCGTCTCTCCCATCTTTCTCCCCTCTGTCCTTTTTTTCCCTCTCTCTCTAGTTGTGCAGTGATGCGGTGAATAGACCCTTGGCTGTGCTCCAGTCTGTGCCACCTAATCGACACAAGAGCCCCCTGGAGAGAGGCCAGCAGGACGATGTGTTGCATTATTAAAAGAGCTGTTCCACCCCGGGGAATGATGGAGAGAGAGAGAGAGAGAGAGAGAGAGAGAGAGAGAGAGAGAGAGAGAGAGAGAGAGAGACAGACAGAGAGATAGAGGCAGAGACCGAAAGAAAAAAAAAGACAGAGAGAGGTGGTAGAGCAAGAACGCACTCACTGCTATCCCATTACAATAGCTCCCATTATGACAACCTATAACTCATGTAGTGTTGAGTAAAAATGACAGTCTGAGGAGTTAAGTTTCACCACTATTCCCTCAGGGTGTTTTTTTTAATCTAAGGCGTCCGAAACAATTCATCTGTATATGCAAATCCTAATCAATCAGATTATAGGATTAACTGAAAACAAACTTTGTTTGGGGACTAAGTCCTGACGAAATAATCTCAACACACTCCCAAGCTATTATTAGGACACCACAAAGGAGATGTGTGGCTGAGTGAAGCAAAAAGATGTGGGTGAATCAGAAGCATTTTCGACTGCAGACTTTCTCACTCCGGCTGATATACACAAGATGTGAGTGGGCAGGCATGTGCGGGTCTGTCTGTGAGTTTTGGCATTAAGTGAAAGAAGCAAGAGAGGAAAAGAGCAGTGAGTAGAACAGAGATGAGAGGCCCAGCATTCCAGCTGTGTGACGCGCTCTCCACACACACGGACACATCCCTAACCCCCCTCCTCAATCCCCCACAAGCACAATGTCCAAGGTCAAATCCAACCGCAGGCATGTGGGAACGAGAAATAGACATGATGTTCATGATAGGCTAAGATGATAGGCTATGATTTTCTATATTTGGGGTGTTGGGCCAACAGTGAAAGTAAGTAAACCTTTCTGTTGTCCACACATCACAAGGAGTAAGGGGACACCCTATGCTAGTTGCTCTGCTAACTACAACTGCTGATCAGTGACTAACCAAAATGGGAGTCATGGGGGTCTAAATTGACCCATACAAGTCTGTAACTCTGACAGTGTACAGACATGGAACCAAATGAACACCAAAGGGTTCATTTCGCTACATTTGTACACTGTCAGAGTTAAGGGGAGACCTTGAAATTTGAACGTTTGAGAAACACTGGCTTAGTTAACTGTCTGGAGAGGGCACACACACAAAAAAGAAGAAACTAAAAACGTGTATGCAATATCTGACTAACTGGACTTGCTCTATTGAGCCCAGACAACTTTAAAGCCTTGTGTGTGGACCCAGCACTTACTAAAGATAACATGAATACAGCACTTCTGAAGATGTTATTCCTGCTTAAAGGAGAGTAGGTCAGACAGCCTTGGTCAGTGCAGAGCTCACTGTGCGATGAGGGCAGAGCGGATTATGGTTCTGCAGGTCTGAGGCCTCCTCCAATAGGCTTGTAGACTTGCAGTACTTAGCGGCCTGGGAGCTTTAAACACAGCTAGCTTCAATTACACCCCGCGGTTGAACGGAGGAGCTTTAGGAGATCCCCAGGTGAATTACAGCCTGATTGCGTTCCTCAGCTACTGTGACATGACAGCTATCACTCCAGGTAGGATGGTGAGGGTTGTGTGTCGTCGAGCTGATGGCAGGGGGGATAATCAGTGTGTGGCGCGAGATCCGGATTCATCGGGGGAAATAAGCCCTGCTAATCACTGCCCAGGCGCATCTGGCCTCCATTCTGCCTGGATGTGTGGAACTAGAACATCTGGTTCAAAGGTTAACCCTTTGTATGCTATTAATAGAGATTGTGATTTTTCTCACACACAGACAGCATACAGAGTACAGACACTTGCAAGGTTGGACTCCATCTGGCGTTCTATTATATCTACTTTGTGTCAAAGAGTAATTTTCACACACACACACACGCACGCACGCACACACACACACCAACCAACCACGTCTATTTGTCGACTATACTAGGGGCATTTGGCCCTCACAAGTATAGTAATACAAGTACATGCATGCACATTCTTTCAGCATTGACAGAACTGTGGCTAGACTGCACCTGGTGCTCTGTCTGAAAAGAGGAAGTCATTTCTGTTCTGTTTTTCCAATAACCTTCAGTGTGTGCTCTCACACACACACACACACACACACGCACACACACACACACACACACACACACACACACACACACACACACACACACGTTGTTTCCCAGGCTCCCAGCTATCTGTTTCCAAAGCAAACGTCCTTTAAGAATTCACCATTGATGACACAAAATATAACCAGATATTGCAATGCTCCTCCTAATGCCAGGACCCTCATATTGTTGACAATAACAGGGCCAGGGCTCTAGTTTAGATTAGATCAATGCAACAAACAGTGCTTGAGATATACTGTAAGATGTTCACTTTGCTCCCTCATGCATACAAGCAAAACATCTTATGATTCAACCGAAATATAAATACTTGGGGACAGATTCACTGAGCCATGTGGGCCAGCATGTGACACACAGCACTCTTATCATCCATGAAGAATAAAAAAGAAAGAAAAGATACAGCACCGACTTAAACTAGGCGCAATGGCTGATACTGCCACGCTGACAGACTTGCGTAAAATAGCTCAATCTAGGCCACGCTATAATCCAACGGCCATGGGGATATCAAGATTATGAAGCATTTATGCTTTTACATTGGGAGTGACGGGACAGCAGGCCACCTACGTTGTGAGCTGAACTCTAGCTCATGACATCACAATTACACAGCATGTTCTGTGATCCACAAGACTGTCTTTATGATGGGAACGCTACCCTTGCGACACACTTGCGCATGGTAGAAAGGGGCCATACATTAGCGGCCAGAATTGCACACTCCAAATGAATAGGGGGTAAGTAGAGTGACTGACAATAGGACACTCGGGGGCCTTAAGGCCCTGCTAAGATTACACACTGCTGGTGGTTCTGAGCGCCTGATGCTTTGTACACACACATACTCACACTCTCTCCCAAGGACCCAAGCACATCTACAGCGATGGCAGCTTCTCAAGCTTTAGTCCATTACAGTCTGCGCCGTCTGTCATTGTGTCACACGTGCTTTAAGCCGTGCTCTCTTTCTCTCTTTCTACGCAGTATCCATCTATGAGTATATGCCTCAACCTCCCTCCCTCCCCCGGTGTCCTCGTTGCACACGTGTCATTGGAGCAGGGAGACAGATGGTACCCTACCGACCTCAGGGACAACCCAATTCAGGAGTGAGAGAGAGAGAGAGAGAGAGAGAATAGGGTCATGATGCTACACAAACTCACGAGAGAGAGGGAGGAGAACCGGATAGGATAAACACACGCAGGGATAAACACTGTGCTTCATCTGAGGGACAAACACAGTAATCTCTGAAAAACCACATGGACAATGATGGGCTTCGCTCACTAGCAACTGTGCATTCTAGGCTTTAGGGTGACCAAAACTCAATCTCACTTCTGATTGTCTGGCTTCACTTACTTTATAAAGGAATAATTCCTTAAAAGTATAAAAGCATTCATCAAAATTCTAATGCGAGCCTGCACCATATGAATCTCTTCATATGAATAATCATAGTGAGAGTTCTGTCAGCCATTTTACAGCCCTTATAGATCATCTACTGTAAGGAATGAATAAAAGAGTCTTCTGCATGTTATACTGTATAAAGTGTATATAATGTTGCTGTCAGGCAGAAATTGTATCTCCATATTTAAACTTTTTTTTGTAAATGAATGCCCTACTTTGTTTCCTGAAAAGTTATGGTTCTGATCATACAAAGGTCTCTACCTCTGACAGCACCGATATTTGACCGATGACAGCACAACCCCCATACCTAAAAATAAATGTTTTAATCTTGAGTGTTTTGGGATGAGACATCAGTATGAACAAAATATGTGCACACATAAACACTCAGGGTCAGGTCAGTCTCTGCCATGCGATTCAGAGAGCCTGGAACCAATCAGATGGAGTTCAGAGGACAACAGGAAGTAGAGGGGTCAGTCAATGACCCTTGGAATTCCTGTTTTTCAGCTACTGCTTTATGCTCTGACTTTTCTTTCTCTTAAAACCCCCCTCAGTCACCCTCTTTCCTCCCCCCCTTTCCTCTCCCTAACACCCCGTCCTCACTTCCTTACCCATGTCTTCCTACCTCCCCCACTCTCCTTCTGTCATCCTGTTTGCCTGTCCCCAAGCCATTCCATTAGTCCTGCTCTATAGGATCTATTTTCATCTGTCGTCTCTCTCCTCCTCTCCATCTGTCAGAGGCACTTTGTCTCTCTCCCTTTTCCTTCTCTTTACAGCACCATCTATCTCTCCCTCTCTCATTCTACTTTCTTATTCTAGAAACAGTGCCTCCCTGCTGGCTCAGTCCAGTCCAAATATAGTAACTGCATTTCCTAGCCTTGGGTAGGATAAAATATTAAACCGCTCCGCACTTGCTGCCCACGCTGGCCATCGGGGCACTATACACTCTAAGAGCATCTTCACTGTGAGCAGAAAGGGATTCTTCTGCTAAAACAAGAGAGTGTTTACTGGAGAGGCACGTGACTTAAAATAATCTAGGTCAGTAGTCTCGTGTCAGTATGTTTAAAAGGCACCAGGACTGTTACCACTTACCTATTCCTTCTATAAATAGGTCACGACATGAAAGAACAACACAACTGACATGCATGATCTCCCTCACCCCAAATCTGAACATTTTAGATGTTCATCTTCAGCTCTCACCTCATTGATTGAGTTCATAAGGTGCTTCCTACTGAGTGTCATGTTGAGTGTGCTGTTTTGACTCAGCATGGGCTGCTTGACAAACACAAAGTCACTACGGCTGGAGAGGGTGGAGTAACAGGGCCTGTAGGTGCGTGTGTGCGGGTCCTGCGAGCCACCCACCACCTCCATATAGCGGATGGGCCCGTCAGAGTTGAGCTGCAGGTGCAGGTCCTTGCTGGGCCTCTGGTGGTAGCGGCTGGGCCGGTGGCGGTCATAGCAGCAGCAGCAATCAGACCCGCCCAGGTCCGTGCTGCGGTGTCGCAGGCAGCGTATCATGAGAACCACAAATGTGATGAAGGACACGGCCGAGACGCAGGCCAATGAGATGATGAGATAAAGGGTGATATCCGCCATCCCGGTGCGGCGGGAGAACGGCGTGTGGCGGGGACCAGCGGGGGCCGGGTTGGCGGCACCCTTCTCCTCCACGGTTACCGTGATGGCCACGGTGGTGGAAAGAGGAGGCTCACCGTTGTCCTGGATGATGACGACGATGTCATAGGCCGAGCCCCCCTCCTCCTCGGCCAGTTTGCGGGCTGTGCGGAGCTCACCTGTGTGGGCGCCGATTCGGAACAGGCCCGCGTTGGGCCCGGGTGCAATGGAGTAAAACAACCAGGCATTGTGGCCACTGTCGGGGTCCACCGCCACCAGCTTGTTAATGAGGTGCCCTGAGCCAGCAGACAGGGGGACTGTGAGCTGTAGCCCAGTGTCTTTAGGGTAGGAGGGGTGAACAAGTGCCGGTGCATTGTCATTCAGGTCCACGATGAACACGTGCACCGTGACGTTTGCTGTTCTCGGGGGCACGCCGGCGTCCCGTGCCTGCACCTCAATACGGAAGACATTAAGCTGTTCATGATCCAATGAGCGCATGCTGTAGATGTGGCCACTGTCTGGGTTGATGTAGACATAGGAGGAGATGGGCGAGCCCTGGACCATGCTGGGCAGGATGGAATAGGAGACACGAGCGTTGTCCCCAAGGTCTGGATCTGTGGCTGAAACCATGGCGATGGGGGTGCTGGGCGCATTGCTTTCTGGAATGTCTACCGAGTAGGAAGGCTGGGAAAAGGTGGGGGCATTGTCATTTACATCAGACAGCTTCACTACAAAGGTGGTCCGTGATGACAGCGGAGGGGACCCAGCATCAGTAGCCATTATGACCACTGTGTACTCTGGGATGCTTTCACGGTCTAGGTTTCCATCGGTGATGAGGCTGTAGTGTCCGCCGAAGGCCGAGTTGAGTTTGAATGGCAGCCCGTCTTGGACCTTTAATGTCACCTCACCATTTTTGCCTGAGTCCAGGTCCTTTGCACTGATGAGTGCTATCACAGTCTCTGGCGCTGAGTCCTCTCTGATGGGACTGGTCAGTGACGTCAGCGTCACCTCTGGCGTGTTGTCGTTGACGTCAGTGATCTCCACTACGACGTTACAGGAGCCCTCCATGGCAGGCGAGCCGCCATCCCTCGCCTGTACCGTGATGTGGTACCCACTGGACGTCTCGTAATCCACATCGCCGTTAACACGGATCTCCCCGTTTTTAGAATCCAGGCTAAACAGCTTGAGGACGCGTTCCGGCGTGTGCTTATAAAACATGAACGATATCTCTCCATTGTGACCTGAGTCCGCGTCGGTTGCGTTCAGTTTCGTCACTAAAGTGCCTGGTGCTACATTCTCCAACAGGCTGACTTTCTTTATTGGCTCGTCAAAGACGGGCGCATTGTCATTCACGTCCAGAATCTTAATGACGAGAAGGGTTGAGCCAGATTTCTCGGGCTGCCCCCCATCCACGGCAGTGAGCAACAGGCGAAACGAGGCCTGCGTTTCCCTGTCCAGAGGCTTCTCAACCACTAGTTCGGGAAACTTACTGCCGTCACTTTTCGTTTCCACATTCAAAACAAAGCAGTCGTTTGGAGCCAAGTGGTAAGTGCGTAAAGAATTGGTACCCACATCTGGATCGTGAGCGCTCTCCAAACGGAACCGGGTACCCGGCGCGGCCGCTTCTGATATTTCCAAGGAAATGTTCTTGGTGGAAAACCGCGGCGCGTTGTCATTCACATCGATAATGTCCACCACGACGCGATCTATATGTAAAGGGTTCTCAAGTATAATTTGAAGATGTAACGAGCAGGTTGAACTTACTTCGCATATTTGCTCCCGGTCAATTTTCTGACTGATGACCAAATCGCCCGTGGCCTGGTTTACCTCGAAATACTGCGCGTTGTCCTCCGAGACCACCCGCAACTTCCTCTGTCGGATCCCTTGGGCCGTCAGACCCAGATCATTAGCGATGTTCCCGACGACGGAACCCCGGCTAAGCTCCTCCGCCACGGAGTAGCTGAGCTGGGCGGACGCGCACGAGAGGTAAGCCAGGGAAAGGCAAAGCCTCAGCGCGCACCATCCTCCTCCGGAGCGCTTCCTCCTCTGTCTGGATTCCATTGTGCTGCGGGTCCAGCAGAGCAGGGGACGGGGACGCGTAAAAGTTCCTCGTTCACCGTAACTCGTCCATAGTTGGTTTCAAACGACGCTATGAGGCCGTCGGTAAGGTTTTCCGTTTTCGAAACATAGCGATCGAAATATTAGAGGTGATCATGTCGGCCCGTTTCTCTCGGGGAAAAAAAAGAGTAGCCTAAAAACTTTGACTAGCCAGCCAGCCTCCCCCGAAACTCCGCTCGCTCCCTCCTCTGCCTCACTCCCCTCATGGGCGGAGAGAGAGAGGGGGACCAGGAGAGGAACGCTTCTCATTGGAAGGCAGACTAACCAGCTCCGCTCACAGAGCTTTGTCTCACACTCACAGCCACACCACAGTGAGTGTGAGTCGAGAGAAAACTTTTCAGAGGAACAGTCACAATTTAAACCAGCGAGAGTTAAATATATTCGGTTTATACCATGTTGATTGGAGTTTAAAAGTTTAGTTAACGCGCTATCCAGGGCAAACGAAACGGAATGATGGCGGATTTTTTATTTTTTCAATGTTTTCTGGAAAGAGAAGGCAACAAACTGTAGCTTTCATATGATACAAACTACAGCAAGATGCACATTAAAAACGGTAAATTATAACTAATTACGTGTGGAAATGCAGAAACCTGTTGCTTTCAATGGCATGAACGAAAAGTACAAAACACTACTGATCCAAATGTGACATATGGCCACAAGGGGGCATGCTTTCAAAGCTAATTTTCCCCTCCTGTCCTGACCCTGTAGTTTATGGAAACTGCACATCTGGGCAAAGATTAAGCATTTAGTTATTCTAATTGGCTATTGGATACAAGACTTGAGCACTCCCTCATATGCATTTACACTCTGCTTTTTGGTAAAATGTAAGATAAAAGGCAGAGGTCAGGATTATGTTGCTTTTTAGGCCTCAAGAAACAGCCTTTGTAAGAGAGCACCCCCCCCCCCCCCCCCCCCCACACACACACACACACACACACACACACACACACACACACACACACACACACACACACACACACACACACACACACACACTTTTTAAAGAAAAATGTAGTCAAGGAAAGAACTGAACTGAACGGATGTGTCTCTGAATTAAAATAGTAAATACTCTTTCCTGAAAATACATTGATTAAAGAAGAAAATAAATGTAATATATTTAAAAGCATGTTACAGAAAATATGAAGACACTGATATCGAGTTCAGTATACTAAATATATATTTACAGGATTAGGCTAATGAAATAAAAATACATAACAATAGGCCTACATGTTTTGTGAACCATTTGAAACCATTTGAAATGCTCTCTAGCTAATAATTCTAGCCCTAATGTGACATTTTAGAATTATGTTGTCCTAGAATGATTTGATAGTTCTGTAATACAAACTAAACTTAAAACTCAACTAAATCCTGAAGTTGCACCTTAGAGCAAATAACATGTAGGCTCAGGCTGTGCTATCAGCACGAAAACATATTGTTAAGCCATTGACATATTTGTCATCACAAGTAGTACCAATGGGGGCGCCTACTGGCCTTGCGGTCTAGGCACATACCACATAGGCTGAGGCTCTGATGCATGACAGCGTGTCACAAGTTCGAGTCCAGTTCCCGACGACCCTCATTTCCTGTCAGTCTACTGTCTTATCAATAAAGCCATAAAAGCCCCAAAACAAATCTTAAAAAAATAAAATAAATAAATCACAAAATAATAATAATTATAAAAGGTAGTGCCAATGAAATGTGGTGCAAAATAGGATTTAAATAAATGGTATGGTAAGTAATTTTATTTGGTTAAAATAAGTGTTAAATATAGCTCTATATTAGTAGTACTCATTGCTATAGACTAGACACTAGAGTGTTTCTCTTTCTCCAGTTGTTTACTAAACAGAAAATCCATTCTCAGGTCAGGATACCAACTGTGTCCAATCAGGATAGAGAACTCAGTCAGGATACAGATTAAACAAGTGACATTGGATTGGAAGTGATGACACAAAGAGATGAGCAGACACAAGTGGAACTGGAACATTTTACAAATTAAGCTGATAAATTGGTACTCCCTGTTTAAACTTTGTCAAACCTGAAAATGTATTTTCTTTATTAAACAAAACACTTTATCAATGATAACTATTGGTATATTGCTTTAAAATGTTAACATTTTTATGTTTTGACCTAAAAGGATCACTTCCTCTAAAAAGTATGTGCTGTTTTATGCTTCTGTAAACATTATATTACTGTTGCGATATGCAATGCACAATGTATGTTGCATATTGTGTGTTTGCTATAGGCCTAATGCACATTGTTTATTTCTTGTATATAGGGTCTACACAATTTCTGTAGCCTACCGTAATACCTTATACATTGCTGCTTACCATTTTGTTGAAATGGGTGTTAAATATCGTGATAGTAGTCCTAGAGCGTTTGTTCCTAGCATAGTCTCTCACTGTCTCTCCAACTCTTTATTAAACAGAACATATGCATTTTAAGGTTGGGATACCATATCCAATCAGGAGAGAGAATTCACACAGGATACAGGATAAACGAATTAATTTGAAATGTCGTCACAGAGAATAGAGTAGACATTGGAACTGGAACACTATACAATTGAAGCAGATGAATGGGTACTCTCTCTTGATTGGCTGAAATTGTCAACCCACCTATAAGAACGTGTTCTGTTAATTAAAGAGCTGGAGTGACAGACCCTTTTAGTGTAAAATACACAACAGCAATGGTTATTTAAAAAGATATATAGAGGATTCACTTCACAACAAAATGAAGACATTTCTTTAATACCTCTACCTGGCAATAAAACGGTTGTGATACTGATATATTTCACTTTATATGATTATATATGGCCTATTATATCACATCAACATTTTGCCCTGCCTCAGTGCTCACCTGTTGGCTCTCAAAGGTCCATGTGCTGTCAGGTAAAGACGCATCTAGAACGTTCATCATCTCCTTAAAGTCAGTGGTGCTGCTGGGTTTAACAAAGGTGAAATCACTGTACTCTGACATGGGAGAGAGACACGACCTGAACGACTGACTCTGAGACAACATGTCTCCTCCCAGGACCTCCACGTACTTAATAGGTCCATCTGAGTTCAGCTGAATCTGCAGGTTTCTGTTGGGGTTCTTGTAATCATCATAGTCAGTCCGTCTCATGCAGCAACTACTGTTGCCTCTACTGTTCCTTATGCACTTAACAGCTAAAATAAGAAAAGTCAAAACAGACAGCACGGACACTGCAGCCAGAGAGAGAATCAAATAAAGTGTTATTCTACCATTTTTCTTATTTGGTTCTGCTACTTTGTGTCTGATATCTGAGATTGGCTCATGGAGTCCATCCTCGAGCAGGATTGATACAGTAACCGTGGAGGACTGGACTGGTTGTCCGTCGTCTTTGATCTCTATAATCAGTCTCTGAGAGGAGTCGTCTTGCTCGGACACAGCGCGTTTAGTCCTCACCTCTCCTGTGTAAAGACTGACAGTGAACAGAGAAGCGTCCGTGGCCTCTGACAGCTTATAGGAGATCCAGGCGTTATGGCCCGAGTCAGCGTCCACGGCCGTCACCTTAGTAACCAGGTGGCCTGCTTTAGCAGAGCGAGGCATCCTCTGATGAGAGAGCGAGCCCAGGACAGCAGAGGAGGGGTAAATAACAGTGGGGGCATTGTCGTTCTGGTCCAGGATAAAAACATTAACAGTGGTGTTGCAGCTAAGAGATGGAGAGCCCTGGTCCTTTGCTTGCACCTGAATCTGAAACACCTTCAGTTTCTCATAGTCAAACGAGTGCATGCTGTAGATGCTGCCATTATCAGAGTTTATGTAGACATATGAGGACACTGACACATCCTGAACTTTGGAATCTAAAATGGAGTAGGAAATCTTTGCATTTTCACCTAAATCCAGATCAGTTGCTGACACAGAGTAAAGAATTGAGCCTGGTACTCCATTCTCCTTTAAATACACATTATATGAGGGCTGAGTGAATACAGGAGGATTGTCATTAACATCAATGATGCTGACAGGTATAGTTTTCTTACTAGTCATGGGAGGGGAGCCTGAATCAGTGGCTGTTATCTTAATATTATACAGTGAGAAACTCTCTCTGTCTAAAATACCACTGGTAACCAGTGCGTAATTATTGGAAAATGAGGGTTTCAGACTAAAAGGAAAGCCCTTCTCCAGCTGCAAGGTAACTTTTCCGTTTTCACCAGAATCAGCATCCCGTGAACTGAGCAATGCAACTACCGTGCCACTCGGTGCGTCCTCGCGCACGGGGCTTGGTTTAGAAGTAAGAACAATTTCAGGGGCATTGTCGTTCATGTCAATTACATCGATCTGTACACGACAGTGGCCCTCCATTTCAGGAATTCCTTTATCTTTAGCAGTTATATCAATGCCATATGAAGCAGTTGTTTCATAGTCTAATTCCCCCTTAAGAGAAATTTCACCTGTTAAAGGGTCAATGCTGAACATGGTTAATACCATGTCTGGTGTTCGAAAACCAAATGAGAATTCAATTTCACCATTTGGACCTTCGTCTGCATCTGTTGCTTTTGGTTTTATAACAATGGTGCCATTCGAAGTGTTTTCACTTAGGGATATTTTGTAAACAGTTTTTTCAAAAATCGGGACGTTGTCATTCATATCGAGAACATTAACTGTTATTTGTGATGTGCCTGATCTCACTGGGTTTCCTCCATCTAATGCTGTTAATAATAGGTTGTGAACCGCCCTTTTCTCTCTGTCCAAAGGCTTCTCTAAAACAAGTTCAGGGACAGCATTACCATTTTCAATTTCCTTCATTTTGAGGGAAAAACACTCATTTTTGCTAAGTGAGTAGGTTTTGAGTGAATTGCCTCCAACGTCGGGATCAAATGCGTTCTGTAAAGGAAAACGCGTTCCTACTGCCCTTGACTCGGCTATTTTCAAAGAAAGATCCTTAGAAAGGAAGCTTGGTGAATTGTCATTAATATCTCGTATTTCTACTTCAATCCGGTGTAATTGTAGCGGGTTCTCTAAGACAACTTGCAGAGGCAGAACGCAGCTTGCGCTTTGTCCGCATAAAGCCTCTCTGTCTATTCTGTCATTCACCACAAGCTCACCCTTCCCCGCGTCCACGCTGAAATACTGCTTACCAGCCTCCGAGGCAACGTTCAGTTTGCGGTCAAAAATCTCTGATGATCCCAAACCCAGATCTTTGGCAAGATTTCCTACAACAGATCCCCGTTTTAATTCCTCCGGGATACTGTAGCGAGTCTGTCCGTCTATTGTACTCCACATGAGAAAGAAATACTGCCACCAAAGACAGTGCCATCTCCAGTCTCGATATCCAGTTCTCTTTGTCATCCCTGAACCGTCACAATGCCTTTTTCCCCATAACGAATAAAAACAGGATCTTCACATGAATTCCATTAAGAACGGGTTATTCCAATAGAAACGTAGGCATCTAAAAATAGGATACATAGCCTAAAATGTTTCATGTCATTGTGTAAAAATTAAACCTGCTTTATCCTCCATCTCCGAGCACTATACGTGTTATGGTGCTGAAGCTGCGATGGGGGAGGGAGTAGATCTCTTTGTACAGTTCTGTATGCTATTGGTGCACAAGCTCCATCTTTAACATCCAATGAGAGCTAGACTGATCAGCGCTCTTAAAGCCATAACTGCAGCCTGTAAACTGTCACCGAAACACTGCAGAGCATGTGTTAAACAGGGGACGTCAATCAGTTCTCTTATTTGATACATTTATCAAAGTTATACCGTACATATTAACGGTTTATGTATGTCACCAAATATCACACAAGCTCTATAAGATGAGAAAAGTACATTTGTCCACCTATTCACATCTGTTATAAACGCCTGTTTAAACGCCCTTTTAAAACCCTATAGTAAAGCCATCTTTATGGGTGTCGCTGTCCATGGCTATGGTGCTGAAACACTGCATTTCAAATGCACCGCAAGTAACAGTCAAACTCTGGCACGTTTTCTTTCAAACTTAATCTCAGTACCTCTCCATACACAATAGATCCATATTTATAACGAGTTATAACGCAAAAATAAAGACGAGATTAAAAACAGGAAAACAAAATACAAATAAAATCAATTATCCAATTCATGGGTTGCATTTGTAGTCCTAAACGGCCATGTTGAGGTCTGAGGACCAACACAGGTTTTTCAATTTGTCTGATTGGCATAGAACTAATAATGTTCTACGCCAATCAGAACACCTGTGTTGGTCCTCAACATGGTATCGTGTAGGACTACAAATGCAGCCCATGAATACGGTTACTTGTTTGTCCACCAATACATCTGAAGCGAACTAAACGCCTGTTTGAAACCCTGTGGTAAACCCATCTGCATGGGTGTCGCTGTTCATGGCGGTGGTGCTGAAAAACGCTACATTTCAAATGCAACTGCAAATAGCAGTCATGGTATTCTTGGTGTTCTATAACTTAAATACTTTCAACGATCAACAAAGTGGCCAAAAAGACATGCCAAGTTCACACAGCTATTGTCCCCCCCCCCCCCCCCCACTGAAGCGTGTTGTGATGTGATGTGATGTGATGTGATGTGATGTGATGTGATGTGATGTGATATTGTGATGTGATGCAGTTTAAGATATTTTTTTCATGTAAGCCAAACATAATATAGTTAATCACTATGATTATCTGCTGCCAAGAGAACGGAATAGGATACATTATTCTCTGCTCACCTGTTGGCTCTCAAAGGTCCACGTGCTGTCAGGTAAAGACGCATCTAGAACGTTCATCATCTCCTTAAAGTCAGTGGTGCTGCTGGGTTTAACGAAGGTGAAATCACTGTACTCTGACATGGGAGAGAGACACGACCTGAACGACTGACTCTGAGACAACATGTCTCCTCCCAGGACTTCCACGTACTTAATAGGTCCATCTGAGTTCAGCTGAATCTGCAGGTTTCTGTTGGGGTTCTTGTAATCATCATAGTCAGTCCGTCTCATACAGCAACTATCGCTGCCCCTACTGTTCCTTATGCACTTGACAGCTAAGATGAGAAAAGTCACAAGAGACAGCACGGACACCCCAACCAGAGACAGGATCAAATAAAGTGTTATTCTCCCACTTTTCTTATTTGGTTCTGCTATTTTGTGTCTGATATCTGAGATAGGTTCATGGAGTCCATCCTCAAGTAGTATAGACACCGTGACAGTGGAGGACTGAACCGGTTGTCCGTCGTCTTTGATCTCTATAATCAGCCTCTGAGAGGAGTCGTCCTGCTCTGACACAGCGCGTTTAGTCCTCACCTCTCCTGTGTAAAGACTGACAGTGAACAAAGATGCGTCCGTGGCCTCTGCCAACTTATAGGAGATCCAGGCGTTATGGCCCGAGTCAGCGTCCACGGCTGTCACCTTAGTAACCAGGTGGCCTGCTTTAGCAGAGCGAGGCATCCTCTGATGAGAGAGTGAGCCCAGAACCGCGGAGGAGGGGTAAATAACAGTGGGGGCATTGTCGTTCTGGTCCAGGATAAAAACATTTACAGTAGCGTTGCTGCTAAGAGACGGAGAGCCCTGGTCCTTTGCCTGCACCCGAATCTGAAACACCTTCAGTTTCTCATAGTCAAACGAGTGCATGCCATAGATGCTGCCATTATCAGAGTTTATATAAACATATGAGGACACAGAAACGTCCTGCACTTTGGAATCTAAAATGGAATAGGATATTTTGGCATTTTCACCTAAATCCAGATCAGATGCAGATAGTGAATGAAGTATCGATCCCGCCACGCCATTTTCTTTTAAATACACATTATATGAGGGCTGGGTGAATACAGGGGGGTTGTCATTAACATCAATGATGCTGACAGGTATAGTTTTCTTACTAGTCAGGGGAGGAGAGCCTGAATCAGTGGCTGTTATCTTAACATTATACAGTGAGAAACTCTCTCGGTCTAAAACACCACTTGTAACCAGTGCGTAATTATTGGAAAATGAGGGTTTCAGACTAAAAGGAGAGCCCTTCTCTAGCTGTAAAGTAACTTTTCCGTTTTCACCAGAATCAGCATCCCGTGAACTGAGCAATGCAACTACCGTGCCACTCGGCGCGTCCTCACGCACGGGACTCGGTTTAGAAGTAAGAACAATTTCAGGGGCATTATCGTTCATGTCAATTATATCAATCTGCACGCGACAGTGGCCCTCCATTATAGGACTGCCTTTATCTTTGGCAGTTATATCAATGCCATATGAAGCAGTCGTCTCATAGTCTAATTCCCCCTTAAGAGTAATTTCACCTGTTAAAGGATCCATGTTGAACATGGTTAATACCATGTCCGGTGTTCGAGAACCAAATGAGAATTCAATTTCACCATTTGGACCTTCATCTGCATCTGTTGCTTTTGGTTTTATAACAATGGTGCCCTTCGAAGTGTTTTCACTTAGGGATATTTTGTAAACAGTTTGTTCAAACACTGGGAAGTTGTCATTATTATCAAGAACATTAATTGTTATTTGTGATGTACCAGACCTCACTGGGTTACCTCCATCTAATGCTGTTAATAATAAGTTATGAACAGCTTTTTTCTCTCGATCCAAAGGCTTCTCTAAAACAAGTTCGGGTACAGTCTTACCATCTTCGATCTCTTTAATTTTTAGGGAAAAACACTCATTTTTGCTAAGCGAGTGGGATTTGAGTGAATTGACACCAACATCAGGATCAAATGCGCTCTCCAAAGGAAAACGCGTGCCTACTGCCGCTGATTCGGCTATGTTCAAAGAAAGATCCTTAGAAAGGAAGCTTGGTGAATTGTCATTTATATCTCGTATTTCTACCTCAATCCGGTGTAATTGTAGCGGGTTCTCTAAGACAACTTGCAGAGGCAGAACACAGCTTGCGCTCTGTCCGCATAAAGCCTCTCTGTCTATTCTGTCATTCACCACCAGCTCACCCTTCCCCGCGTCCACGCTGAAATACTGCTTACCAGCCTCCGAGGCAACGTTCAGTTTACGATCAAAAATCTCTGATAGTCCTAAACCCAGATCTTTGGCTAGGTTTCCTACAACAGAACCCCGTTTTAATTCCTCCGGGATACTGTAGTGAGTCTGTCCGTCTATTGTACTCCACATGAGAAAGAAATACTGCCACCAAAGACAGTGCCATCTCCAGTCTCGATATCCAGTTCTCTTTGTCATCCCTGAACCGTCACAATGCCTTTTTCCCCATAGCGAATAAAAACAGGATCTTCACATAAAATCCACGGAAGAAAGGTTTATTCCAATAGAAACATTGACTTTAAATCTAAAGTAGTATGCATAGTCTAAATGGTTCAATGCCTTTGTTAAAAAACGAAACCTGCGCTATATCCTCCATCCCCGAGTACTTAACGTGTTATGGTGCTGAAGCTGAAATGGGGGGAGGGAGTAGATCTCTTTGTACAGTTCTGTATGCTATTGGTGCACAATGTCTATCTCTAACATCCAATGAGAGCGGAACTGCAACGCTCTTAAAGCCGTATACCAGCAGGCTATCCCTGAAACACTGCAGAGCATGTGATAAACACAGGCGGTGTCAATCAGTTATATTATGTATAGGCCTACCTCTATTATGTATACCTTTTCCGAAATGTATTAAAAAACGAGAGGAATCGTCTTTATATAAAATGCATAACTTCCATATGACCGATTTATTTATGTCAACAAATATCACACAATCTCAATAAGATGGAAAATGAAGAAAAACACACCTTGTGTGTCCACCTATTCACATCTGTTGCTATTTATACGCCTGTTTGAAATCCTGTAGTAAACCCATCCTTATGTGTGTCGCTGTCCATGGCTATGGTGCTGAATCACAAGTATAATCCTTTCAAACATCAGTAGGCCTAACGAGTTTTGCTGGTGGTGAGGAAATGTCCACTTCCCAAAATGTCACGCACGTGCACACACGCACACACAGGCACGCACGCACTGTCACGTGCGCACGCACAAAGACAAGACTAATAGTTACATTCGATAATCAAAGGAATATCCAATACATTGTTTAACCACCTATTCAGAGATGCTGCTATAGGGACTAGTTTGAAACCCTAGGCCTATATAAACCATGGGGGTCGCTGTCCATCGCCGTGGTGCTGAACCACACTGCTTTTCAAATGCAACCGCAAATAACAGTCATGGTGACTGACTTACATGTTCTAAACTTGAATACATCCAAAAATCTACAAGTGGCCAAAAACTATAATTGCCAAAGACACACAGCTATTGCAACTGTCACTGCATGGGGAGTGTTGTGGGTGTGCGTGATGTGCTGCAATGTAAGCGATTATTATTTATTTATTTTATTATTATTATTTTTTTTCATGTAGCCAAACATATTTACACATCGCTATGGAGTATCTGATACCAAGAGTATGACGAGACAATAGTAGACCTATTACTCTCTGCTCACCTGTTGGCTCTCAAAGGTCCACGTGCTGTCAGGTAAAGACGCATCTAGAACGTTCATCATCTCCTTAAAGTCAGTTGTGCTGCTGGGTTTAACGAAGGTGAAATCACTGTACTCTGACATGGGAGAGAGACACGACCTGAACGATTGACTCTGAGACAACATGTCTCCTCCCAGGACCTCCACGTACTTAATAGGTCCATCTGAGTTCAGCTGGATCTGCAGGTTTCTGTTGGGGTTCTTGTAGTCATCATAGTCAGTCCGTCTCATACAGCAGCTACCGCTGCCTCTACTGTTCCTTATGCACTTAACCGCCAGAATAAGAAAAGTCAAAAGAGACAGCATGGACACCGCTGCCAGAGACAAGATCAAATAAAGTGTTATTCTCCCACTTTTCTTATTTGGTTCTGCTACTTTGTGTCTGATATCTGAGATAGGCTCATGAAGTCCATCCTCGAGCAGGATTGATACAGTAACCGTGGAGGACTGGACTGGTTCTCCATCGTCTTTGATCTCTATAACCAGTCTCTGAGAGGAGTCGTCCTGCTCGGACACAGCGCGTTTAGTCCTAACCTCTCCTGTGTAAAGACTGACAGTGAACAGAGAGGCGTCCGTGGCCTCTGCCAGCTTATAGGAGATCCAGGCGTTATGGCCCGAGTCAGCGTCCACGGCCGTCACCTTAGTAACCAGGTGGCCTGCTTTAGCAGAGCGAGGCATCCTCTGATGAGAGAGCGAGCCCAGAACAGCGGAGGAGGGGTAAATAACAGTGGGGGCATTGTCGTTCTGGTCCAGTATAAAAACATTTACAGTAGCGTTGCTGCTAAGAGATGGAGAGCCCTGGTCCTTTGCCTGAACCCGAATCTGAAACACCTTAAGTTTCTCATAGTCAAACGAGTGCATGCCGTAGATGCTGCCATTATCAGAGTTTATGTAGACGTATGAGGATATAGACACGTCCTGCACTTTGGAATCCAGGACTGAATATGAAATCTTTGCATTTTCCCCAAAATCGAGATCAGATGCTGACACTGAATAGAGTATGGAGCCTGCTACCCCATTCTCTTTTAGATACACATTATATGATGGCTGAGTGAATATAGGAGGATTGTCATTCACATCAGTGATACTGACAGGTATAGTTTTCTTACTACTTAGTGACGGAGATCCTGAATCAATGGCGGTTATTTCAATCTTATACTCTGAAACGTTTTCTCTGTCTAAAACGGCATTAGTAACAAGTGCGTAATTATTAGCAAATGAGGGTTTGAGAGTAAAAGGAGAGCCCTTTGGTAGCTGTAACATCACTTTACCGTTATCCCCGGAGTCAAGATCTCGTGCACTTAGCAAAGCTACTACTGTGCCACCAGGGGCGTCCTCTCGCACGGGACTAGGTTGAGAGGTTAGAATAATCTCTGGGGCATTGTCGTTGATGTCTGAAACCTCTACTTGGATAGTGCAATGTCCCTCCATTATAGGAGTTCCTTTGTCTTTCGCGCTAATGTCTATTTCATAATTTGCGACTGCTTCGAAATCTAATCTTCCTTTCAGCGTCACTATTCCAGACAGTGGGTCAATATTGAACACAGACATGATACTATCTGGGACATGTGTGCCAAAAGAATATTCTATCTCTCCATTTAGTCCCTCATCAATATCCTTTGCTATAAGCTGAACGATGGATGTGCCCTCTGAGCTATTTTCGCTTATAGAAACTTTGTAGACGCTTTTTTCAAACACTGGAAAATTGTCGTTTATATCAAGCACATTTATGATTATCTGAGAGGTCCCAGATCTCACTGGATTTCCTCCATCAAATGCCGTTAATAAAAGCTGGTGCACTGCTTTTTTCTCTCTGTCAAGTGATTTAGCCAAGACTAGTTCTGGCACTTTCCTTCCACCAGACACATCTTTAATTTTCAAACTGAAAAACTCATCTTTGCTTAAGGTATATGATTTAACGTAATTAGCTCCAACATCAATGTCTTGTGCACCCTCCAAAGGAAACCGAGCCCCTGCAGCCGTGGACTCGGCGATTTTTAATGTTACGTCTTTTGATGGAAAACTCGGGGAGTTATCATTGATATCTTGGATTTCCACCTCAACTCTATACAACTGCAACGGGTTTTCAATGACAACCTGAAGAGGCAGAACACAGCTGGCGCTTTGTGCGCATAAAGTCTCTCTGTCTATTCTTTCATTCACAATCAGCTCGCCCTTTACCGCATCCACACGGAAATACTGCTTACCAGCTTCAGAGGCGACGCGTAATTTACGGTCAAAAATCTCTGATAGTCCCAAACCCAGATCTTTGGCTAAATTTCCTACAACAGAACCCGGTTTTGATTCCTCAGGAATTGTGTAGCGAGTCTGTCCATCTATTGTACTCCACAAGAGAAAGAAATAATGCCACCAAAGAGCCTGCCATTTCCAGTCTCGATGTCCCGTTCTTTTTGTCATCCCTGATGCGTTACAACACATTAATCCATCTCGATTTATTTTCCTTTCAGAACAAAGAGCTCACTGTTGAAAATCCATCGCCAGATAAAATATTCCAGTACACATTTCGAAAGAATTCATTATGACGGTATATGTAAGACATTGTTTAATCTTCAATTAGATGAGCGTGTCCTGCTGTCTCTCGGAGCATTGTAAGGGTTATGGTGCTGAGGCTACACGGGGGGAAGGGAGTAGATCTCTTTGTACAGTTCTCTTTGCTATTGGCACACAGGATCCACCTTACGCCCAATAAAAACAGGGCTGCTTTGTTAAAGACACAGGCGTATATAAAGCAGTGCTAGCGTTCTAAACAGTATCAGGGCTGCCATTCACTTTCTGTGTCGCTGTCCACAACAGTGGTGCTGAAAACACTCAGCCACACATAGGCCTACAATGCACATCAATGAAGTATGAAATAAATTACTGTATGACAATGGTATAGATGAAAGCACGAACAGAAATGTTGTTGGCCTACAAGTTTAAAAATACAACAATAGAAATTACATAATTAAGAAACAGTAAGAAGATGTGAACCATCAACCTGTTTTAACTACAAATATATTCATAGAAGACGGAATAGTAATGATATGAGGTTATCAAGAACGATTAGGCTATGCTAAATTGAAATGCAATTCTGGATTTTTCTCTTTTTCACGCATGATATTGCAAGAAAAAAAAGGAACACTATACTCTTACCCACCCAGCACTCATCCTGGGCATAGAAGTGGAACTGTGAGTGTGGAATAATATACTTAGCTAATGATATATTACACCTGGTTTAAATTAAATTAATGGTGAGGGCCAGGATTTAATTATGAGATCATGATGAATCAATATATGAGTTCATCATTAATTAAGCGTTTATTACGTATATGAATGCTCAAATTAAGTGCGACCATTGTTTTTTATAAGAATTATAAAAATAATAACTCGTTTATTCTCTGCTCACCTGTTGACTCTCAAAGGTCCACGTGCTGTCAGGTAAAGACGCATCTAGGACGTTCATCATCTCCTTAAAGTCAGTGGTGCTGCTGGGTTTAACGAAGGTGAAATCACTGTACTCTGACATGGGAGAGAGACACGACCTGAACGACTGACTCTGAGACAACATGTCTCCTCCCAGGACCTCCACGTATTTAATTGGTCCATCTGAGTTCAGCTGAATCTGTAGGTTTCTGTTGGGGTTCTTGTAATCATCATAGTCAGTCCGTCTCATACAGCAGCTACCGCTGCCTCTACTGTTCCTTATGCAATTAACAGCTAAAATTAGAAAAGTAACAAAAGATAGCACGGACACCCCAGCCAGAGAGAGAATCAAATAAAGTGTTATTCTCCCACTTTTCTTATTGGACTCGGTGGCTTTCTGTCGAAGATCCAAAATGGGCTCATGTAGTCCATCCTCTAGTAGGATAGACACTGTAACAGTGGAGGACTGGACTGGTTCTCCGTCGTCTTTGATCTCTATAATCAGCCTCTGAGAGGAGTCGTCCTGCTCGGACACAGCGCGTTTAGTCCTCACCTCTCCTGTGTAAAGACTGACAGTGAACAGAGAGGCGTCCGTGGCCTCTGCCAGTTTATAGGAGATCCAGGCGTTATGACCCGAGTCAGCGTCCACGGCCGTCACCTTAGTAACCAGGTGGCCTGCTTTAGCAGAGCGAGGCATCCTCTGATGAGAGAGCGAGCCCAGGACAGCGGAGGAGGGGTAAATAACAGTGGGGGCATTGTCGTTCTGGTCCAGTATAAAAACATTTACAGTAGCGTTGCTGCTAAGAGATGGAGAGCCCTGGTCCTTTGCCTGAACCTGAATCTGAAACACCTTCAGTTTCTCATAGTCAAACGAGTGCATGCTGTAGATGCTGCCATTATCAGAGTTTATGTAGACATATGAGGACACAGACACGTCCTGCACCTTTGAATCTAAAATAGAGTAGGAGATCTTTGCATTTTCCCCAAAATCTATATCAGTGGCAGACACAGAGTATAGAATGGACCCTGGTACACAATTCTCCTTTATGTACACACTATATGAGGGCTGACTGAACAGAGGAGGGTTGTCATTCACATCAGTGATACGAACAGGTATAGTTTTCTTAGTCGTTAAAGGAGGAGAGGCTGAATCAGTAGCTGTTATCTCAACATTATAGTCTGAGAAACGCTCTCGGTCTAATGCACCGCTGGTAACAAGGGCGTAATTATTTGAAAACGATGGCTTCAGACTAAACGGAGAGCCCTTCGGGAGTTGTAAAGTCACTTTACTGTTATCACCCGAATCAAGGTCCCTTACACTGATCAAAGCTACCACTGTGCCAGCAGGCGCATTTTCGCGCACAGGCTTTGGTTGAGATGTGAGAACAATTTCTGGTGCATTATCGTTAACGTCTGCAACATCAATTTGTACACGACAATGACCCTCCATTACAGGAGTGCCCCTGTCCTTTGCCGTTACTTCTATTGTGTAAGAGGTAGCACTCTCATAATCCAGTTCTCCTTTCAAAACAATCTCTCCCGTTAAAGAATCAATGTCAAATATTGATAAAACTGAATCTGGTGTGCGAGCGCCAAAAGAAAACTCGACATCACCGTTTGGTCCCTCGTCAGCGTCGGTTGCTTTAGTTTGAATTACAAAGGTACCCTTTGCGCTGTTCTCCCCTAAAGACACTTTATATACATTTTTATCAAAAACGGGATAATTGTCATTAATATCAAGAACATCGATTGTTATCTTTGAAGTTCCAGACATGACAGGGTTTCCACCATCTAACGCTGTCAATAGTAGACGATAAACAGCTGTTTTCTCCCGGTCGAGGGGCCTTTCTAATACCAGTTCAGGGACCGTTTTGCCATTTTCAACTTCTTTCATCTTTAAGACAAAGCATTCGTTTTTGCTTAAAGTGTATGATTTAAGTGAATTACTTCCCACATCTGGGTCCTCTGCGCTCTCTAAAGGAAATCGTGTGCCAACCGTAGCTAATTCTGCGATTTTCAAAGACAGTTCTTTTGTAAGAAAACTAGGAGAATTATCATTTATGTCTCTTATTTCCACCTCTATACGATGTAGCTGCAACGGATCCTCAACAACAACCTGGAGAGGCAACACGCAGCTGACGCTTTGTCCGCATAAAGCCTCTCTGTCTATTCTGTCATTCACCACCAGCTCGCCCTTCCCCGCGTCCACAGTGAAATACTGCTTACCAGCCTCTGAGGCAACGCTCAGTTTACGGTCAAAAATCTCTGACAGTCCCAAACCCAGATCTTTGGCTAGATTTCCTACCACGGAGCCTTGTTTCAGCTCCTCCGGGATTGTGTAGCGTGTCTGTCCATCTATTGTACTCCACAAGAGAAAGAAATGATGCCACCAAAGAGCGTGCAACGTCCAGTCTCGGTATCCCATTCTCTTTGTCATCCCAAGACAGTTAAAATTCCCATCGATATACGTTATGGTTCAAAATCCATTTCCATTAATCCCACAGAAAGATTCTTAAAATATTCCACCATATCCATAGCCTATACGTTAAATAAAACATATTATATCATGATGTACGAGCTCATAGCCTTGTAACCACTATAGCTCTAACCATTGTGAGGTGGTGCTGAAGCTTAGGGGGAGGGAGTAGATCTCTTTGTACAGTTTGATGTACTATTGGAGCGCAGCGATGATCTCCATCATCCAATAGGAAACCTAACTGCGTTCTTAAAGTCACAGCAGCACAAGGCACCACAGAGGAAAAACAGACCAATATGCTGTCATAATATTTACTCACAAAACAAGGGTTCACATTACACTTAGCCTAGATATATTGTCACACACTCTGTGTGTGTGTGACACACACACACACACACACACACACACACACACACACACGCACACACACACACACACACACACACACACACACACACACACACACACACACACACACACACACACACACACACACACACACACACCTCTGTATAGCTCACTCGTGCCATTTGACTATATTTTTACTATTTGAAGACTACACACTTAGAACTTATTTATTGAAAAAAATATAAACAAGTAGTGGTAATAAGCGTGGAGCAGTTTCATTAGTTTAGACAGAATGAACGCCACATGACACTTCATGAAAGTATATACAGCTTACTGAAAAGGAAAGGAGTCGTAATGCTGAAGTGTGGAACTGTCCACCCTAGTGGTGCTGAAACGTAAATGCCATCACTCACAACAACGAATGTCAAACAGAGCGTGCCTTTATGTAATTGGTCAACAAGTAGGGTAAGATGTAATGTCTTGTAAGCAACCCCATGTAATATATTTTAAATTCCTTCCAAGGCACAAACATTTCATGTTTTAATTATAAACGAGATTAGAGATTATTTCAGGTCAGAGTTTCATTATGACACCAAGACCACACCCAGAAACCTTGTTTTCTTATCACTGGCGCAAGGACACAGTGAAAAACGTGACCATTGTTTTCAATATCTGCTCACCTGTTGGCTCTCAAAGGTCCACGTGCTGTCAGGTAAAGACGCGTCTAGAACGTTCATCATCTCCTTAAAGTCAGTGGTGCTGCTAGGTTTAACGAAGGTGAAATCACTGTACTCTGACATGGGAGAGAGACACGACCTGAACGACTGACTCTGAGACATCATGTCTCCTCCCAGGACCTCCACGTACTTAATAGGTCCATCTGAGTTCAGCTGAATCTGCAGGTTTCTGTTGGGGTTCTTGTAATCGTCATAGTCAGTCCGTCTCATACAGCAACTATCGCTGCCCCTACTGTTCCTTATGCACTTGACAGCTAAGATGAGAAAAGTCACAAGAGACAGTACGGACACCCCAGCCAGAGAGAGAATCAAATAAAGTGTTATTCTCCCACTTTTCTTATTTGGTTCTGATATTTTGTGTCTGATATCTGAGATAGGTTCATGGAGTCCATCCTCGAGCAGGATTGATACAGTAACCGTGGAGGACTGGACTGGTTCTCCGTCGTCTTTGATCTCTATAATCAGCCTCTGAGAGGAGTCGTCCTGCTCGGACACAGCGCGTTTAGTCCTCACCTCTCCTGTGTAAAGACTGACAGTGAACAGAGAGGCGTCCGTGGCCTCTGCCAGCTTATAGGAGATCCAGGCGTTATGGCCCGAGTCAGCGTCCACGGCCGTCACCTTAGTAACCAGGTGGCCTGCTTTAGCAGAGCGAGGCATCCTCTGATGAGAGAGCGAGCCCAGAACAGCGGAGGAGGGGTAAATAACAGTGGGGGCATTGTCGTTCTGGTCCAGGATAAAAACATTAACACTGGCGTTGCAGCTAAGAGATGGAGAGCCCTGGTCCTTTGCCTGAACCCGAATCTGAAACACCTTCAGTTTCTCGTAGTCAAACGAGTGCATGCTGTAGATGCTGCCATTATCAGAGTTGATGTACACATATGAGGACACAGAAACGTCCTGCACTTTGGAGTCTAAAATAGAATAGGAAATCTTTGCATTTTCACCTAAATCTAGATCTGATGCAGACACTGTATACAGTATAGACCCTGCCTTGCCATTCTCCTTTAAGTACACATTATATGAGGGCTGACTGAATACTGGAGGGTTGTCATTCACATCAATGAAGCTCACAGGTATAGTTTTCTTACTAGTTAGAGGGGGAGTGCCCGAATCGGTGGCTGTTATTTCAACATTATATTCAGAGTAGCTCTCTCTGTCTAAAACCCCGCTGGTAACCAATGCGTAATTATTAGAAAAGGATGGTTTCAGATTAAAAGGCGAGCCCTCGGGGAGCGTTAACGTCACTTTACCATTATCACCTGAGTCAAGGTCCCGTGCACTGATCAAGGCTACTACTGTGCCAGTTTGTGCGTCTTCGCGCACTGAACTGGGTTTTGAAGCGATAACAATTTCAGGGGCATTATCGTTAATATCTAATACTTCTATTTGAACAGTACAATGGCCCTCCATTTCAGGAATTCCCTTGTCTTTTGCCCGAACATCAATCCGATAGGAATTAGCTTTCTCATAATCAAGATTGCCTTTTAAATGCACCTCCCCCGTCAATGAATTGATTTCAAATATGGAGAGCACGACATCAGGCGTTCGTTTGCCAAAGAAATACAGTATCTGTCCATTTGGACCCTCGTCAATATCTGTTGCTTTCAGTTTAAGAATAGACGTACCTTTAGATGTGTTTTCTTTAATGCTGACCTTATAAACTGCATTTTCGAATACAGGGACATTATCATTAATATCAGCTACTGTTATTGTTATCTGTGACGTTCCTGATTTAATTGGATTTCCACCATCTACGGCCGTCAAAAGAAGTGTGTGAACAGCTCTTTTCTCCCGGTCAAGGGGTCTTTCTAAACTTAGTTCAGGAACTTTCTTTCCATCCTCAACTTCCCTAAACTTTAAACTGAAACATTCGTCTTTACTAAGAGTGTATGTCTTCAACCCATTATTCCCAACGTCGGGATCCTCTGCGCTCTCCAGTGGGAAGCGCACGCCCGCAACAGTGGATTCAGGTATCTCTAGGGAAATTTCATTTGTAAGGAAACTAGGAGAATTATCATTTATGTCTTTTATTTCCACTTCTATCCTGTGTAGCTGCAACGGGTTCTCCACAACAACTTGCAGAGGTAGAACACAGCTGGCGCTTTGTCCGCATAAAGCCTCTCTGTCTATTCTGTCATTCACCACCAGCTCACCCTTCCCCGCATTCACATTGAAATACTGCTTACCAGCCTCCGAGGAAACACTCAGTTTACGTTCAAAAATCTCCGATAGTCCCAAACCCAGATCTTTGGCTAAATTCCCAACAACAGATCCCTGTTTTAATTCCTCCGGGATGGTATAGCGAGTCTGTCCGTCTATTGTACTCCACATGAGAAAGAAATGATGCCACCAAAGAGCGTGCCATCTCCAGTCTCGATATCCAGTTCTCTTTGTCATCCCTGCACTGTTATAATACGTTAATTCCCATTGAGAGACAGCAAAGAAATGTATTAAAATCCATCTTCTGAAACCTCCATGCCACAGAAAGATTATGCAAGTATTTATGCATAATTAAATCACAGATCTTATATCATGACAGAATGTACAGAGCTACATAGCGCTGTCTCCTCTGGCTCTGACCATTGTGGGGGAATAAGGTGCTGAAGCTGCATGGGGGAGGGAGTAGATCTCTTTGTACAGTTGTGTATGCTATTGGAGCACAGCATCTTTCCTCACTATCCAATAAGAGGAGCTGAACAGCGCTCTTAAAGCCACAGCAGCTTAGAGGCATGCAGCCATATAGGGAAAACAAATAACCTCAGTCCATGCTTTTCAATATATTTTCTCTATAGGCTACATAATACATTATAAAAACTACATCGAAAACATTTTCTCCATGTTTTTCATGAACCACTAAATCTACCACTAAATCTACAATGGTAACTATGAAGTTACTATTAATTCACACTTTAATTGCAATTTGCCAATCTATGAAACGCCATAGATTTCTCTGCGATAATGACAGTGTCTTAAAAGTGAACTCTCGATTGTAAACCAGTAACCGATAGAAAATATAGAAATCAGTAGCTATTCTCTCCCTTATAAACGTCATCTCCCCTATCCTTTTCCTCCATGCGTATTACATTTATGGAGACAAGCATTTTTCTATTTAGGAGTATACTGACAATAAATAAAAAGAAAATAATTAAAAGACGGAGCCGAGCCTTAATTAGGACAACATTAACTCTGTCAGGAACTGTCCACCCCAGTGGTGCTGAAACGTGGTTGACGATATACCTTCTGCGGTCAAATTAAAATAAACCATAATATTGCAGAGGCAGAACACTTTCAAAACAGATCTCGCACGCACGCACGCACGCACGCACGCACGCACGCACGCACGCACGCACGCACGCACGCACGCACGCACGCACGCACGCACGCACGCACACACACACACACACACACACACACACACACACACACACACACACACAGCGAATGGATACAAATTGTGGCACAGACATCATTTTGACTTCTTCCCCTATGCTTCAGAAATGCCAACCTGTTTGTTAAAAAATCTGATGGTCAGAGTTTATTCTCTGCTCACCTGTTGGCTCTCAAAGGTCCACGTGCTGTCGGGTAAAGACGCGTCTAGGACGTTCATCATCTCCTTAAAGTCAGTGGTGCTGCTGGGTTTAACGAAGGTGAAATCACTGTACTCTGACATGGGAGAGAGACACGACCTGAACGACTGACTCTGAGACAACATGTCTCCTCCCAGGACCTCCACGTATTTAATAGGTCCATCTGAGTTCAGCTGGATCTGTAGGTTTCTGTTGGGGTTCTTGTAATCATCAAAGTCACTCCGTCTCATGCAGCAACTACCGCTGCTTCTGTTCCTTATGCACTTA
Organism: Nannobrachium achirus; assembly: GCF_963921795.1. Classification (NCBI taxonomy): domain Eukaryota; kingdom Metazoa; phylum Chordata; class Actinopteri; order Myctophiformes; family Myctophidae; genus Nannobrachium; species Nannobrachium achirus. Next base: position 23,239,030 of record NC_137824.1, on the reverse strand, counting down.
ACTGCTAATATGAGAAAAGTCGTAAGTGACAACACGGACACCCCGGCCAGAGAGAGAATCAAATAAAGTGTCACTCTCCCACTTTTCTTATTGGGCTCGGCTGCTTTCTTTCGGAGGTCCAAAATAGGCTCATGCAGTCCATCCTCGAGCAGGATTGATACAGTAACCGTGGAGGACTGGACTGGTTCTCCGTCGTCTTTGATCTCTATAATCAGCCTCTGAGAGGAGTCGTCCTGCTCGGACACAGCGCGTTTAGTCCTCACCTCTCCTGTGTAAAGACTGACAGTGAACAGAGAGGCGTCCGTGGCCTCTGCAAGCTTATAGGAGATCCAGGCGTTATGGCCCGAGTCAGCGTCCACGGCCGTCACTTTAGTAACCAGGTGGCCTGCTTTAGCAGAGCGAGGCATTCTCTGATGAGAGAGCGAGCCCAGAACAGCGGAGGAGGGGTAAATAACAGTGGGGGCATTGTCGTTCTGGTCCAGGATAAAAACATTTACAGTAGCGTTGCTGCTAAGAGATGGAGAGCCCTGGTCCTTTGCCTGCACCTGAATCTGAAACACCTTCAGTTTCTCATAGTCAAACGAGTGCATGCTGTAGATGCTGCCATTATCCGAGTTGATATAGACATATGAGGACACAGACACGTCCTGCACTTTGGAGTCTAAAATAGAGTAGGACATCTTGGCATTTTCACCGACGTCAGAATCGGTGGCTGACACTGAGAATAAAAGTTTACCTGGTTCATAATTCTCTTTTACGTAAATTATATACAATGTCTGTGAGAATACAGGTGGGTTGTCATTTACATCTAAAACATCAATTGAAATGTCCCTTTCCTTTGTTAGGGGTGGAGAACCTGCGTCCGTTGCTCGAATTGTAATTTTATACCGAGGGAATTTTTCTCGATCAAGTTTAGTATTTGTAACAAGTGCGTAATTATCAGAAAATGATGGCTTCAATTTAAAGGGACTTTCTGTGGGTAAACTTAAGCTCGTCCTACCATTATCACCAGAGTCAATATCTTTAGCATTTATCAGGGCAACTACAGTGCCCAGGGGAGCATCTTCCCTAACAGGACTGGACAGAGAGGTGAGAATAATTTCTGGAGCATTGTCATTCACGTCTTTTACCTCCACGTGAACTGTACAATGGCTATCCATAGCAGGACTTCCTCTATCGGTTGCTCTAACATCAAATTCATATTTGCTTGACTTTTCATAATCCAATCCGTCATTGATAGATACTGCCCCTGTACGAGGATCTATTGCAAATGTTTTAAGTATAATTTCCAATGTGTCCTCAGCAAAAGAATACAATACTTCTCCGTTTTCCCCATCATCAGGATCAATTGCTTTAACCGTCAAAATTTCGCTACCTTTTAATGAATCTTCGTTAACGGGGACTTCATAAAGTGATTTCTCAAACTGAGGTGCATTATCGTTTATGTCCAACACATTAATAATAACATCGGATGTTCCCGATCTTGCAGGATTTCCACCATCTAAAGCAGTGAGAATGAGCTTATATAGTGGAAGTTTTTCTCTATCCAAACCTTTTTGCAGAACCAGTTCTGGTATTTTTATCCCGTCTTTGTTAGTTTTCATATTCAATGTAAAGTGCTCGTTCTGACTGAGTTTATAGGATTTTAAAGCATTTGAGCCCACGTCTGGATCTGCTGCGCTTTTAAGAGGAAAGCGAGTTCCGATGGCCGTTGACTCTGCAATATTCAAAACATGTTCACGTTTGAGAAAAACGGGCCCATTGTCATTTATATCTTGTATTTCTACCTCAACACGAAATAGTTGCAAAGGATGGTCAATAATCACTTGCAGAGGTAGAACACAGCTGGCGCTTTGTCCGCATAAAGCCTCTCTGTCTATTCTGTCGTTCACCACCAGCTCACCCTTCCCCGCGTCCACGCTGAAATACTGCTTACCAGCCTCCGAGGCGACACGCAGTTTACGGTCAAAAATCTCTGATAGTCCCAAACTCAGATCTTTGGCTAAATTTCCAACAACTGAGCCCTGTTTTAATTCCTCCGGGATTATGTAGCGAGTCTGTCCATCTATTGTACTCCACGTGAGAAAGAAATAATGCCACCAAAGAGAATGCCATCTCCAGTCTCTGTATCCGATTGTCTTTGTCATCCCTGCACTGTTTAAAGCCCCTATTTCCAATCCAAAACAAAGAGATCCACGTTAAAATCCATGGCAAACCAATATATTCCAACAGCTTGCCAAATGATTGGCAATATTTACATCTGACATTTTTTTAACCTATACGACTGAATGTACAGGCATATCCACTCTCTCCTTCGGTTTTTGTAACACTGTGAGGGTTACAGTGCTGATGCTATGGGGGGAGGAGTAGATCTCTTTGTACAGTTCTGCATGCTATTGGTCAGATCCACTCTCTTTGAACCAATAAAAACGTCAGCGAGCAGCCAGCGCTTTTAGAGATACAGGATAACCCGAGTTAAATATATCAGTGGAGACTGGAGTGACAAGATCAGATATTGCTGTAAGATTCAGGTAGTTTATTGAAATAGATTGTGTTTCCATGCTATGGATAGTAAAAAAAAAAGTATTTCTTTAACACCATAAAGAAGCGTGAAATGATTAATCATCTCATTTAAAAGACAGCAGTGGTCTTAAAGAAACACCTGCCTTTTTGATTGCCTTTTTTGTGAGTATTTTCGCTGTTTCCTTAATAGGATTACTCAAACCCATTTTACTTAAAAAACAAAAAAAAATAAACATATATCATATCATATCATATCATATCATATATATATATATATATATATATATATATATATATATATATATATATATATATATATATATATATATATATTAAACACCAGGAATCACACAACAGGGCCTACCACACTTCATCAAAATGCAATCCGGATGCTGATATTCTCACTTATATTTAGTGATTTATATCCGTTGTGGCATAATCCATAATTAAGTGCCAAGCATGCACGTAAATGTATGTGACTGGGGGCGGGGTTTGTCTAGCATGTGGCACAATTAACCTTTAAATTACAAAATTTTAGCGAGAACACCAACATAAGAATATCATTTTGATAAAGTGTAGTAGGTTTGTGTGTTTTCAAGGTGTTAAAGAAATGTTTTGAAATAAAACTGTTCAAGGTGTTCAATAATAATTGTGAATATGGGCCGTTATATCTCACTAACGGAAAAAGAGGAATGAAATCCTAGAAAGAGTTACAACACTGGTGTGGTCCTTTAACAGCCTACTAGGAAACTCTGGCGCTGTCCATGGTGCTGAAACAGCAATCCATGCGGAAAATACAACAACCTTGACAACGGCGGAGCTCAATCAAGTCAGTCAAAAAAGCAATGAGCAGCCAGCAGTCGTGCTCAACTACTGAAAACGAGCAGATATTACAACCAAGTTCAAAATGTATCTTACTTACATATTACATAAATGACCTATCAGAAAGCATAGGCGACAATTGGTAATAAACATAAAACAAAAATAAATAATTAAAGGTACAATGCACTTAATCTCTGCTCACCTGTTGACTCTCAAAGGTCCACGTGCTGTCAGGTAAAGACGCATCTAGGACGTTCATCATCTCCTTAAAGTCATTGGTGCTGCTGGGTTTAACGAAGGTGAAATCACTGTACTCTGACATGGGAGAGAGACACGACCTGAACGACTGACTCTGAGACAACATGTCTCCTCCCAGGACCTCCACGTACTTAATAGGTCCATCTGAGTTCAGCTGAATCTGCAGGTTTCTGTTGGGGTTTTTGTAATCATCATATTCAGTCCGTCTCATACAGCAACTACTGTTGCCTCTACTGTTCCTTATGCACTTAACAGCCAAGATGAGAAAAGTCGTAAGTGACAACACAGACACTGCGGCCAGAGAGAGAATCAAATAAAGTGTCACTCTCCCACTTTTCTTATTGGGTTCGGCTGCTTTCTTCCGTAGATCCAAAATGGGCTCATGTAGTCCATCCTCTAGTAGGATAGAAACTGTAACAGTTGAGGACTGAACTGGTTGTCCGTCGTCTTTGATCTCTATAATCAGCCTCTGAGAGGAGTCGTCCTGCTCGGACACAGTGCGTTTAGTCCTCACCTCTCCTGTGTAAAGACTGACAGTGAACAGAGAGGCGTCCGTAGCCTCTGCCAGCTTATAGGAGATCCAGGCGTTATGGCCCGAGTCGGCGTCCACGGCCGTCACCTTAGTAACCAGGTGGCCTGCTTTAGCAGAGCGAGGCATCCTCTGATGAGAGAGCGAGCCCAGAACAGCGGAGGAGGGGTAAATAACAGTGGGGGCATTGTCGTTCTGGTCCAGGATAAAAACATTAACAGTGGCGTTGCAGCTAAGAGATGGAGTGCCCTGATCCTTTGCTTGCACCTGAATCTGAAACACCTTCAGTTTCTCATAGTCAAACGAGTGCATGCTGTAGATGCTGCCATTATCAGAGTTGATGTACACATATGAGGACACAGATACGTCCTGCACTTTGGAGTCTAAAATAGAGTAGGAAATCTTGGCATTTGTCCCAGTGTCAGCATCGGTGGCTGACACTGAACATAATATTTTTCCAGGCGCATAATTCTCCTTAACATAAACAGTATAATGAGGTTGGGAAAAAACTGGTGGGTTGTCATTTACATCTAGCACGTCAACAGTGATTATTTTCTTACTAGACAAAGAGGGTTTTCCCGAGTCAGCGGCATTTATCTGTATACTATATTGGGCATTTCTTTCACGATCAAGTGGTCCATTCGTTACAAGTGCGTAATGCTTGGAGACAGAGGGGGTTAGCTTGAATGGAGACTTTGAAGATATGCTCAGCTTTATCTTGCCGTTATCACCAGAATCGGGGTCTTTGGCACTTAACAAAGCTATAACTGTTCCAATGGCAGAATCCTCTGCAACGGGTGTTGTCAGTGACGTAACAATTATTTCAGGTGTGTTATCGTTAACGTCAATAATTTTTATTTCAACGCTGCAATGTCCATCCATCTGAGGATTCCCTTTGTCTTTAGCAATGACGTCAAATCTATGTAACGAATTATTTTCGTAGTCTAAAGCCCCCTTCACAACAACAGCCCCAGAGGAGGGTTCTATATCAAACAGTGATATAATTAAATCAGTTGTTCGATCCCCAAAAAAGTATTCAATTTCTCCATTCAAACCTTCATCTGGATCAGCTGCTTTCACGTGCAATATTTCCGTCCCTGGAGTAACACTTTCACTAACATTAGCCTCATACACTTGTCTCACAAACTGGGGTGCATTATCATTGATGTCTAGAACCGTAACAGTGATTTCAGATGTTCCTGAACGTACAGGATCACCACCATCAATTGCGGTCAAAATAAGCGTGTGCACAGGTTGTCTCTCTCGATCAAGAGATTTTTCTAAGACTAATTCAGGGAATTTTGTTCCGTCTTTGTGATTTTTTACGTTTAATTTGAAATGGTCATTTTTGCTGATAGTATAAGTTCTTATGGTATTGGAAACAACGTCTGGATCAAGTGCGCTTTCCAGGGGAAATCTTGCGCCTGGATTTATTGACTCTGCTATTTTCAAAGCACTTTCTTTTGTTGTGAAACTCGGGGAATTGTCATTGATGTCTTGTATTTCTATTTCTACTCGATGCAGCTGGAGTGGGTTTTCTATAACGACCTGCAAAGGCAGCAAACACGGCACTCTTTGTCCACACATTTCCTCCCTGTCTATCCTCTCACTCACCACCAGTTCTCCCTTCCCTAGGTCCACACTGAAATATTGCTTACCAGACTCCGAGGTTATTCGCAATTTTCGTCGGTAGAGTTCAGAGACAACCAAACCCAGATCTTTGGATAAATTCCCTACAACAGAGCCCTGCTTCAGTTCCTCCGGGATTGTGTAGCGAGTCTGTGCGTCTATTGTACTCCACAAGAGAAAGAGATGATGCCACCACAAAAGCACCTGCCATGCAGGCAGTCTATTCCACATTATTCCAGCAACAAAAGCCATTGTTCCACCCAAGATTAACCTTTTAAGGGTTATGTGATAAATAAAATAATATGATCCAACGTCGATGCCTCCTCATATTTTACAGTGACGGACATGCTTTGTATCCGTATAAGCATCCCTCTCTATCTTCTCTGAGGATTGTAAGGGCTACGGTGCTGAAGCTGCACGGGTGGGAGGGAGTAGATCTCTCTGTACAGTTTTGTTTCCTATTGGTGCACAGAGACCAGTGATTTCCACCAATCGTGGTTTCAACAAGCTTCCAGAGACCAGGCAGTGACGTATGAACAGTGGTGGAAAAAGTAGGCTATATACTCACATATTTTATAGTAAAAGTATCAACACTGCAATAAAGAAATACTCTGATACAAGTGAGCTTATGTAGATCGGCTATTTTCAAAAAGCCAAGGTATAAAATTGGGCTAAATCATGGTTTATGTATTTTATAATAAATTAAAGTAATTGATATCTGCAAAGTAACTAGTAACTAAAGTTTTCAAAAAAATGTAGTATAGTTAAAGTACAATATTTGAATTCGAGATGTAGTGGAGTAGAATTAAAAGTATTGAAAATTGGAAAAACTCAAGTTAAGTACAACAACCTCAAAATTGTACTTAGGTACATTACTTAAGACAAGTAAATGTACTTAGTTACTTTACACCATTGCAAATCAATTATGACGCACCATCCGCCTTCTGTTGAGAACCATTGAATCACATGAAACGTTCAAAGACCACTGCTTATCATTTGAGCATCAATGCCAAGAATTTTGCAGAAATTAATATTATATTCTTTCAGGATGATTAAAATCCTGACAAAACATGTATATGCACGATAGCACACAGCAAGACCATAAATGGCGAAGTATGGTGTGTTATGAATAAGTGTAGAATCAAACAGAATGCATTGAGAGTGGATGTATGCATTTATAGCCTACATCTTGTCTTGTCTGCACCCTGTGATGTCTCTGTGGCTGACAAGGCTCTTCGTTGCCTTCCTGTGGTCAGAGAAAGATAGTGCAGCCTACACACGTAACCAGGGCATGCTTCTGTGAGGCTCAGAACATAATTATGCCAGCATACATAGACATAGAATTCCCGTATGGAGGTCTGTAGAGCAAACGAAAAGGGAGGGGGAGCGGAGCGCATGTAGGTGGGTGTTTTTCCACAGTGCTCTCTCTCTCTCTCTCTCCTCTCTCTCTCTCTCTCTCTCTCTCTCTCTCTCTCTCTCTCTCTCTCTCTCTCTCTCTGACACACACACACGCACACGCGCACGCACACACACACACACACACACACACACACACACACACACACACACACACACACACACACACACACACACACACACACACACACACACACAGATTCCATGAACTAATTTATTTAGTGTACATGGTCCAACCCAGCTTCGCATTGACATAAGTCGTCATCTACCAATCAAATCAATCTAAAATGTAGAGCAAACATGCCTCCTACTACTAGGTCTGCCTGCCAACAGACAACACTAGCGCTGTGATTTATCCTAGACCTAGACCATTAAACATGAAATGTCGAATTAAACAAATTTAACTGTTTAAGTGAAACAGTATACAAAAAAAAGACATAAAATAACACTGATATTAATTGCCATGATAACAAAATAAGCAAAAATATTTGCTAGAGATAGTTATTATTTTCTTTTGAATGCAAGTGCTCTGAACAGTTGAGAACGACAGAGGGAGATGTAGAGAAGCCATGTGAGAGAAGGGTAGAGGGAGGGGCAGAGGGCTGCTTCACAGAGAGCGCTGGAGCTGGTTTCAGCACCAGGAGGGTGGACAGCGCCACACAGGCGGACAACTCGTGCTGCTGCAGCGAGAGAGGAAGGCTGGTGCTCTAACAGCACGTTAGGCAAGCATGCTTGAAGCCAAAACAACACTGTTCACTTTCCCTCGCTGAACGGCAGTGGTGGAAAAAGTACTCAAATGTTCTACTTAAGTAAAAGTATCAATACCGCAATGTAGAAATACTTTGTTACAAGTATAAGTCCGGGATTAAAAATGTACTTGAGTAAAAGTACAAAAGTATTGCTATCAAAATGTACTTAAAGTACAAAAAGTAAAAGTAATCATTATGCAGAATGTTTTCAAATGTGTACAAATATTTTGAAAATAGCAGATCTACAAGCTCAAATTGTGAGCTTGTAGATTGGCTATTTTCAAATGGCTGAATGTATAGGTAAATGTACTTAGTTTCTTTAAACCACTGACAGCAGGCATGCATGCTTTAAGTCAAAACAACACTGTTCTCTCTCGCTGAATGGCATGATGCCGAGGCATTTAATAACCAATAAACCGCACCACATCGAGTGCAGGAGTTGTTGGGATGTGGTAACACGTGTGTTACATGTTAATTATATGCTTCTATTGAAATAAATAGCCAAACATTGGTGATAATTAGTACAAATACAGAATGTGACAATATAAACTCCCTTCACGTAATATGCCTTACCCTATCCTAGTGGGTACTTTGTATTTTTTAATATGAGAGCTTATGAGTTAATGACAGTATAGGCAGCAAACAGTCAACACATTTAACCAAATATTCATGCCATTCACACCCTATGTATCCCTTTATTCAGCCTCATCATCAGTACTGGCAGTGTGTTTGAGATGTAAAATGTATAAGTTATATTTACAAACAATTGAGCTCCATGAATAGTTGCACAGTGATGTATTGATGCTTTGTCGTCCAGTTTGTCTTTCATGAATAATAAATATCTAATTAACAATACCACATTTAACTTAACATAGTCTTTATAGCAGTGACACACTTTTGTGGGTTTGTGTTGTTCAATAGTGGATGTTACTTGTATCTACTCTATGGCTGTTGTTCATTCAGATAATAGAATTACCACCTTTTTAGATGAGCAGGATACCTCTAAATAAAACAGGTTACATTTCTAGCGTATTGTCCTTGCATGACACAATGTATTTCATGTCACGTGACACGTCTTTTATTGAACTTTACTATGCTTTAATGTACAATTTGATTTGACAATTTGACAAAGGTTTGCTTTAGTCAGGTGATGACCAAGTTCTTCTACTTAAGCTTCAAACACCCTACAATATTATTATATTAACTACACTGCAGGACATGATGATCATTGTCTTTGTGGTAATAAATGAATCGCTATGGGAACATTTTAAATGAAATTTCAGTCGTGATTGTAACCAACCTGTTATATCCACAGACAATCAACTGTTGGTCACAAGTGGTCACATCAAAACACTACACTACTGGATTCAAAATGATTCATTGTATTTAGTTAATGCCTGTATGTCCATTTTGTTTGTCCAATTAATTCACTGAATAGTGCTTGACAGTAGAAATCTGAATATGGAATATGGAGTCTTGGAGTCTTAATAATTACATGTAATTTAAATCCGCACTATTTGTACATCTGCAGATTTTTTTTATTGTGTCTACTGTATTATCTTCTCCATTTGTAAATGTATGTTCTGTTATAAAGATAGATCCAATACCACTCACTATGGATGTGATAATACCACCATGCACAGTAACATTTAGCTGGCAAGTAACATACCATGTATGTTATTTGCTGAGATATAGAGATTTGTGCTACTCAGATATATTGATATTATTGATCAAACAAGTTAAGGCCAACATTGTATTCCACACAATGTAATATAGGCTGACCATATATTGAATTTACATATCAGTAGGCAGATATGTCTGATCATCTGAATTGGACAATCTCCAGCAGAACATTTAGGAAAGGTTATGGTTTATAAACGAGGGTGCAGCTTGTCGAACATATACTGATCTACAAGCACAGCTTTCCGCATGACCCCGTCATATGACAAAGATAAAACAAAAAGGTTTTACTGTTCAAATACTTATGGAGCTCTGTTTCTTTATGTATGACCTAAACAAACTAAAGTTTAAAGTATGAAAAGTCACTCTTAATGTGAAATTGCATGGTGAAATGATGCCTTGATCAATCTGTATATTCATTCTGTCTGTCTGTGTGTGTGTGTGTGTGTGTGTGTGTGTGTGTGTGTGTGTGTGTGTGTGTGTGTGTGTGTGTGTGTGTGTGTGTGTGTGTGTGTGTGTGCGTGCACGTTTGCGTGTGTGTGTGTGTGTGTGTGTGCGTGTGTGTGTGTGTGTGCGTGTGTGTGCGTGTGTGAGTGTGTGCGTGTGTGCGTGCATGCGTGTGCCTGTGCGTGTGTGTGACCACATGAACCCTTTATATTTCATTGATTGTCCCTCAGGGTCTATAGGCCCCATCCTTTTTTTTAACTCTACACAAATCTCTGTTCCAAAAATAGCCAATCACCAAGCTCACAATGTGAGAGCTTGTAGATCGACTAGTTTTGCTCAATAGGGATGCTCAATGGGGTTCATGTGGTTAATGGCATTGTAGTGAAATCATTTAGCAAGGAATATTTCTTACCTTATTTGGAGGGAGAGGGATATGACATTGAGACAGGAAACAGACAGCAGAACAGCAGCAGCAGAGGCAGGAAACATGGAAGAGAACAAACAGGAAACAAATTGTTGGTGAGACTGGTGCTAAGTATATATTATGGCTTTGGGGATCACAGTAAACAGTATACTTACCATTTGACCCGCCAATGACATTTCTTATGTAGGCCTACTGAATGTGATTATAGTGTTGTTTGCTATTGATACTTTCTAACTTGCCAGATAGTACATCAATACAGTGTACATCAATACATACACAAGTAACAATGTATAATGTTCAGTATGTGTGTGCAATAAGTAAACACAGTGAACATATATGGCAAGGGTTAGGACAATGCAAAGATGTATCTGTCATTTTCATTTAGTACACATAAGCAAGTTGAGAACTTACAGTTGCAGTAAATAAATGTATGAACCATTTACAAAAAATAATAAGACATCAGTAATGATGATAAGAGAGAGAGAGAGAGAGAGAGAGAGAGAGAGAGAGAGAGAGAGAGAGAGAGAGAGAGAGAGAGAGAGAGAGAGAGAGAGAGACAGACAGACAGACAGACAGACAGACAGACAGACAGACAGACAGACAGACAGACAGACAGACAGACAGACAGAGACTACAGAATGACAGGGAGAGAGTGAGACAAACAAACATACAGACAGTCAGACAGACAGACAGACAGACAGACAGAATCAAAACTGTATATTAGCATAATTGTCTATGACAAAATAGAGGGGGTTAGAAGTGATAATGATACTAGTTGTGTACACGTGTAAAAAAATCATACAGGCAACTTGGGAGGAGAAATGAAAAGAAATTGAAGGCATCATCAGAGAGATCCATTGTAGGAATTGAACACCACTATCAACCTCACCCCATTTGAGCCAATATCTAACCTGGCCTGCCAAAAACACCCTACACTTTACCACAACCAGGTGTATGGAAGAGAACCAGGTGTACCGCAGTAGTGAAATAGTGAAATACAACAATATGCAAACACAGCAGCACGATGTGTGAACTGTTGTGATAAAAGAAGGCTAGCGAATGGAATACAACCACCCTAAGGACTACAAACCACTGACTGACACATTTAAATCTGAGGCTTGTGTGTATACTATTCGTTTTGAGGTAAAATGTATCTTTTTGTCCCAAAGCGACAGCAAAAGATTGCTGCTATTTGTTACAAAAAGCTTTATACCCTGTATGTGTATACTGTATATGTAGCAGAGTGACTCGCTGCCTCAGCCTGATGGCCTCAAAAGTCAAGTATCTCCCTCGGTCCAGAGGGATATTCCTTTGGTCTGATGGTTGAGATGTTAGACTTTCACGTGGGAGAACTGTTTTATTATATTTTGACACTTGCTTCGGCAAAGTAAACATTCTTTTCTGGTGACAATAATGCTCCTTTGAATTGAAATTGCATGGACGATGGTCATCATGGCCTGCACTGCTGCACAGAGACACTACCCTATAGCAACAGCAGGGGGCTTCAAGGCAATGCCCTGGGATAAAATGATGCCTTTTTAATGATCTGCTTACATGCTGTGGCCATGTGTGTCAGGGAGGGCGTGTCATGTGTGTGTGTGTGTGTGTGTGTGTGTGTGTGTGTGTGTGTGTGTGTGTGTGCGCGCGCGCGTGTCGTGGGGTGGGGTGCGGTGGGGTGGGTGGTGTTCAGCTTTTCAGACAAAGCAGAACAAAGCAGACAGCCTTACTGTCAAAAAATCCTTATGAGAGATTGTACACTGTTTACATTGTCTGTATGCATGACTTATGTTTAAAGACTAGCACACAAGCACACACAGAGACACAGTCACACACATAATATGAATATAATATAAAAATGTTATAATGGATATTACACATAAAAAGAAAACTAAAAAAATATCACATTATCTCAGAACATTAGCGAAAACTAAAGCCCCCAAATAAATCGAGCTAAAATATAAATATAGATTTAATCAGAAACAAATAGGTAGATTATTATTTAATGTTAAATCCTACCCCCACTCCAAACATCATGGATCACCCCCTCCCCTTCCCCCACCAATCCAGACCTGAGCATGAGAATGCTTCATCTCTCTGCCCCAACATAGGGGTCTAGCTAGCCTTCTCTCTACCAACAGCTGTATGCATCTATCTCACACAAGGGGCTGCATTTGCTGCTGCCCCCCTGTGGACCAAAGAAAGGTGGTACAGCCCTGCCAGTGAGTCAGCTTGTTGCTGTGGCAACACACCCCATTTGCTTCCTGGGAGCTGGCAATGATGAAAAAAGAAAAAAAGAAATGGAGCTATGAAAAAAAGACAGCATGGAGGATGAGTAAGAGGCAGAAAGCAAGAGAAATGGTGTTGCCAACAAAGGAAGATTGAGTTTGGCATCACAATCTTGTCTTTCAGGATGAAGATGTGTCCTTAATAGACCAATTAAGACAATGGCATACAATATTCATTCAAAACACATAGCCTCACATTGCCAGGTTATATAAACTAATCTCTTTACAAATGGTTGACACAGAAGAGAGCTTTGCACTTGTACATTGTGAACTACATACAGCAGGGGTGAATTAACACAGTATGCCAAAGGATGGCTTTGTATACAGACTGGACAAAATGTCCTACAAAAAAGCAATCTCTCTCTCTCTCTCTCTCTCTCTCTCTCTCTCTCTCTCTCTCTCTCTCTCTCTCTCTCTCTCTCTCTCTCGCTCTCTCTCTGCAGCAGAATGGTGCAGCTGGAGATGAAGAGGGGGAGGGGAAGGATGCAGAGAGTGAACAGGATCAGGAGAGAAATTGAGAAAGGGAGGACAGTCTGCCTTGCTGCCTCATAGCAAACAAACCAGCATAGTTACAATGTTAAACTAGCTAATGATGCAATAAACAACTATCATAATCACTAATGTGATGAATGGTATTCCTACATAAATGTCCTCACATCATTATAAGTGATCATGAAAAAACAGCTGATAATGTTTTAAGGAGAGAGAGTGACAGACAGACAGAAAGGGGTGATAATGACAATTGTTTTTAGACAGACACATTCAAAAAAGGAGAAAACCTACAGAAAAATACGGGTGCAAGACCAAAAGTCAGAAACAGCATCAAATCTGCACTTATCACTATTGTCTTTAAGTGCCACCATGCCACGCCTTGCTGTGTAATGTAATTCAAATCCACTGTGGCTTCTCTGTTTTGGAAGTGTGTTGTATTTTTGGTTCATAATACCTGTATGTGTCTGTCTATACCCAATGAACACTCATTATGACAGTGTAGCCTCTGCCTCTGCCCCACTGTCGCACTCTTCTGCACTGATGTAATCCTTTCCAAAGGATCAGCAGGTCCAGATTGCCACAGTCCCAGACCAGTATACTGGAAGGGACATTCACACTCAGTAAACCTATACTGTAGGTTCATATGCAAGCAAACAACATGCAACAACCTCCATGTTCAGATGTTGAAATATGTGAAATATGGGGGGAAAGATTATAGTAGGCTATATACTGCATTTGTGTGCTTGCATAGTCTAGTGTTTTGCTCATTGCCAGAATACAGTATCACACTAACCTCACCCTGACTGAAGCACTGAATGTACTGTGTACCTACAGACAGTACCAACAGTCTCTGTACTAAAATCTAAGCCATCATGTGCATTTTACCTACCTACCAAGTACCAATAGCAGGCTACTAACAAAGTCTTCATTAAAGTGTAACCCACCTAACAGTATCTGTTCTAAATATCTAAGAAGTAAAGTACTGGATCAGTGACCATCACAAGCAACAACAGGTCATTTGGATAAGAAAAGAGTGAGCCTTTTGTTTCCCCTTCTCCATAGAGCAAACATATAAAACAATCTAACCACTGGAATAATGTCATTTCAACAAAAGATATGGTCCAACATAAACAGCACAGCTTTTAGAGAGCATCTAAGAATTTACTCTTTCACATAATGACAGCAGGGATAATAGGGCACTTGAAATGTATGAAAGGGCATAAGGTTCCATCAACATATCCGTAACGCAAAACACTACACAGCAAAATCTTGAGTGTTAATTTATGGTAATGTATTAGTACATTTTCCACAAAGTTAATGTGTACAAAACATAGAGTGTATAACCCCAAATGGCAGGGCCTCCCTTCAGATGAGGGATAATTGCATTAGAAATGGAGCAAGCTTAATTTGATCACTGTAAAGTTTAATGAAATGTTGAATGTACTGAGCTGTGGTGTATCTGTGCTGTGCTTTATGTCAGGGAAAGCAGTCACTCACACCCAACAGACATCAAGCCAATGATCTGGCAGGAGAAGAAGAGGATGCAGGATTACAGGTCCTAACAGCTTGGCCACTCAAACACACAAACAAATTCATCTGTACTGTACTGAATGGTACTGTATACCAGGGGTTTTCAAACTTTTTTGACTCAGGGCACCCCTGTAAATAACTTTTTCATCCACGGCACCCCTGAATTACACTGTTAATTTTTAGAATCTTGCATCCTATTGGAGAAATATCCGTTTCCACCAGAACAGACTGAAAATAACGTTATACTTGACGTTTAACCACTTGAACCCCAGCATGCCTATTCTGGGGGGAAGGTTCACCAAAAATAGACGATCTACAAGCTCACAACGCGTCACAATGTGACGCGTTGTGAGCTTGTAGATCAGCTACTTTTGGTGGAGAGTGTTGTCATAGATAGAAAAATAACTAATCAAGTACAGTGCAAATCAGGTCTGTTTTACTAACATAGTGAAGTGATATTGATGTATTGATATTGATGAATTCCAAATATTATCAAATTATCTCGCGGCACCCCTGGACTGGCATCACGGCACCCCAGGGTGCCCTGTCACCCACTTTGAAAACCCCTGCTGTATACAGTCCAATTAATTTTAATTCCTTCATCGTCATTGCTGGTGCAACAAAATTCAAATGTGCACACACACGCACACACGCGCACACACGCGCACACACGCACACACACGCACACACACACACACACACACACACACACACACACACACACACACACAGACAGAGTTGACTATAAGTGCTGCTGACATACGTACATGTCTGTGGTGTGGTGATCACTGGGATCCACCAACGCCAAACAGCTGTTAAACAGACAGGCTATGAGGGAAGTATAAACAACAGCTTGTGTCTGTAGAACAGGAAGTGCCTGTAGGAACCGGAAGCTTCTCAGCACAACATTGTGGCCATGCAGGCATAAGAGAAGGATACTGCTGAGCAGTGGCTGCATGTCAAATCCAAAATGTTTGCCAATACAATCTTCCAAGGTGAACTAATATTGCCTATTGTCAATGCTTGTTCTTAGGCACACCTAAATCAAACAGACTGAATATTAATTTTATTAGCTGCACCTCAGTGAAAAGGGTCTATTAGGGAAATGGCTCAGGTTTCAGTGACTGTTTATGACACGGACACCTGGACTAAAAAACAATACAAATCATGACAAACAGACGGAAGCATTCAGTAGAGGTATGGTGTGTCTGTGAGCTCTGACCCCCATGGAGCCACTGTGACCACCAGGATTTACAGTGCTCAGTAAAACTCTCTCCCCGCTAACGAGCCTGAGAACAGACACTGAAGTGGTTCAAAAACGCTCAGTCGGAGCCGACAAAGCAGCCACAGATGTGGGATAATTCTGATGATGACAGGCTGCATCCTGCGAGAAAAAAGGTTCACGCAATAAAACTAAAGTGCACGCTCTTTACGAGTGGCGGCGTGTCTACCTGTATTTTCAAATGTCACATAAAAGCACACACCTTTAGTGGACCATAGACACCCCACTGGCAAGGCACATACATCAACACACATGTCAAAGCCAGGCAGGCGGCAAATTAAAATCAATGATAAGAAATAATTATTCCCAGAAACAACAACAATATTCAAGACCATGCCATCAGCCTCATAGTAAACATCAAAAGATCAAGCTACACTTTATTACAGAGCTAATATGTGTCTAGTATCTAAAAACAACTGTACATGATACCCAGTTTATGAGGTAATCTAACTCACTGGGTTTGCTACTACTTCCTGTATGAGTCTCCCTCTGCGAGAGTTAACATTATGGGGTGCATGCAGGTGAGAGCCATATGGAAGGTAATTATTCCCTTGTGTTGAAAAGGTAAACATTAAGGCCTGTGGGCTACTGGTCATGAACTAGCCCTTTTTATAGACCTGCATGCCTGTTTAAGAGGTATATGGAGGGAAGGGGGAAAGATAATGCGTGTTTTCACTGAGGACTAAAACTAGCATCATAAAATGATCTGACAACAAGCAACTGAACAGCAATGCTGGATCAGCACAGTTCCCTGATTGCTTTGCAATTGTACACATTCATGTCTGTTTTATCAGTTATTTGGCATTTGTTATACTATATAGTCTACATAATGGAGTTATTACTCCCTTTATCTCTGCCCTATACCTCCCTGTCTCTCTCTGTGTGTGTGTGTCTCTCTCTCACTCTCTCATGCCATATACTGTAGATTTTCCACCACGTCTCCGCCTTTTACAGTGCAGTCAATCCATTTTGCATTATATCACACCCTGTTTCACATATCAGGCTTCTCTTAACCCCTTTCACCATGCAGACAAAGAGTGCACATCAAAATGGCTGCCGTTCACCACTAACACTAAGATACAGCACATGCATGGATGGTGGAGAGAGGCCCAGTTACCATGCGCCTTCCCCTCCCCCCTGCTGTCTATCTCTCTCTCTTCATCTCTCACCCTCCCTTTTTCTCAGGCTGCCTTCTGTGACTGCCTCATCCTCGCCTCACTCTCAATCACTGCCTATTTTACATTTTACTTCTATTCTTTCAACATACATTTCTTTCTTTAACCTTTTTCTCCTTTCATTTTTTTTCTCTCTCCCAGCCATCTCACTCTATTCCTCTCTATGAACAGTGTAACAACAGGAATATAGCAGCAGTGTTAGGAAGGGAACTAGGTCACATAAATACATGAGTGTGTGTGGAAAAATCCCTAAGCAGTGATGCTTCAGTACAGCAGCAACTCGGTATATTTTCATTCAGTGGAGCAACTCTTCAAATTGCAATTCTTAATACTGCACATTATATATCCACGTCTGCCTATGGTGATACAAATGGTCTATCACTCATAGTTCAGTTGAACATACACGTGTTAACTCATTGTTAACAAAACATGCATGGGGCACTGCAATGAATACAAATTGTTTCTAGTTTACCACGAGTGAACAGATTGTAATGAGATTTCCTGTGTATAGGAAGGTTTATCACCCTGATCTCAATGATTCAATACACTGTATCATTATCACAACACAACACCTGGAACTACACAATCTCTACATCAACATTTGGCAGTCAATTTGCTGCAATTTGGTGGTCTGGGGTCAAGGTCGTGGCATTCAATTATCAATTAATACATTGTTGTATCAAGGAAGGATGAGACCAGATTTGAAAGCTTGTCTCAAGCCAATTAATTTCCCTGCGTTAAGTTTCCTAGATGATGTCAAGCAGTTCATGCACACATCTTTGGTGCATAAGAAAATAAACCCAAAAAAATGCTACAAATACATACACACTAAATGCAAGTTCAAACAGGAAGACCTTTCAAATGTATCCATCTCCTTCAGTCATCATATTATCTCAACACACTGGATATCTATACCTCCTGTCATGTCAGAACCAGATTCTGCATTGCTTCACATTTATGTCCTGGTTCTGAATCAGAGTAAACACATAACTATATTTAATAACTTAACTGTATTTAAGAACTGTATTTAAGAAGCTAATTATAAGGTCTTAAACTAACAGGCGTCATCACAAACCCATCTGAAATCATACAGGTCCATTATACAGGTACAACATCTGTGCAAAATACCCTGAGGACAATCTAAGCACACCCATCTCCATGCTGCTACCATTAGTATGGTAAGTATAGAGGTGCAAAGGGGAGGTTGATTATGGCATGCTTGTTCTGATAAAGAACTGGAAGAGCAACACAATCACTGCATGCCATAAAAGAATGCTTTCTGTAGTGGATTTTGAAACAGCGAAATAAATATGCCAGCGTGCCCTTGACACAACCTTTGAGCTCTTTGTAACCAGGTGAACCTGTGGAGAGATGAAGGCCTCACCTCTGTTATAAGATCCTCTGAGCCAGTGTTTTGCCTGGGCACTGTTCTCATGCCACTGTGGTCAACACTCAAAGTGCTCTGACTGAATGGACGGCTGCACTTCATATCGCTCTTCCGGGAGTCAGTTGTTCCATATCCGTCATAATTGAACACATGCTTCAAAGTGCCTGTCTGACTAACATCTGCATACATGGGCGGGTAATATGGAATAACGGGAAGATTCCCATTGGATTTGTAAAACAGGCGCTCACGTCTCCACCTGTATATCTTCACTGATATGATAACAACTAAACATGTGATGAAGAGAAAGGAAACAACAGCCAAAGCCAAGACCAAGTAAAACGTCAGGTTGTCATTGTACTCCTTATCATGTGTTAAATCAGTGAACTCTGAGAGAACTTCAGGGAAGCTGTCAGCCACCGCCACATTAACATTGACTGTAGCTGAACGAGAGGGCTGTCCGTTGTCCTCCACAATAACTGTCAGTCTTTGTTTCACAGCATCTTTATCAGTGACTTGACGGATTGTTCTTATTTCTCCATTCTGCAATCCCACTTCAAACAGTGCCCTGTCTGTGGGTTTCTGCAGTTTATAAGAGAGCCAGGCATTCTGTCCAGAGTCCACATCAACAGCCACCACTTTAGTGACCAGATAGCCCACATCTGCTGAACGAGGCACCATTTCAGCCACCAGAGAGCCACCACTCTGGACTGGATACAGAACCTGAGGAGCGTTGTCATTCTGGTCCTGGATAATTATATTCACAGTCACATTACTACTAAGCGGAGGAGAGCCTCCATCTTGCGCTTTGACAAGAATTTTGAACTGCTTTGTTTGTTCATAATCGAAGGAACGCACAGCCAGTATTTCCCCACTCTCTGCATTCACTGAGAAGTAAGATGAGGCTGCCAAACCATTCATTTGACTATCTTCTAGGAAATAGGAAATGCGTGCATTATTCCCAGAGTCTCCATCAGCAGCTTTAACAGAAACAATTGTTGTTCCAGGTGAATTATTTTCAACAATGTATGCCGTATAAGATTGCTGTGGGAATAATGGGGCGTTGTCATTGACGTCAGATATCTTCAAAGTAACAGTTTTGTTTGTGGAATAAGAGGGAGACCCCTCATCTGTGGCAGTTATTGTTATGTTATACTCTGGCACTGTTTCACGGTCCAAAAACTCGTCAGACAACAAACTATAGAAATTAGTTGAGGCTGCTTTTATTTTGAAAGGTAAATCTGGACTGATGTGACATTTAATTTGGCCATTTTTCCCAGAGTCCAAATCTTTGACATTAATCATTGCTATTACAGTCTCTGGAGTTGAATCCTCAGGTATGGGGTTGGAGAAAGAAATTATGCTAATCACTGGGGCATTGTCGTTTATGTCAGTTAATTCAATTAGCACCTTGCTGGTGTCTCTTAGCCCTCCTTTGTCTGTAGCTTCAATATCAATTTCATAATGTTTGTTTTTTTCATAATCTAAGAGACCACTTATGGTAATTTTGCCTGTCTGTTGATCTATATTAAACGAGGTGCTGTCTGCGTTTTGAGAGAACGAATACACTATTTCTCCGTTTGTCCCTTGATCTGCATCAGTGGCACTGACCGTTAAAATAACAGTGCTTTTCGACGCGTTTTCAGGAACCGTTATCCTGTACACTGACTGGCTGAATACTGGAGCATTGTCGTTTGCATCCAAGACAATAACGTTTATTTTGACAGACCCCGATTTCTGAGGATTACCACCATCGTAGGCTGTGAGTGTCAATGTATGCTCCCCATGTTTTTCTCTGTCCAGCGGCGTCTGCAGAACCATTTCAATATACTTCGACTCGTCGGGACGAGATGGGATATTCAATTTGAAATGATCTGTAGGATTCAGTTTATATGTTTGGAGAGTATTCAACGCAACGTCGGGATCTTTGGCACTGTCGAGAGAAAAACGAGCCCCTTTAACAGCCAGTTCACTAATTTGAAAGTTAATTTCCCTTTTATTGAAAACTGGAGCGTTGTCGTTAATATCTAAAATTTCAACGTCAATTCGATGCAGTTCCATGGGATTTTCCAATATGATCTGGAAATGCAGAGAGCAAGGAGAGACTTGTCCGCACAGCTCTTCTCTGTCTATCCTTTCTTTCACTATTAAGGTCCCTTTGTCGACATTCAGACCAATGTACTCACTCCCGTCCTCCGTAAAAATCCGTGCCCGACCAAATTTCAGCCTTTTACCATCCAAACCAAGGTCTTGGACAATATTTCCCACTATTGAGCCCGTGGCCATCTCCTCGGGAATAGAATATCGGACCTGTCCGTGCGATACCTCTATGAAGAATAGGCAGCAGAGAAGCAGCGTCCATGCAATTGTTCCCCGATCGAAAGGAATGATCTCCATTCTGATTCTTCAAATAAAACACTCATAAACGGGGCATATGAGGACACCAACCAGTAATAATTAAAAATATAGCTGGATTAAGTGTGATGTCTGGTTGTTGCATTGTAAGGCTAGGCTACTATTATGGAACTCCAATGCGCACAAGAAAAATGGGAGGACTAAATGTGTGTCATAGGCCTACTCCTCATACTAACCAACAGCGGCACTTAGAGACCTAAACATATATTACAATGATATTTCTTAGGTTAGTATACATTTCAAGACATAGCCTATTATCTCCAGCCTCTGCTCGGTCCATTGTGAATTTAAACGGTAAAAATCGTTCAGACGGACAGACAGACAGACAGACAGACAGACAGACAGACAGACAGACAGACAGACAGACAGACAGACAGACAGACAGACAGACAGACAGACAGACAGACAGACAGACATATCCTAAGCTTTGGAGTCTATATTAGGCTACTTGAAAACAGAAAGAGAGAAAGAAAAGGAAAGATAAAACACTGAAATTGTAAATTGCTGTCCATGGTGCTGAAAACCGAAATAACCAGAGGATGACAGCTGGACCAAATAAAAAGTCAGGTACAGGAAACAAAAATACGTCTAACCTCTATAGGAGAGTCTGGTTCATCCAGGATACTCTTTTCACTCTGTATCCGTTGCATTGTCCCTGTAGTATTTGGGTCCATTATTAATATATTCTGAACACCTGCACCACTAAATTTGCAGTCACTCTTTCTGGAGTCAGTCGTCCTGCACACCTCATAATTATAGACATGGGGGAGAGTCCCTGACCCCAGAGTGTCTGAGTAACGTGGTGGATAATATGGAATAACTGGGAGACTGGAATGATAGAGGCGGGACTGTCTCCATCTGTATATTTTCACTGATATAATAACAACTAAACACGTGATGAAGAGAAAGGAAACTACAGCCAAAGCCAACACTAAATAAAATGTCAGGTTGTCATTGTATTCCTTGTCGTGTGTAAAGTCAGTGAACTCTGAGAGAACTTCAGGGAAGCTGTCAGCCACCGCCACGTTAACATTGACTGTAGCTGAACGAGAGGGCTGTCCGTTGTCCTCCACTACAACAGTCAGTCTTTGTTTCACAACATCTTTATCAGTGACTTGTCGGATTGTTCTTATTTCTCCATTCTGTAATCCCACTTCAAACAGCGCCCTGTCTGTGGTTTTCTGCAGTTTATAAGAGAGCCAGGCATTCTGTCCAGAGTCCACATCAACAGCCACCACTTTAGTGACCAGATAGCCAACATCTGCTGAACGAGGCACCATTTCAGCCACCAGAGAGCCGCCAGTCTGGACTGGGTAAAGGACCTGAGGAGCATTGTCATTCTGGTCCTGGATCAGTATTTTCACAGTCACATTACTACTGAGTGGAGGAGAGCCTCCATCCTGAGCTTTGACAAGGAACTGGAAATCCTTGATCTGCTCGTAGTCAAAAGAGCGCACTGCATGTATGACTCCACTATCTGCACTAACAGACACAAATGAAGAGACGGGCACTCCGTTAACAGAGGAGTCCTCCAGTAAATAAGAAACACGCGCATTCTGGTTCCAGTCAGCGTCTCTGGCTTTTAATGTGAATATAGAGAGTCCCGGTGTATTATTTTCTACAATGTAGGCCTCGTATGATGTCTTTTCAAAGACAGGTGCGTTGTCATTTACATCTGAAATCTGTAAGTTGAGAATGACGCTGCTGGAGAGAGAAGGCACTCCTTTATCAGAACACGCCACACTGATGTTATATTCAGAGGCTCTCTCTCGGTCTAAATCACTTTCTGTTACTAGGCTATAGAAATTATTTGATGTAGACTTCAATACAAAAGGAATATCATCATTAATATTGCATTGCACCTTGCCATTTTCTCCTGAATCTGCATCTTCGATATTTATCATTGTGATGACTGTGTTGGGTTTGGAATCCTCTGATATAACATTTGATTTAGACATAATATGAATATCAGGTTTGTTGTCATTTACATCTAAGACGTCAACTATCACTTTACATGAACCGGTTAATCCCCCATCATCACTTGCACGGATGTTTATTTGAAAATGTTTAGCCTTTTCATAGTCAACATTTGCGACCAGGCTAACGTCGCCATTTTCGTTATTTACTTCAAACATTCCTCGAGCATAATCCATCATGCTTGATATTGAATAACTGATTCTACCATAAGAGCCGTGATCTGCGTCTGTCGCGGTAACTGTCGTTACAACTGTTCCTAATGGAGCGTTTTCTCTTATGGAAGCTTTATAAACAGACTGCGTAAAAACAGGGGCATTGTCGTTGGCATCTAAGACTGTGATCAGGATCTGCATTGTTCCTGACATCTGCGGTTCGCCTCCATCTATTGCGGTCAAAACTAAAGATATCTGTTCATTTTTCTCCCTGTCAAGAGGTGTCTGTAAGACCATCTCTACATTTTTATTTCCATCTGCTTGGCTGTGCATTTTAAGGGCGAAATTGTTCGTTGGCTTTAGGACATAGGTTTGCAAACCATTCTCGCCTACATCTAGATCACTGGCTCTATCTAAAATGAATGTTGCGCCATTTACAGCAGACTCGCTAATTTTAATTTGAACATCGTTCTTTTCAAAGGCTGGGGGGTTATCATTAATGTCTTTTATCTCAATAGTTATACTATAAAACTCCATTGGATTTTCTAATATTATCTGGAAATGCAAAGCACATGGGGTCGATTGGCCACACAATGACTCTCTGTCTATTCTCTCTTTGATAAGGAGGACTCCTCTGTCTTTATTGAGTTCGATATATTCTGCGCTGCCTTTTGTAAAAATACGAGCTTTACCCGATTTCAGTCTTTTCACATCCAATCCTAAATCCTGCGCTATGTTACCAACTAAAGACCCTTTTGCCATTTCCTCTGGAATGGAGTAGCTGATCTGTCCGAGCACTGAACTGAGACAGAGGACCGAAATCAACAGTACTTGCCGTCTCATTGTTCTATCCGATATGTTCTCAGTAACCAGTAGGCCTATATTCCTTTCGGCATTCACAGAATATCCTCGGAAAATCCAGACTGTAATCCCAAATATATTTCCCACAAACTGATGAAAAGATTCACAATGTAATCCTTCGCGTTCACTCACTGTTAACACACGGGTCACACACTATTCTTTTCTCTTTCTCTCCAAGATATCGAGAATATAGGGCGGTACTGCTGGATAACTCGTCTAGAGCTGCAACATACTGACCAACAGCGGCTCTTCGTGTTCAGAGCAGAAAACAACATGCATGAATAGGACAAATGAATGGACATCCATAAAACTGCATGATTGAATATGGCTACACATAAATGTAATTTTAAAGGGTAGGCCTATTGAGACTCCAACATACACACAATATAGCCTACAGTGGTGCAAAATCATACACACCGGGTCCGGGTGGTAGAGCACCACCTGGTGCTGATTAAAGTTGTGGCGAGGTAAGTTAATTGAATAGTTAGCTACAGTGCAAGTGTTGAAATAATACTTTTTGATTACGAAACAATTGGTTTTCTCTTCAGTCTATATGGAGGGATGGATACAACCTGAAAAGATGTAGGGATAAAGAGACATATGGGTAGGTACATATTCAGTGATTTGTAAATTGCTATCCATGGTGCTGAAAACGAGCCGAACGGTCAAAAAACACGTTTTCTATGACATATAGAATTAAAGAAATCTAACCTCTATAGGAGAGTCTGGTTCATCTAAGATGCTCTTTTCACTTTGTATCCTCTGCATGGTCCCTGTAGAACTGGGGTCCATTATCAGTATGTTCTGACTACCAGCTCTGCCGAACTTACAGTCACTCTTTCTGGAATCAGTCGTCCTGCACACCTCATAATTGTACACATGAGGGAGAGTCCCTGATCCCAAAGTGTCTGAGTAACGTGGTGGATAATATGGAATCACAGGGAGACTGGAATGATAGAGGCGGGACTGTCTCCATCTGTATATTTTCACTGATATAATAACAACTACACACGTGATGAAGAGAAAGGAAACTACAGCCAAAGCCAGGACTAAATAAAAAGTCAGGTTGTCATTGTACTCCTTGTCGTGCGTGAAGTCAGTGAACTCTGAAAGAACTTCAGGGAAGCTGTCAGCCACCGCCACGTTAACATTAACTGTAGCTGAACGAGAGGGCTGTCCATTGTCCTCCACTATAACAGTCAGTCTTTGTTTCACAGCATCTTTATCAGTGACTTGACGGATTGTTCTTATTTCTCCATTCTGTAATCCCACTTCAAACAGCGCCCTGTCTGTGGCTTTCTGCAGTTTATATGACAGCCAGGCATTCTGTCCAGAGTCCGCATCAACAGCCACCACTTTAGTGACCAGATAGGCCACATCTGCTGAACGTGGCACCATTTCAGCCACCAGTGCACTGCCAGTTTGTACTGGATACAGAACCTGAGGAGCGTTATCATTCTGGTCCTGGATCAGTATTTTCACAGTCACATTACTACTGAGTGGAGGAGAGCCCCCATCCTGAGCTTTGATGAGGAATTGGAAGTCCTTAATCTGCTCATAGTCAAAAGAACGCACCGCATGGATAACTCCACTATCAGCACTAACAGATACATATGAGGAGACGGGCACTCCATTAACAGAGGAGTCCTCCAGTATGTAGGAAACACGGGCATTCTGGTTCCAATCCGCGTCTCTAGCCTTTGCTGTGAATATAGAGAGGCCTGGTGTGTTGTTTTCTATAAGATGGGCTTCATATGATGTCTTTTCAAAGACAGGTGCGTTGTCATTCACATCTGAGATCTGCAATGTGAACGTGACGCTGCTGGAGAGCGAGGGCACTCCCTCGTCAGAACACGTAACACTGATATTATATCCCGAGTCTCTCTCTCGGTCTAAATCGCTGTCTGTCACAAGGCTATAGAAATTGTTTGATGTTGACTTTAATAAGAATGGCATGTTTTCATTCATACTGCATTGAACTTTACCATTGTCTCCGGAGTCTGGATCTTGAATATTAAATACTGTAACGACAGTATTCGTTTTAGCATCTTCACTTATGACGTTTGATTTCGACATAATATTTATAACTGGCTTATTATCATTAATATCCATAACATCGACTATCACTTTACAAGAGTCTGTTAATCCTCCATCATCACTCGCTCGTAAATTTATCTGGTAGTTTCTTGCCTTTTCGTAGTCTATGTTTCCAATCACCCTGACCTCTCCGCTTTCCTCATTTACCTCAAATATGCCCTTTATATTATCAAGAGTGTTCCTGATTGAATATGTTATTCTTCCATTTGAGCCTTGATCGGCATCTGATGCTCTAATTGTAGTAATCACTGTCCCTTTTGGAGAATTTTCTGTCGCAGTAGCTTTGTATACGGGATGCGTAAAAACAGGAGCATTGTCGTTTGCATCTAACACGGTGATGAGAATCTGCATTGTTCCAGACATCTGAGGCTCGCCTCCATCTATGGCCGTCAAAACTAAAGCTATATGCTCGTGTTTCTCTCTGTCAAGGGTTTTCTGTAAAATCATCTCAACGTTTTTTCTTCCATCAGCTTGATTGTGTAATTTAAGTGCAAAATTATCTGTTGGCTTCAGCAGATAACTTTGAACACCATTATGCCCAACGTCTAAATCCATCGCACGTTCCAAATCAAATTTTGACCCACTGACTGCAGACTCGCTTATTTTGAACGTAATTTCATTTTTCTCGAAAGCGGGAGGGTTGTCATTAATGTCGGTGATTTCAACAGTTATACTGTAAAATTCTATGGGCTCGTCCAAAATAATCTGTAAATGTAAAGCGCAAGGTGTCGTCTGTTCACAGAGCGCCTCTCTGTCTATTCTCTCTTTGATTACGAGGATTCCTCTTTCTTTATTCAATTCGATATACTCTCTGCTATCACCAGAATATACACGGGCTTTACCTGAATTTAGTCTCTTAACATCTAAACCTAAATCCTGTATGATATTACCGACTAGAGAGCCTTTTGCCATTTCCTCGGGAATGGAGTAGCTGATCTGTCCGTGCACTAAACTGAGAGAGAGGATCGAGATAAAACACAGTACTTGCCGTCTCATTGTTCTCGACATTTTTCCACTGTCAGAAAATGAATTAATCCAGGTAAAAGGTAAAATCCTTTTAGAAATTGGTCCAAGGTATCAAGAGAAAATCATTATATTCCCAATCGGCAAAGGTAAATCAAAACTAAACAAGAAAAACTGTAGATCGATGTGAGTATTAGTATGTGTTGATTCTCTGACAAGGCTCCCTGCGTATAACCCCGTTCTCCCTCCGTTAGCCCACGAGATGGGGAGGTGCTGCTGTTCGTACACTGCGACACATTGGCCAACAGCGGCCCTAAGAGTTTAGTCCCACAAAGTGCATGAAATCTATTCAATTGGGACGAATGGACATATAGCCCAACTAAAACTTAACATAAATAATTAAATTAAAATGATAACTAAATATTTCAAATACTTAGACGAATAAAAATAATAGGGGAACAAACAGCGGAAATGCGTCGCTCTCCAAGGTGCTGAAGCAGACAGATACCAACTCCGGTATATACTGTATATACCTGTATATATATATATATATATATATATATATATATATATATATATATATATATATATATATATATATAAAATATAAAAGAGAATGTAGAGCCCCATTGTGTTCTTTTAGAGGTTCATGTGAGGTTATTTATGGCTTCTTCAGCGTAGTTTAGGAACACATAATGGTACATTGAAGACAGTCTATGCAATATTTAAGACAGGCACTATATAGCACAAAAAGAGGTTCCCTTGAGAGCCAAACAACTTTAAATGATATTCAGAAAAATATTTGTTTAGTTTCAAACCTCAAGAGGAGAGTCTGGTTCATCCAAGATGCTCTTTTCGCTTTGCATTCGCTGCATCGTCCCTGTAGAACTGGGGTCCATTATTAGTATGTTTTGACTACCAGCTCTGCCAAACTTACAGTCACTCTTTCTGGAGTCAGTTGTCCTGCACACCTCGTAATTGTACACATGAGGGAGAGTCCCTGTCCCCAAAGTGTCTGAGTAACGTGGTGGATAATATGGAATCACTGGGAGACTGGAATGATAGAGACGGGACTGTCTCCATCTGTATATTTTTACTGAAATAATTACAACTAAACAAGTGATGAAGAGAAAGGAAACTACAGCCAAAGCCAAGACTAAGTAAAAAGTCAGGTTGTCATTGTACTCCTTATCATGTGTTAAATCAGTGAACTCTGAGAGAACTTCAGGGAAGCTGTCAGCCACCACCACGTTAACATTGACTGTAGCTGAACGAGAGGGCTGTCCGTTGTCCTCCACTACAACAGTCAATCTTTGTTTCACAGCATCTTTATCAGTGACTTGACGGATAGTTCTTATTTCTCCATTCTGTAATCCCACTTCAAACAGCACCCTGTCTGTGGGTTTCTGCAGTTTATAAGAGAGCCAGGCATTCTGTCCAGAGTCCACATCAACAGCCACCACTTTAGTGACCAGGTAGCCCACATCTGCTGAACGAGGCACCATTTCAGCCACCAGAGAGCCACCACTCTGGACTGGATACAGAACCTGAGGAGCGTTGTCATTCTGGTCCTGGATCAGTATTTTCACAGTCACATTACTACTGAGTGGAGGAGAGCCTCCATCCTGAGCTTTTACACAGAACTGGAAATCCTTGATCTGTTCGTAGTCAAAAGAGCGCACTGCATGTATGACTCCACTATCAGAACTAACAGACACATATGAGGAGACGGGCACTCCGTTAACAGAGGAGTCCTCTAGTATGTAAGAAACACGGGCATTCTGGTTCCAGTCAGAGTCTAAGGCTTTCACTGTGAATATAGAGAGTCCTGGTGTGTTGTTTTCTACGAAATAGGCCTCATATGAGGTCTTTTCAAAGATAGGAGCGTTGTCATTTACATCTGTGATCTGTAAGGTGAGAGTGACCGTGCTGGAGAGCGAGGGCACTCCCTCATCAGAACACGTCACACTGATATTATACTCAGAGGCTCTCTCTCTGTCCAACTCACCATCAGTCACTAGGCTATAGAAACTACCAGATGTCGATTTGATTGCAAATGGAATGTTGTCATTAATATCACAATGGACTTGTCCGTTAGTTTCAGAATCAGGATCACTTACACTCATTATAGCTACCACTGTATTTGGAGGAGAGTCCTCTTGTATTTTAACCGATTTTGAAAACATATTGATGGTTGGGCTGTTGTCATTTATGTCAATTATATCAATAATGACTTTACTCGAATCTGAGAGTCCACCTTGATCAGTCGCCTCTATATCAATCTGATAATTTCTTGCCTTTTCATAATCAATGGGACCATTTAATATAAGCTCACCCTCGTCAGTAATGTGAAAAAGCATTGAAACGCTATGCATGCTATCTCCGATGGCGTAGGTAACCTCTCCATTCGATCCTTTGTCTGCATCAGACGCACTCACTTTTGTAATAAGCGTTCCCTTTAAAGAATTCTCAGTGATGCTTGCCTTATAGACTGGTTTGGTAAAAACCGGAGCGTTATCATTAACATCCAAAACAGTAACATGAATTTGCATTGTTCCTGATAATTGAGGCTCCCCTCCATCCACCGCCGTTAAGATTAACGAAATATGCTCTTGTTTCTCTCGGTCTAAAGGCTTTTGTAAAATCATTTCTACCTTTTTACTGCCATCAAATTGACTATGCAGTTTAAGCATGAAATTGTCACTCGGCTTGAGTGTATAGCTTTGAAGACCGTTCAGTCCTATATCAGAGTCAACCGCTTTCTCCAACATGAATTTAGAACCAATAACCGCAGTCTCACTGATCTCAAACCTTCTCTCATCCTTTTTAAACGCAGGAGTGTTGTCATTAACATCTGTGATTTCTAGAGTAATGGGAAAAAATTCCATTGGGTTTTCTAAAGTCATCTGAAAATGTAAAGCACAAGGCGTTGTCTGTCCACATAGCGCTTCGCGATCTATTTTTTCTTTGATAAGGAGGACTCCCCTTTCTTTATTTAGCTCGATGTATTCTGCACTATCTCCTGTATGAATACGAGCTTTGCGTGATAATAGTCGTCTAGCATCTAAACCTAAATCCTGTGCTATATTACCAACTAAAGAGCCTTTCGCCATTTCCTCAGGAATAGAGTAGCTGACCTGTCCGAGCACTGAACTGAGAGAGAGCACCGAGATAAACAACAGTACTTGCCGTCTCATTGTTTCCTCTGTCATGTATCTTTCACCAGAACAAACGTATATCCGTAATATTCCGCCCAATAAGGATTAAAATGTATCAGGAAGATGAATGTAATCCACACGTGCCGAACAAAAGAAAACGCAATTTTCATATCCGTGAATGGTTTTCTCTGTACTCCTTACGATGCGGTCTGCGTCTCTCTCAACAGTTTTGTCCAACACATCAACATGGAGGAGGTTCAGCGATATCTATTCTACCTCAAACACGCTGGGCAACAGCGGCCCGCTGAGTTCAGAATATGAAATAACAAGCATCAAGATGTCCAACAAATGTATAAAATGTAACAGGCTATGCCATCTAATATTTCATAAAAGGGTTATATGTGCTTGAGTGCACGTTTGGACCATATACCACTACCACGGTGATAATGAATTCATTAAATTATACTTGGAAATGCATTAATGTCAAAGACTGCACTATTAAATGAAGCAAATTGCATAAAGGCGAGAGGTGGGAGTAGCCTACGATAACGTGAGTCAATGAGAGAGATGTAGTGAGTCAATGAGACAGATGTAGTGAGAAGCAAAGCAATAGCCTAGTGTAGCTGTCCATGGTGCTGAAAAACATTTCCGCTTATTGGCATACACTAATAAACCCAGGAAAGAAAACACAACAAGATGGATTCTATGAAAATTGACATGGCTTCCCTGTGGATATCTGACTATATAATAGCCTGTTTATGACGTCAGTAATATGACGTAACCAATCTCATTATTGGGCAACGTTCGAGCCCATTTCAAGCGTCTTTGAATTAAACATTAAACACACACACACACACACACACACACACACACACACACACACACACACACACACACACACACACACACACACACACACACACACACACACACACACGTGCGCGCGCTTTAAGCCGGGCATTGTATGTCTGATATATATGATCAAAATATTAAAACTATTGACGTGTAGAGATTCCACATGCTCACACAACCAAAAAAGGAAGATGTGCAGTTAAACGTTCTAAACTCTAGAGGAAAGTCTGGTTCATCCAAGATGCTCTTTTCGCTCTGCATTCGTTGCATCGTCCCTGTAGAACTGGGATCCATTATCAGAATGTTCTGACTACCAGCTCTGCCGAACTTACAGTCACTCTTTCTGGAGTCAGTCGTCCTGCACACCTCGTAATTGTACACATGAGGGAGAGTCCCTGACCCCAAAGTGTCTGAGTAACGTGGTGGATAATATGGAATAACTGGGAGGCTGGAATGATAGAGGCGGGACTGTCTCCATCTGTATATTTTCACTGATATAATAACAACTAAACACATAATAAAGAGAAAGGAAACTACAGCCAAAGCCAAGACTAAGTAAAAGGTCAGGTTGTCATTGTACTCCTTGTCATGTGTAAAGTCAGTGAACTCTGAGAGAACTTCAGGGAAGCTGTCAGCCACCGCCACGTTAACATTGACTGTAGCTGAACGAGAGGGCTGGCCGTTGTCCTCCACTATAACAGCCAGTCTTTGTTTCACAGCATCTTTATCAGTGACTTGACGGATAGTTCTTATTTCTCCATTCTGTAATCCCACTTCAAACAGAGCCCTGTCTGTGGGTTTTTGAAGTTTATAAGAGAGCCAGGCATTCTGTCCAGAGTCCACATCAACAGCCACCACTTTAGTGACCAGATAGCCCACATCTGCTGAACGAGGCACCATTTCAGCCAGGAGAGAGACACCACTCTGGACTGGATAGAGAACCTGAGGAGCGTTGTCATTCTGGTCCTGGATCAGTATTTTCACAGACACATTACTACTGAGTGGGGGAGAGCCTCCATCCTGAGCTTTGACACAGAACTGGAAATCCTTGATCTGCTCGTAGTCAAAAGAGCGCACTGCATGTATGACTCCACTATCAGCACTAACAGAAACATATGAGGAGACGGGCACTCCATTAAAAGAGGAGTCCTCCAGTATGTAAGAAACACGGGCATTCTGGTTCCAGTCAGAGTCTCTGGCTTTTACTGTGAATATAGAGAGTCCAGGTGTATTATTTTCTACAAAATAGGCCTCATAGGAGGTCTTTTCAAAGACAGGTGCGTTGTCATTAACATCTGAGATCTGTAAGGTGAGAGTGACCGTGCTGGAGAGCGAAGGCACTCCCTCGTCAGAACACGTCAGGCTGATATTATACTCAGAGGCTCTCTCTCTGTCCAAATCACCATCAGTGACTAGGCTATAGAAACTACCAGATGTCGATTTGATTGCAAATGGAATGTTGTCATTAATATCACAATGGACTAGTCCGCTAGTTTCAGAATCAGGATCACTTACACTCATTATAGCTACCACTGTATTTGGAGGAGAGTCTTCTTGTATTGTAACCGATTTTGAAAACATATTGATGGTTGGGCTGTTGTCATTTACGTCGATTATATCAACAATGACTTTACTCGAATCTGAGAGTCCACCTTGATCAGTAGCCTCTATATCAATCTGATAATTCTTTGCCTTTTCATAATCAATGGGACCATTTAATATAAGCTCGCCATCGTCAGTAATGTGAAAAAGCTTTGAAACACTATGCATGCTATTACCGATGGCATAGGTAACCTCTCCATTCGGTCCTTTGTCTGCATCAGACGCACTTACTTTTGTGACAAGCGTTCCCTTTAAAGAGTTTTCAGTGATGCTTGCCTTATAGACAGGTTTGGTAAAAATGGGAGCGTTATCATTAGCGTCCAGAACAGTTATATGAATTTGCATTGTTCCTGATAATTGAGGCTCCCCTCCATCCACAGCCGTTAATATTAGCGAAATATGCTCTTGTTTCTCTCGGTCTAAAGGCTTTTGTAAAATCATTTCTACCTTTTTACTGCCATCAACTTGATTATGCAATTTAAGCATGAAATTATCATTCGGTTTCAATGTGTAACTTTGAAGACCGTTCAGTCCTATATCAGGGTCAATTGCTTTCTCCAACATGAATTTAGAACCGATTAATGCCGACTCGCTGATCTCAAATCTTCTCTCGTCCTTTTGAAAAACAGGAGTATTGTCATTTACATCTGTGATTTCAAGAGTAATGGGGAAAATTTCCATTGGATTTTCTAAAGTGAGCTGAAAATGTAAAGCACAAGGCGTTGTCTGTCCGCATAGCGCTTCGCGATCTATTTTTTCTTTGATAAGGAGGACTCCCCTTTCTTTATTCAGCTCGATGCATTCTGCACTATCTCCTGTATGAATGCGAGCTTTACGTGATAATAGTCGTCTAGCATCTAAACCTAAATCCTGTGCTATGTTACCAACTAATGAGCCTTTCCCCATTTCCTCAGGAATAGAGTAGCTGACCTGCCCGAGCACTGAACTGAGAGAGAGCACCGAGATAAACAACAGTACTTGCCGTCTCATTGTTTCCTCTGTCATGTATCTTTCACCAGAACAAACGTATATCCGTTTTACAATGAATATTCCGCCGAATAAGGATTAAAATGTATCAGGAAGATGAATGTAATCCACAAGCGCCGAACAAAAGAAAAATCTTTTTTCAAATCCGTGAATGGTTTTCTCTGTATCCCTTACGATACGGTCTTCATCTGTCTCAACACTTCTGTCTACTACATGGAGGAGGTTCTGCCACAGATCTATTCTACCTCAAACACGCTGGGCAACAGCGGCCCGCTGAGTTCAGAATATGAAATAACACACATCAATATGTCCAACAAATGTATAAAATGTAACAGGCTACTACTATGCCATCTAATATTTAACAAAGGGGTTATCTGTGCTTGAGTGCACGTTTGGACCATATACCACAACCACGGTTGATTAATTTATTAAATGATACTTGGAAATGTATTAATGTCCAGACTGCAATATTTAAATGATACAAAGGCGAGAAGTGGGAGTAAGATAACGTGAGTCAAAGAAAGAGTGTAGCTGTCCATGGTGCTGAAGAACATTTCCACTTATTGGAATAAAGAAATCGTATAAATAAATAAACCCAGGAAACAAACCACAAGATGGATTCTGAAAATGGCGTGGCTTTCCCGTGGATCTCCAACTACCCTGTTTATGACGTCAGAACTGACGACGTAAACGTAACTCATCTCATTATTGGGCAACGTTCCAGCCCATTTCAAATGTCTTTGAATTAAAGACACACACGCACGCACGCACGCACGCTCGCAGACAGACAGACAGACAGACAGACAGACAGACAGACAGACAGACAGACAGACAGACAGACAGACAGACAGACAGACAGACAGACAGACAGACAGACAGACAGACAGACAGACAGACAGACAGACAGACAGACAGACAGACAGACAGACAGACACACACACACACACACACACACACACACACACACACACACACACACACACACACACACACACACACACACACACACACAGTAAGACTGGCTTTTCTATATACACAATATTTTACTACAGATTTCAAAAGAGATTCCACATGCTCACGCAACAACAACAACAACAAAAAGAAAGATACGCAGTTCAACATTCTAACCTCTAGAGGAGAGTCTGGTTCATCCAAGATGCTCTTTTCACTCTGTATTCGCTGCATCGTCCCTGTAGAACTGGGGTCCATTATCAATATGTTTTGGCTACCAGCTCTGCCGAACTTACAGTCACTCTTTCTGGAGTCAGTCGTCCTGCACACCTCATAATTGTACACATGAGGGAGAGTCCCTGACCCCAAAGTGTCTGAGTAACGTGGTGGATAATATGGAATCACAGGGAGACTGGAATGATAGAGGCGCGACTGTCTCCATCTGTATATTTTCACTGATATAATAACAACTAGACTTGTGATAAACAAAAAAGAAACTACAGCCAGAGCCATGACTAAATAGAAAGTCAGGTTGTCATTGTACTCCTTGTCGTGTGTAAAGTCAGTGAACTCTGAGAGAACTTCAGGGAAGCTGTCAGCCACCGCCACGTTAACATTGACTGTAGCTGAACGAGAGGGCTGTCCGTTGTCCTCCACTATAACAGTCAGCCTTTGTTTCACAACATCTTTATCAGTGACTTGACGGATAGTTCTTATTTCTCCATTCTGTAATCCCACTTCAAACAGCACCCTGTCTGTGGATTTCTGTAGTTTATAGGAGAGCCAGGCATTCTGTCCAGAGTCCACATCAACAGCCACCACTTTGGTGACCAGATAGCCAACATCTGCTGAACGAGGCACCATTTCAGCCACCAGAGAGCCACTACTCTGGACTGGATACAGAACCTGAGGAGCGTTGTCATTCTGGTCCTGGATCAGTATTTTCACAGCCACATTACTACTGAGTGGAGGAGAGCCTCCGTCCTGGGCTTTGACACGGAAATGAAAATCCTTGATTTGCTCATAGTCAAAAGAGCGCACTGCATGTATGACTCCACTATCAGCACTAACAGACACATATGAGGAGACGGGCACTCCGTTAATAGAGGAGTCCTCCAGTATGTATGAAACACGGGCATTCTGGTTCCAGTCAGTGTCTCTGGCTTTTACTGTGAATATAGAGAAGCCTGGCGTGTTGTTTTCTACAATGTAGGCCTCATAGACTGTCTTCTCAAAGACAGGTGCGTTGTCATTTACATCTAAGACCTGTAAGGTCAGTGTGACACTGCTGGATAGCGAGGGCACTCCCTCGTCAGAGCAAGTAACACTGATATTATACTCAGAAGCTCTCTCTCGGTCCAACTCATCTTCTGTTACTATGCTATAGAAACTACCAGATGTAGATTTGATCGTAAATGGGATGTGTTCACTTATAATACAGTGGACTTGTCCGTTAGTATCAGAATCAGGGTCGTTTACACTCATCATAGCTACAACTGTATTTGTAGGAGAGTCTTCTTGTACTGAAACCGATTTTGAAATTATATTGATGGTCGGGCTGTTGTCATTGATGTCAATTATATCAATAATGACTTTACTCGATTCTGAGAGTCCACCTTGATCAGTCGCTTCTATATCAATCTCATAGTTTTTGGCCTTTTCATAATCAATGGGACCATTTAATATAAGCTTGCCATTGTCAGTAATGTGAAAAAGCATTGAAACACTATGCATGCTATTACCAATGGCGTAGGTAACCTCTCCATTCGATCCTTTGTCTGCATCAGATGCGCTTACTTTTGTAACAAGCGTTCCTTTTACGGAATTTTCTGTGATGCTTGCCTTATAGACGGGTTTGGTAAAAATCGGAACGTTATCATTAGCGTCCAGAACAGTAACATGAATTTGCATTGTTCCTGATAATTGAGGCTCCCCTCCATCAACAGCCGTTAAGATTAACGAAACATGCTCTTGTTTCTCTCTGTCTAAAGGTTTCTGTAAAATCATTTCTACCTTTTTATTCCCATCAAATTTATTATGCAGTTTAAGCATGAAATTGTCATTTGGTTTCAGTGTATAACTTTGAAGACCGTTCAGACCTATATCAGGGTCAATTGCTTTCTCTAACATGAATTTAGAGCCGATTGCAGCCGTCTCACTGATCTCAAACCTTCTCTCGTCCTTTTGAAAAATGGGAGAATTGTCATTAACATCTGTGATTTCAAGAGTGATGGGGAATAATTCCATTGGGTTCTCTAAAGTGATCTGAAAATGTAAAGCACAAGGCGTTGTCTGTCCGCAGAGCGATTCACGATCTATCTTTTCTTTAATGAGGATGACTCCTCTTTCTTTATTCAGCTCGATGTATTCGGCACTATCCCCTGTAAAAATACGAGCTCTGCGTGATGATAGCCTTTTAGCATCTAAACCTAAATCCTGCGCTATATTACCGACTAAAGAGCCTTTCGCCATTTCCTCAGGAATGGAGTAGGTGATCTGTCCGAGCACTGAACTGAGAGAGAGGACCGAGATAAACAACAGTACTTGCCGTCTCATTGTTTCCTCCGACATTTCTCTTTCGTAAAAAAAAACGTACTCTCCGTTTTACAAAGAATATTCCACCATGAATTAAAAATGTATCAGCAACACTGATGTAATCCAACCGTGCCAAACTAAATAAAGAACGCTTGGTAGGTCTATATATCTCTGTACTGCTAACGGTGCAATCTTCGTCTGTATAATGTTTTGTCCAGTACATCAACTAAATAGGGGAGGTTCTGCCACATTCTAACTCAAACACCCTGTCCAATAGCGGCCCGTTGAGTTCAGAATAAGAAACTGCATGAACAAAATACATCACCAGGAAGGGAAAGTATACTGTATTTGTATATACGCTTACTAGCACGCACGATACCAAGAATACCAAAGGGAGAATAAACGTGTTGTTAATGGAAAAGCTGTTTTTTTTTCATTAAGCCAAAGATTGCGCTACTACAAATGAAATCAATTGCAAGGTGGTAAGATATAGAATGGCTGATTAGCACCACATTCTAAAGTGAAAAGTAAAGCAACCCACTAACACTCAGTATAGTGTAGCTGTCCATGGTGCTGAAACCTAATACCCATGAAAATCCAAGAAAAATGTAAAGAAAAGGGGGAGAAAAAAAAGAAGAAGAAGGGAAAAAAAAGAAGAAAAAAGGACACAGCTGTTTGTGACATATTCGTACAAAATGTATAACCTCTTCATGGGGTTTCCACACATGAATAGTGCCCATACAACCAAAAAGTAAATAAGCTGTTTTGTGATTAAGCGAAATACTGTGCTACTACAAATGAAATAAATTGCAAGGTGGTAAGAGATAGAATGCCTGATTAGCCAACAGCGCCACATTCTAATGGACAAAGTGAAAAGCGAAGCAACACACAGTACGGCGTAGCTGTCCATGGTGCTGAAATCTAATAGCCAAGA
This sequence comes from Nannobrachium achirus, assembly GCF_963921795.1. NCBI lineage: Eukaryota > Metazoa > Chordata > Actinopteri > Myctophiformes > Myctophidae > Nannobrachium > Nannobrachium achirus. The sequence continues at coordinate 23,200,921 of NC_137824.1, read as the reverse complement.
AAATCACAGAAAAGGGTAAAGAAAAGGGGGAAAAATAACATAAAGACAGAAGTGTTTGTGATATATTCATACAAATGTATAACCTCTGCAAGGGTTTCCACACATGAATCGTGCAATCGTCCCCATACAACAAAAAAGTTAATATGTATATTGTAACATTCAAACCTCTAGAGGAGAGTCTGGTTCATCCAAGATGCTCTTTTCACTCTGTATCCGCTGCATCGTCCCTGTAGAACTGGGGTCCATAATCAGTATGTTCTGACTACCAGCTCTGCCGAACTTACAGTCACTCTTTCTGGAGTCAGTTGTCCTGCACACCTCGTAATTATACACATGAGGGAGAGTCCCTGACCCCAGAGTGTCTGAGTAACGTGGTGGATAATATGGAATCACTGGGAGACTGGAATGATAGAGGCGAGATTGTCTCCATCTGTATATTTTCACTGATATAATAACAATTAGACACGTGATAAACAAAAACGAAACTACAGCCAAAGCCAAGACTAAATAAAATGTCAGGTTGTCATTGTACTCCTTGTCGTGTGTAAAGTCAGTGAACTCTGAGAGAACTTCAGGGAAGCTGTCAGCCACCGCCACGTTAACATTGACTGTAGCTGAACGAGAGGGCTGTCCGTTGTCCTCCACTATAACAGTCAGTCTTTGTTTCACTGCATCTTTATCAGTGACTTGACGGATTGTTCTTATTTCTCCATTCTGTAATCCCACTTCAAACAGCGCCCTGTCTGTGGGTTTCTGTAGTTTATAGGAGAGCCAAGCATTCTGTCCAGAGTCCACATCAACAGCCACCACTTTAGTGACCAGATATCCCACATCTGCTGAACGAGGCACCATTTCAGCCACCAGAGAGCCACCACTCTGGACTGGGTACAGAACCTGAGGAGCATTGTCATTCTGGTCCTGGATCAGTATTGTCACAGTCACATTACTACTGAGTGGAGGAGAGCCTCCATCCTGAGCTTTGACACGGAACTGAAAATCCTTGATCTGCTCATAGTCAAAAGAACGCACTGCATGTATGACTCCACTATCAGCACTAACAGATACAAATGCGGAGACAGGCACTCCATTAACCAAGGAGTCCTCCAGGATATAAGAAACACGGGCATTCTGGTTCCAATCGTCATCTCTGGCTTTCACTGTGAATATAGAAAAGCCTGGCGTGTTGTTTTCTACAATGTAGGCCTCATAGACTGTCTTCTCAAAGACAGGTGCGTTGTCATTTACGTCTAAGATCTGTAAGGTCAGAGTGACACTGCTGGATAGCGAGGGCACTCCCTCATCAGAACACGTCACACTGATATTATACTCAGAAGCTCTCTCTCGGTCTAACTCATCTTCTGTTACTAGGCTATAGAAATTACCAGATGTAGATTTGATTGCAAATGGGATGTGTTCACTTATAATACAGTGGACCTGTCCGTTAGTTTCAGAATCAGGGTCGTTTACACTCATCATAGCTACGACTGTATTTAGAGGAGAGTCCTCTTGTACTGATACCGATTTTGAAATCATATTGATGATGGGGCTGTTGTCATTTATGTCAATTATATCAATAATGACTTTACTCGAATCTGAGAGTCCACCTTGATCAGTTGCCTCTATATCAATCTGATAATTCTTTGCTTTTTCATAATCAATGGGACCATTTAATATGAGCTCACCCTCGTCAGTAATGTGAAAAAGCATCGACACGCTATGCATGCTATTATCGATGGCATAGGTAACCTCTCCATTTGATCCTTTGTCTGCATCAGACGCGCTTACTTTTGTAATAAGCGTTCCCTTTAAAGAATTTTCAGTGATGCTTGCCCTATATACTGGTTTTGTAAAGACAGGAGCGTTATCATTAGCGTCCAAAACAGTAACATGAATTTGCATTGTTCCTGATAATTGAGGCTCCCCTCCATCCACGGCCGTTAAGATTAACGAAATATGTTCTTGTTTCTCTCGGTCTAACGGTTTCTGTAAAATCATTTCTACCTTTTTACTGCCATCAACCTGATTATGCAGTTTAAGCATGAAATTGTCACTCGGCTTGAGTGTATAGCTTTGAAGACCGTTCAGTCCTATATCAGAGTCAACTGCTTTCTCTAACATGAATTTAGAACCAATTACCGCAATCTCACTGATTTCAAATGTTCTCTCGTTCTTCCGGAAAACAGGAGTATTGTCATTAACATCTGTGATTTCAAGAGTAATGGGGAATAATTCCATTGGGTTTTCTAAAGTGATCTGAAAATGTAAAGCACAAGGCGTTGTCTGTCCGCAGAGCGATTCACGATCTATCTTTTCTTTAATGAGGATGACTCCCCTTTCTTTATTTAGCTCGATGTATTCTGCACTATCTCCTATAAAAATACGAGCTTTCCGTGATGATAGTCTTTTAGCATTTAAACCTAAATCCTGCGCTATGTTACCGACCAAAGAGCCTTTCGCCATTTCCTCAGGAATGGAGTAGGTGATCTGTCCGAGCACTGAACCGAGAGAGAGGACCGAGATAAACAACAGTACTTGCCGTCTCATTGTTTCCTCCGACATTCTCTTTCATCAGAACAAACGTATTGTCCGTGCAAATAATATTCCCCTTGAATTAAAAATGTATCAGGAACACTGCTGTAATCCACACGTGCCAAACAACAAAAAGAACGCTTGGTATATATGTTCTCTTTACTGCTAACGGTGCGGTCTTCGTCTGTATAATGTTTTGTCCTGTACATCAACTAAATAGGGGAGGTTCTGCCACATTCTAACTCAAACACCCTGTCCAATAGCGGCCCGTTGAGTTCAGAATAAGAAACTGCATGAGAAAAACACATCACCAGGAAGGGAAAGTATACCGTATACGCTTAGCACGCACTATAACACGAATACCACAAGGACAATTAACTTGTTATTAATGGAGAAGCTGTTTTGTCATTAAGCAAAGACTGCGCTACTAGGCTACAAATAAAATAAATTGCAAGCCTGCAAGGTGGCAAGATATAGAATGATTGATTAGCACCACATTCTAACTGACAAAGTGAAAAGCAAAGCAACCCACAGACACAGTATATATACTGTAGCTGTCCATAGTGCTGAAACATAATATCCAAGAAAATCCAAGAAAATTTTAAAGAAAAGGGGGAAAACACAATAGGAAAGCGTGAAACGTGTTTGTGATATATTCAAACAAAATGTATAGCCTCTGCATGGGGTTTCCACACATGAATCGTGCCCATACCGTACAACGAAAAGTAAATATTTATATTGTAACATTCAAACCTCTAGTGGAGAGTCTGGTTCATCCAAGATGCTCTTTTCGCTCTGTATTCGCTGCATCGTCCCTGTAGAACTGGGGTCCATAATCAGTATGTTTTGACTTCCAGCTCTGCCGAACTTACAGTCACTCTTTCTGGAGTCAGTTGTCCTGCATACCTCGTAATTGTACACATGAGGGAGAGTCCCTGACCCCAAAGTGTCTGAGTAACGTGGTGGATAATATGGAATCACTGGGAGACTGGAATGATAGAGGCGGGACTGTCTCCATCTGTATATCTTCACTGATATAATAACAACTACACACGTGATAAACAAAAAAGAAACTACAGCCAAAGCCAAGACTAAAAAAAAAGTCAGGTTGTCATTGTACTCCTTGTCTTGTGTAAAGTCAGTGAACTCTGAGAGAACTTCAGGGAAGCTGTCAGCCACCGCCACGTTTACATTGACTGTAGCTGAACGAGAGGGCTGTCCGTTGTCCTCCACTATAACAGTCAGCCTTTGTTTCACAGCATCTTTATCAGTAACTTGGCGGATTGTTCTTATTTCTCCATTCTGTAATCCCACTTCAAACAGCGCCCTGTCTGTAGCTTTCTGCAGTTTATAAGAGAGCCAAGCATTCTGCCCAGAGTCCACATCAACAGCCACCACTTTAGTGACCAGATAGCCCACATCTGCTGAACGAGGAACAATTTCAGCCACCAGAGAGCCACCAGTCTGCACTGGATACAACACCTGGGGAGCATTGTCGTTCTGGTCCTGGATCAGGACTTTCACAGAGACATTACTACTGAGTGGAGGAGAGCCTCCATCCTGTGCTTTGATGTGGAACTGGAAGTCCTTGATCTGCTCGTAGTCAAAAGAGCGTACTGCATGTATGACTCCACTATCAGCACTAACAGATACATATGAGGAGACGGGCACTCCATTCACAGAAGAGTCCTCCAGTATGTAAGTATGTAAGTATGTAAGTATGTTCAAATGGGGATGGTTATCATTCATGTCAATGACATCAACAATGATCTTACTAGAATCAGATAGTCCTCCATTATCAATAGCTTCGATATCTACTTCATAGCTTTTTGCTTTTTCATAATCAATTTCACCGACCAAAATAACATGGCCACTCATCTTGTCAATCTGAAAAAGATCGGATAAACGATGTTTGTTATCAGAAATGACATATGATATGTCTCCGTTGGATCCCTTGTCGCTGTCAGATGCACTTACAGTTATTACGCTCACCCCCCTGGGTGAATTTTCCTCTATCGAGACCTTATACATAGGTTTTGTGAAAACTGGAGCATTGTCATTTGCATCTAACACAACGATGAATATTTGCATTGTCCCTGACATCTGCGGGTCTCCTCCGTCTAGAGCAGTTAACAACAGTGATATCTGTTCTTGTTTTTCTCGATCGAGTGGCTTCTGTAAAATCATTTCAACCTTTTTATTCCCGTGTACTTGATTTTCTAATTTTAATATAAAGTTATCGGTTGGTTTCAAGGAGTAGCGTTGGAGGCCATTCAAACCAATGTCGGGATCGATTGCCTTTTCTAATACAAATTTAGAACCAACGACTGCCGACTCGCTAATTTCAAAACGCTTCTCAACGGACCCGAAACTAGGAGGGTTATCGTTAATGTCTGTGATCTCAACTGTTACACGAAACAACTCCATTGGATTTTCCAGAATTATTTGAAAATGTAAAGCACAAGGCGTTGTTTCCCTACACAGACTCTCTCTGTCTATTCTCTCTTTGATAATGAGGACTCCTCTGTCTTTATTCAGCTCGATGTATTCTATACTGTCTCCCGAATGAATCCGAGCCTTACCGGATTTAAGCCTTTTAACATCTATCCCTAAATCCTGAGCTATTTTACCAACTAAAGATCCTTTCGCCATTTCCTCGGGGATGGAGTAGCTGGCCTGCCCAAACACTGAATGAAGAGCGAGAACCGAGATAAATAGCAGTAGCACTTGCCGTCTCATTGTTCTGTCCGATATAGGCTCCTGCGCCATTTTACCACAATTGTAATCCAAAAGACCACGAATTGAATAATCCTAATGCTGCTTATAGCTTGCTTGATGTTTTCAATTCCCACAGCGTTGGAAAATAAAACGTCTCTTTGCTCTCCCTGTTCAGGATTCTCTTTTAGGCTGCACGAGTTCTGCGTTCAGATTATTTCTTTAACTCCCCTTGCATTAGACCTAGATCGAGATCTTGGGGGAGGTACTGCTGTAAACATGATATGAACACATGGTCAATAGCGGCCCTCTCTGCTCAAGGCACTAAACTGCACAAAGCAGTGGAATAAGAAGGTTTTTCGTTCGTAGCAAAGTCTGCAGTGAATTATCTAGGTGTGGCCGAGGATATGGCTATTATTGGTTAATTACTATATGCACGTTAGTAAAAATGTAATGCTAACAATAGAAATTATGAAACACCACAGGCATGTTATCAAATAAAGAAAATTTCACATAGGGAGCTATAGTTAATTTGAAAAGTTATAACACAAGTTATAACCAATCGAGGAAGTACTATAAAGTCCAGGGCTTATTTCCATTGTGGTCCTCATACGCATAGCAAACACATGTCATAACAGAGGTGATACAAAAAACGAAATGGATAATATTCATGTACTGTGTATGATTATTTAAGCTTAAAAAAACTACTGATATCGCACCATGCAGGATCCGGTAATACACACACACACGCACGCACGCACGCACACACACACACACACACACACACACACACACACACACACACACACACACACACACACACACACACACACACACACACACACACACACACACACACACACACACACACACACACACACATAAAGCGCGCGCCTCGTGGTGCTGAAACAACCGATTCCATTGACAGCCTTTTAAAGAAGAAAGCACAGCACGCCTTCTAATTACAATATTTATGGTTGGTTAACAACAATGAAATTATACAAACAATATAAAAGCACTGATGCATTGAATGCACTGATCTATTCTAAGTCAGAGAAAAGTCTGGTTCGCCTCGGTTCATGCAGGAATGACAGACCTTTGGATAGAGAGGGAAAGAAAATCGTTACAGCATAGGTTGTCGCTGTCCAAGGTGCTGAAAGCAAAACAAAGCCATGCACTTGTCTACACGTTAGAAGAGAAATATTCCAACCTCAATCGGAGAGTCTGGTTCATCCAGGATGCTCTTTTCATTCTGTATTCGCTGCATTGTCCCTGTAGAACTGGGGTCCATTATCAGTATGTTCTGACTACCAGCTCTGCCGAATTTACAGTCACTCTTTCTGGAATCAGTCGTCCTGCACACCTCATAATTGTACACATGAGGGAGAGTCCCTGACCCCAGAGTGTCAGAGTAACGGGGAGGATAATATGGAATCACTGGGAGACCGGAATGATAGAGGCGGGACTGTCTCCATCTGTATATTTTCACTGATATAATAACAACTAGACACGTGATGAATAAAAAGGAAACTACAGCCAAAGCTAAGACTAAGTAAAATGTCAGATTGTCATTGTACTCCTTGTCTTGTGTAAAGTCAGTGAACTCTGAGAGAACTTCAGGGAAGCTGTCAGCCACCGCCACGTTAACATTGACTGTAGCTGAACGAGAGGGCTGTCCATTATCTTCCACTAAAACAGTCAGCCTTTGTTTCACAGCATCTTTATCAGTAACTTGACGGATAGTTCTTATTTCTCCATTCTGTAGTCCAACTTCAAACAGCGCCCTATCTGTGTTTTTCTGCAGTTTATAAGAGAGCCAGGCATTCTGCCCAGAGTCCACATCGACAGCCACCACCTTAGTGACCAGATAGCCCACATCTGCTGAACGAGGCACCATTTCAGCCACCAGAGAGCCACCTGTCTGTACCGGGTACAGAACCTGAGGAGCGTTGTCATTCTGGTCCTGGATCAGTACTTTCACAGTCACATTACTACTGAGTGGAGGAGAACCTCCATCCTGAGCTTTGACGCAAAACTGAAAGTCTTTAATCTGCTCGTAGTCAAAAGAGCGAACTGCATGTATGACTCCACTATCAGCACTAACAGATACATATGAGGAGATGGGGAATCCGTTAACAGAGGAGTCCTCTAGTATATAGGAAATACGGGCATTCTGGTTCCAGTCAGCGTCTATTGCCTTTACTGTAAATATAGAGACGCCTGGTGAGTTGTTTTCTATAATGTAGGCCTCATAAGAGGTCTTTTCAAATGCAGGTGCATTGTCATTCACATCTGAGATCTGCAAGGTGAGAGTGACCGTCGTGGACAACGAGGGAACTCCCCCATCAGAACACGTGACACTGATATTATAAACGGCTGCTTTCTCTCGGTCCAAATCACTATCTGTCAATACGGTAAAGAAATTATTTGACGACGCCTTTATAGTAAAAGGAATATCTTCATTTAAAACACATTGCACTTTGCCATTTTCATTTGAATCTGGATCTTGTATATTCATCATAGTAACAACCGTTCCTGGTTTCACGTCCTCAGATATAGTGTTTGAGCTGGACATAATGTTAATGGAAGGCTTGTTGTCGTTTGCATCAAGCACTTCTATGATAATTTTGCAGGATTCTGAGAGGCCTCCTTGGTCACTAGCTTTAACGATGATTTCGTAATGTCTCCTTTTCTCATAGTCAACACTCCCTTGCAACGTCAACAACCCGTTCTCTCTATTAATATCAAAAACACTAGCTAATCCTGACTTTGGAATGGAGTATGTTACTCTCCCATTCGCGCCCTGGTCAGCATCAGATGCACTTACTGTAGTCAAAACAGTTCCTATAGGTGCGTTCTCTATCACATTCGCTCTGTATAGCGGTTGTGCACAGATAGGCGCATTATCATTATTGTCTAATACAGTAACACGAATCTGCATTGTCCCAGAAAGCTGAGGCTCCCCGCCATCTGCAGCTATTAAAATCAGTGAAATGTGTTCTTGTTTTTCTCTGTCTAACGATTTAGTTAACACTATTTCGATGTTTTTACTGCCTTCTCCACGACCAGGTGTTTTCAGAGAAAAATTATCAGTGGGTTTGAGGTTATAAGTATGAATACTATTGACACCAACATCATCGTCCACTGCTCGCTCTATGACAAATCGTGTTCCAATAGAGGCGGATTCGCTGATTTCATATTGTATTTCATCCCTCTCGAACGTTGGAGGATTATCATTTATGTCGGTAATTTCGATTGTAACGGTGTAAAATTCCATTGGATTTTCCAGAATCATTTGGAAATGTAGAGCGCAAGGCGTCGTCTCACCGCACAAAGCCTCTCTGTCTATTCTCTCCTTGATAAGGAGGACCCCTCTGTCCTTATTCAACTCGACGCATTCAGCACTGTCTCCTGTATAGATACGTGCTTTCCCCGACTTTAATCTTTTCACGTCCAAACCTAAATCCTGTGCTATATTACCGACTAAAGAGCCGGACACCATTTCCTCAGGAATAGAGTAACTGACCTGCCCGAGCACTGAACTGAGAGAAAGCATCAAGATAAACACCAGTACTTGCCGTTCCATTGTTCCGTGTTTCTATCTGTGCAAGAGGTAAATTTCCTTTCCTTTCAGAAACAATAATATTCCCTTATCATAATCCGAAATTCCCGAGCATATCAAGTCCCTTAGCGTCTTTGCGTGTAGCGTTCTGTTCACCAAGTCTACTGTCTTTGTATATAGCTCTACATCTCTCTTTAACAGGCCGTGTTGATGGGGGAGGGACCAATGCAAATTGTAATACAAGACAGAAACCCATTGGCCAACAGCGGCCCTGTCTGTTCTACAATTTGAACTACAGGACCCTAGTGCATGCAGTTGCCGCTGTCCATGGTGCTGAAACATGTAACATTTAATTATGAAACGGTTAAACGGCTATACGATGCTGAGCGTATTTTATTGGCTACATGCACGCAAAGTTTGTTTTAATCATCCCGTTTAAAATCCTATGATAACTTATTTGAGGACTGATAATAGTTATCACATTCCTAACACAATTACCATATACATAATTATGCCTAAAAGCTGCACAAGAAAAAGCCTATCCCTTCAAGTAATACGTCTTAAATTTGAGAATAATCGTAGAACAATAATTCAGAAACTCAATATGATGAACATAATAAAGTCTTCTGAAAATGAAAGTTGCCAATTGCCATAAAGTGAGATTCAACAATGTGTATTACTAACCTCTAGAGGATAGTCTGGTTCATCCAGGATGCTCTTTTCACTCTGCATTCGCTGCATCGTCCCTGAACTGGGGTCCATTATCAATATGTTCTGACTACCAGTTCGGTCAAACTTACAGTCACTCTTTCTGGAGTCAGTCGTCCTGCACACATCGTAATTGTACACATGAGGGAGAGTCCCTGTTCCCAAGGTGTCAGAGTAACGTGGTGGATAATATGGAATCACTGGGAGATTGGAATGATAGAGGCGGGACTGTCTCCATCTGTATATTTTTACTGATATAATAACCACTAGACACGTGATAAACAAAAAAGAAACTACAGCCAAAGCCAACACTAAGAAAAACGTAAGATTATCATTGTACTCCTTGTCATGTGTAAAGTCAGTGAACTCTGAGAGAACTTCAGGGAAGCTGTCAGCCACGGCAACGTTAACAATGACTGTAGCTGAACGAGAGGGCTGTCCGTTGTCCTCCACAATAACAATCAGTCTTTGTTTCACAACATCTTTGTCAGTGACTTGACGTATTGTTCTTATTTCTCCATTCTGTAATCCCACTTCAAACAGCGCCCTGTCTGTGGTTTTCTGCAGTTTATAAGAGAGCCAGGCATTCTGCCCAGAGTCCACATCAACAGCCACCACTTTAGTGACCATATAGCCCACATCTGCTGAACGAGGCACCATTTCAGCAACAAGAGAACCACCACTCTGGACTGGATACAGAACTTGAGGAGCGTTATCATTCTGGTCTTGGATCAGTATTTTCACAGTCACATTGCTACTGAGTGGAGGAGAGCCTCCATCCTGTGCTTTGACACGGAACTGGAAATCCTTGATCTGCTCGTAGTCAAAAGAGCGCACTGCATGTATGACTCCACTATCAGCGCTAACAGACACAAACGCGGACACAGGCACTCCATTAACCAAGGAGTCCTCCAGTATGTATGAAACACGGGCATTCTGGTTCCAGTCAGCGTCTCTTGCTTTTACTGTGAATATTGAGAGTCCTGGTGCATTGTTTTCCACAATGTAGGCCTCATACGCTGTCTTCTCAAAGACAGGTGCGTTGTCATTCACGTCAGATATATGCAATGTGAGCGTGACACTGCTGGAGAGCGAGGGTACTCCCTCATCATAACACATCACACTGATATTATATTGCGAAGCAATCTCCCTGTCCAAAGCCGTCTCTGTAACTAAACTATATATTCCATTTAACGTTGACTCAATTTTAAACGGAATGTTTTCATTCATACTACACGTCACTTGCCCATTTTGCCCCGAGTCTGGGTCGTTTACACTTATCATAGCAATTATGGTATTTGGAGGGGAGTCTTCATGTATGTTATCAGATTTTGAGATCACATTTACATTTGGACTGTTGTCATTTATGTCGATCACATCAACAATGATCTTACCAGAATCAGACAGTCCTCCATTGTCAATAGCTTCTATATCCACCTGATAGTGCTTTGCCTTTTCAAAATCTACGTCACCAACCAAGATAACCTCCCCACTTTTCCTATCGATCTGAAATAGTTCGGATAAACGTTTGCTTTTGGTAATTATATACGATATTTCTCCATTTGAGCCTTTGTCTCTGTCTGATGCACTAACAGTAGCTACTCTGGTTCCCTTCGGTGAATTCTCAGTTATTGCAGACTTGTAGACAGGTTTTGTGAAAACTGGAGCATTATCATTTGCATCTAAAACAGTGACGTATATTTGCATTGTCCCCGACATCTGCGGCTCTCCTCCATCCAGGGCAGTCAGTAACAATGATATCTGCTCTTGGTTTTCTCGATCTAGAGATTTCTGTAGTATCATTTCTATCTTTTTACTTCCATCTGCCTGGTTCTCTAATTTCAATACGAAGTTTTCTGTCGGTTTAAGTGAATAGCTTTGGAGACCATTCAAACCAATATCGGGGTCGGCGGCTTTCTCCAACACAAATTTTGAACCAATGACGGCTGATTCACTTATTTCGAAACGCTTCTCGTTTGATGCAAAGCTGGGAGAATTGTCGTTTATGTCCGTGATTTCTACTGTTACACGGAACATTTCCATTGGATTTTCCAAAATAATGTGGAAATGTAACGCACAGGGCGTTGTTTCGCCGCACAACGTCTCTCTATCTATTCTCTCTTTGATGAGGAGGACTCCCCTGTCTTTATTCAACTCGATATATTCTCCACTGTCTCCCGAATGAATACGAGCTTTGCCAGATTTGAGCCTTTTAACATCTATCCCTAAATCCTGAGCAATGTTGCCTACTAAAGACCCTTTTGCCAATTCCTCAGGAATGGAGTAGCTGACCTGCCCGAGAACTGAATCAAGAATAAGAACCGAGACAAATAACAGTACTTGCCACCTCATTGTTCTGTCTGATATTTGCTCCTGCGCCATTTCAAGAAAATTGTAATCCACAAGAAGACCAAAAGAATGATTCCAAAATGAAATATATATTTTAAGCGATATTCCCAACAGATATTCCACAGCGTTGAGAGATTACATCACTCGCTATTGTCTCCGTTTTCTCTGTCAGACGGATTCTGCGTTCAATCTTTTCCATTCCCCTTGCACTATATCGAGATGCGAGATGTTGGAGGGAGGCACTGTTGTAAAGCTGTTCCAACCCTGCTACACACTGGTCAATAGCGGCCCTCACTGCTCAATGCATAGAACTACACGAAGCAGTGGCAGAATTCGATGAAATATGACTGGCACATAAGCTTGAGTATAGAGCGCACGGACTAAAATGTGGTTCTGTGTTGTGTAGCACTTTTGATGGAACACACACAATTAAGGAAATAAATATACAGAAAGAAATAATTGAGATGAACCAAGGGAAATCACAACAGAGCAAATACAAAAAAATGAAACCTCTCAAAAGAATGAGGTTGTAGTTTTACAATTTACAAAGGTATAATTATGTTCAGCTACAAGCACGCAGCTACAAGCGCGCAGCTACAAGCGGGCACAGTGAAGTGATTAAAAGGCAAACATTGTTTGTTAATTGTCAATTTCCGCCTTCCCACGCTTCCGGGACATGTAATTCATACATTCTAAGCAATGCATGAGCATGCTGCATACACAACCAATCAGATTCTCTCAATTTGCAGTTTGACAATCAAGTGATTGTCTGCGTTCTACAAATATCGTACTCTCCTTCAGACTGCATGTTGCATATAGGCAGCCCTTCCTTTTCTGTCCTATAAGTGCAGAGAGAGAGAGAGAGAGAGAGAGAGAGAGAGAGAGAGAGAGAGAGAGAGAGAGAGAGAGAGAGAGAGAGAGAGCGCTTTGAACTCTGTCGGCAGTGCTTTCCTGTCATGGCGCTGTCCATGGTGCTGAAACACTCCACAACGATAATGCCTTGTTTCACAAATAAAAACAATATCAAAATACAAACCTATCACGCACTCTCGCGCGCGCGCGTGCACGCACGCACGCACGCACGCACGCACGCACGCACGCACGCACGCACGCACACACGCACACACACACACACACACACACACACACACACACACACACACACACACACACACACACACACACACACACACAATGTTGGAGATAGCAATGAATACAGCTCAGTCCATGGTGCTGAAACCAGCAGTGCCATTAGGCGTTTCTTTACCCAGCATCAGAAATATAGTGTAATTCCTTAAATTATAATTAAAACTCAACTAAATGATTTAGACAGATAAAGTAGAATAAACCTGTAAATCAATAATTGTATTGTAAAAGCATTCTAACCTCAATCGGAGAGTCTGGTTCATCCAAGATATTCCTTTCACTCTGTATCCTCTGCATCGTCCCTGTAGAACTGGGATCCATTATCAGTATGTTCTGACTACCAGCTCTGCCGAACTTACAGTCACTCTTTCTGGAGTCAGTTGTCCTGCACACCTCGTAATTGTACACATGAGGGAGAGTCCCTGACCCCAGAGTGTCTGAATAACGTGGTGGATAATATGGAATCACAGGGAGACTTGAATGATAGAGGCGGGACTGTCTCCATCTGTATATTTTCACTGATACAATAACCACTAAACATGTGATGAAGAGAAAGGAAACTACAGCCAAAGCCAAAACTAAGTAAAAAGTCAGGTTGTCATTGTACTCCTTGTCGTGTGTGAAGTCAGTGAACTCTGAGAGAACTTCAGGGAAGCTGTCAGCCACCGCCACGTTAACATTGACTGTAGCTGAACGAGAGGGCTGTCCGTTGTCCTCCACTATAACAGTCAGTCTTTGTTTCACAACATCTTTATCAGTGACTTGACGGATTGTTCTTATTTCTCCATTCTGTAATCCCACTTCAAACAGCGCCCTGTCTGTGGCTTTCTGAAGTTTATAGGAGAGCCAGGCATTCTGTCCAGAGTCCACATCAACAGCCACCACTTTAGTGACCAGATAGCCCACATCTGCTGAACGAGGCACCATTTCAGCCACCAGTGAGCTACCACTCAGGACTGGATACAGAACCTGAGGAGCATTGTCATTCTGGTCCTGGATCAGTATTTTCACAGTCACATTACTACTGAGTGGAGGAGAGCCTCCATCCTGAGCTTTGACACGGAACTGAAAATCCTTGATTTGCTCGTAGTCAAAAGAACGCACTGCATGTATGACTCCACTATCAGCACTAACAGATACAAATGCGGAGACAGGCACTCCATTAACCAAGGAGTCCTCCAGTATATAAGAAACACGGGCATTCTGGTTCCAGTCAGCGTCTTTGGCTTTCACTGTGAATATAGAGAGACCTGGTGTGTTGTTTTCTATAATGTAGGCCTCGTATGAGGTCCTCTCAAAGACAGGAGCGTTGTCATTCACATCTGATATCTGTAAGGTAAGTGTGACAATGTTGGAGAGTGAGGGCACTCCCTCATCTGAGCAGGTCACGCTGATATTATATTGGGAAGCCATTTCCCTGTCTAAAGCTGTCTCCGTAACCAAACTATAGAATCCATTTAATGACGATTCTATTTTAAATGGAATGTTGTCAGTGATATGACACCCCACGTGTCCATTGTTCTCGGAGTCGGGGTCATTTACGCTTAACATAGATATTACGGTGTTTGGTGGAGAATCCTCTGATATAAAGTCAGATTTAGAAACTATATTAATTGTGGGTTTATTATCATTCACATCAATGATATCAACTATGACCTTGCTGGAATCAGATAGCCCTCCGTTGTCTACAGCTTCAATATCTATTTGAAAATGTTTTGTCTTTTCGTAATCAATTTCACCGACTAGGGTGATCTCACCACTTTTCCTGTCGATCTGAAACAGCTCAGAAAAACGACGCTTGCTTTTTGTAATCACATATGATACTTCTCCGTATGAGCCTTTATCCTCATCAGTTGCACTAACCTTTGTCACACTAGTTCCCTTTGCCGAATTTTCTGTTATTTTTGCCTTATATACGGGTTTGGTGAAAGTCGGGGCATTGTCATTCGCATCTAGCACGGTGACGTATATCTGCAATGTTCCTGACATCTGCGGCTCTCCTCCATCTATAGCCGCTAACAACAGGGATATGTGGTCTTGTTTTTCTCTGTCAAGTGGCTTCTGTAAAACCATCTCTACCTTTTTACTTCCATCGGCCTGGTCTTCCAGTTTCAATGCAAAATTATCTGTGGGTTTAAGCGAATAGCTTTGCAGACCATTCAATCCTATGTCGAGATCAATTGCTTCCTCTAACACAAATTTAGACCCGATGACTGCCGACTCGCTAATTTCAAAACGCTTTTCATTGTTTGTAAAACCCGGGGCATTGTCGTTTATGTCCGTGATTTCTATTGTTACACGAAACATCTCCATTGGGCTTTCCATAATGATTTGGAAATGCAGCGCACAAGGCGTCGTCTCCCCACATAGAGACTCTCTGTCTATCGCCTCTTTGATAAGGAGGACGCCCCTTTCTTTATTCAGCTCAATATACTCCGCACTGTCCCCGGTATATACACGAGCCTTTCCCGATTTTAGTCTTTTTACATCTAAACCTAAATCATGTGCTATGTTACCAACTAAAGAACCTTTCACCATTTCCTCGGGAATGGAGTAGCTGACCTGTCCGACAACTGAACTGACAAAGAGCGAAAGGACCGAGATAAACAGTACTTGCCGTCTCATTGTTCTAGCGCATATGTTGTCCTGATCAATTCAAAGAAAATATATAATCCAAGAGGTAAATATCCCATTAGATTTCGTGAACAGAATTCAAAAGTATCCTCGCAGGAACAATAATCCAAAGCAAACAAAATCGTTTATCATGGAATCTCCCCCTCCAACGTTTCAATTCGGCAGACTCTGCGTTCTGCCTGTTCTTATATGAAACAACATAGAAGTGGGATGTTCTGCAGAATCTGCACAACACTTGTGCAACACGCTGGCCAACAGCGGCCCTCCGAGTTCAATACACATAACTACAGAGTCAAACTGAACCACTCATTCTTCAGTACGTGACTTTGTGTGTATAGGGAAAATAAGTATTTGATTTCTCCTTTACATAGAAAGGAGAAAATTGCCAAATGGAGAGCTCTCCCTTTTCTGATAGGACAATAATGGATCTGAGGATTGGTCAAGCTTCACGTGTCATCACAATATATGATATGAATATAGGTTCAGGGGAAAGTACATTTTTAAGTGTGATATGAGCACTGCCCAGTTCACACGGGTGTGATTTTTATATTAAGCAAACGGTATAGGCCATAATGTTATAACATAGGTATACATGATTTTAAGCCAATATGGATAAAACATTTCGTTAATTTTTTATACTATAAAGGATGAATGAAATGTTTTATCCATATGCTATCTCATTGGAAACATATTGACATCACAAAACTGCAGTGGGAAGTGGGAAGCAATAATAGTATCTCTGTCCATGGTGCTGAACATTGCTGCTGTCAAATTAATGCATGGAAATGGATTAGGCAAAAACATTGACCCTCAATTGCATATGCAGCATACACACTGCTATTTTAAATTATGCCAACCTGTAGTGGAGAGTCTGGTTCATCCAGGATGCTCTTTTCACTCTGTATCCGTTGCATCGTCCCTGTAGAACTGGGATCCATTATCAGGATGTTCTGACTACCATCTCTCCCAAATTTACAGTCACTCTTCCTGGAGTCAGTTGTCCTGCACACCTCATAATTGTACACATGAGGGAGAGTCCCTGTCCCCAAAGTGTCCGAGTAACGTGGTGGATAATATGGAATCACAGGGAGACTGGAATGATAGAGGCGGGACTGTCTCCATCTGTATATTCTCACTGATATAATAACAACTAAACAGGTGATGAAGAGAAAGGAAACTACAGCCAAAGCCAAGACTAAGTAAAAAGTCAGGTTGTCATTGTACTCCTTGTCATGTGTAAAGTCGGTGAACTCTGAGAGAACTTCAGGGAAGCTGTCAGCCACCGCCACGTTAACATTGACTGTAGCTGAACGAGAGGGCTGTCCGTTGTCCTCCACTATAACAGTCAGTCTTTGTTTCACAACATCTTTATCAGTAACTTGACGGGTAGTTCTTATTTCTCCATTCTGTAATCCCACTTCAAACAGCGCCCTTTCTGTGGCTTTTTGTAATTTATAAGAGAGCCAGGCGTTCTGTCCGGAATCTACATCAACAGCCACCACTTTAGTGACCAGATAGCCCACATCTGCTGAACGAGGCACCATTTCAGCTACCAGAGAAACTCCACCCTGTACCGGGTACAGAACCTGAGGAGCGTTGTCATTCTGGTCCTGGATCAGTACTTTCACAGTCACATTACTACTGAGTGGAGGAGAGCCTCCATCCTGAGCTTTAACACAGAAGTGGAAACCTTTGATCTGCTCGTAGTCAAAGGAGCGCACTGCATGTACGACTCCACTATCAGCACTAACAGACACAAACGAAGAAATAGGTATTCCATTAACAGCAGAGTCCTCCAGTATGTAAGAAATACGGGCATTCTGGTTCCAGTCGACGTCAATAGCCTTTACTGTGAATATAGAGAGGCCTGGTGTGTTGTTTTCTACAATATAGGCCTCATATGATGTCTTTTCAAAGACAGGAGCGTTGTCATTTACATCTGAGATCTGCAGGGTTAGAGTGACTCTGCTGGAGAGCGAGGGCACTCCCTCATCAGAACACGTTACAGTGATATTATATTCAGAGGCCCCTTCTCTATCCAAATCACTGTCTGTTACGAGGCTATAAAAGTTATTGGATGTAGACCTCATCGTGAATGGAATGTTTTCATTTATATTGCACTGAACCTTGCCATTTTCACCTGTGTCTACATCTTCGGTATTGATCATTGTGACGACTGTATTGATTTTCGCGTCTTCGGAAATTATATTTGATCTGGACATTATGTGAATGATAGGCTTGTTGTCATTTACATCTACGACGTCGACTTTTACTTTACACGATCCTGTAAGTCCACCTTCATCACTTGCAAGTAAACTAATCTCGAAATTCCGTGTCTTTTCATAGTCAATATTTCCTATCAATTGAACTTCGCCATTTTCTCCATCCACCTCAAATAATCCACGTGCATAGTAGTCTAAAGTGTTTGAGATTGAATATTCTATTTTCCCATTAGTTCCATGGTCTGCATCTGATGCACTGACTGCTGTTATAATTGTGCCTTTAGGAGAATTCTCTACCACAGTGGCTCTATATATCGGTTGGGTGAAAATTGGGGCATTATCGTTAGCATCTAGTACATTGATTAAAATCTGCATTGTTCCAGACATTTGCGGGTCTCCTCCGTCAACGGCTGTCAACACGAGGGATATAAGCTCTTCCTTCTCCCTATCAAGAGTTTTTTGCAAAACCATTTCGACATTTTTCATCCCATCATCTCGATCATGCAATTCTATTTTAAAATGATCGGATGGTTTTAGTTCATAGCCCTGTAGTCCATTCATTCCCACGTCAAGATCGACAGCTCTATCTAAAACAAATTTGACTCCAGACACAGCGGATTCGCTTATTTTGAATGTCATATCCTTCTTTTCAAAGGATGGAGGATTATCATTTATATCTGTTATTTCAATATTTACGCTGTAAAATTCCATCGGATTTTCTAGAATGATCTGAAAATGTAAAGCGCAAGGCGTCGTCTGTCCGCAGAGCGCCTCCCTGTCTATTCTGTCTTTGATAAGCAGGACACCCCTCTCTTTATTCAACTCGACGTATTCTGCACTGTCTCGAGTAAAAATACGAGCTTTGCCTGCCTTCAATCGTTTCACATCCAAGCCCAAATCATGTGCTATATTTCCCACTAAAGAACCTTTCGCCATCTCCTCTGGAATGGAGTAGCTGACTTGACCAAGGATAGGACTGAGGGAAAGCATCGACATAAACAACAGTACTTGCCGTCTCATTGTTCTGTCGCACATTTCTCCACCATATGATCCGAGATTTGCTCAAAAAACGCCTCAATATTAATATCCCATCAGATTTCAACTGAACATTGAAAAAAGTAACAATCCACGCTCCAACTTCGAAAATAAAAGTACAAGTTGCTGTTGTTTCTTCGTTAAATGTTCACTGTAATATTAGCGGTTGACTCGCACCCCTTCCTATTTCTCTATAACTGAGATATGGGAGAGGTTGCTCAGTAAATCTAATCTAAAACTACCACAAACTGGCCAACAGCGGCCCTGTCTGTTCATTGCAGTAAACTGCAAACAAATGTAGGAGAGAAAGAAGAAAAGAAACGCATGGATTTAAATGCAGTAAAATAGCATAAATGTAGGCTATGGATATATGATGAATTAGTAGGAACTGAAGACCTTACATTCATATCATGATATCGAACATCAAATGTGAGAACTGAAGGAACTGAAGGGATTAAACTAAAAATGCAAGTTGCATAATGTAGAATGAATAATACTGAGAAATAATTTACGTTTTGTCACGTGAATAATTGTATTCAATGGTTGCATTTCAATCAGAGTATAACTCCAACATAATGTAGGCCTACAAAGGTAAAGGTCCATAAAAAAAATATAACTATTAAGACAACAGAAGTCAATAATAACAACAATTAACAGCACGCAATGATGCCTTGCCTGGAAGTCCATTTGGCTGCAAACATTGTCTTTTACTTTGTTCCTAAATTAATACCCCTTTCGTGTATCTTCTAAAAAGAGACGACGACACAATCACAATAATCTAGACTCTTTTGTATTCGTTTTCCTTGAAAAAAGAAGAAGAAACAAAGCGCCATGCAACAAGGCACTAGCAAGAGCAACTCAAAACATATCATCATATGTCACTGTCCATGGTGCTGAAACAAGGAATTCCAGTTCTACTCAGGAACAACACTGTGTTCTAATTCACTATGATAATTTGATATATAAACTTCAAGATTGATCGAACAAAATAAAAGTTTGATAACATAATAATATATAATAAATATATCATGACTAGCCTATTATTCTTGTCATCATCATTATTATTATTAAAACAGTCTAACCTCTAGAGGAGAGTCTGGTTCATCCAAGATGTTCTTTTCATTCTGTATTCGCTGCATCGTCCCTGTATAGCTGGGGTCCATTATCAATATGTTCTGACTACCAGCTCTGCCGAATTTACAGTCACTCTTTCTGGAGTCAGTCGTCCTGCACACCTCGTAATTGTACACATGAGGGAGAGTCCCTGATCCCAAAGTGTCTGAGTAACGTGGTGGATAATATGGAATCACAGGGAGACTGGAATGATAGAGGCGGGACTGTCTCCATCTGTATATTTTCACTGATATGATAACAACTAAACAAGTGATGAAGAGAAAAGAAACTACAGCCAAAGCCAACACTAAGTAAAAAGTAAGGTTGTCATTATACTCCTTGTCGTGTGTGAAGTCAGTGAACTCTGAGAGAACTTCAGGGAAGCTGTCAGCCACCGCAACGTTAACATTGACTGTAGCTGAACGAGACGGCTGACCGTTGTCCTCCACTATAACAGTCAGTCTTTGTTTCACAGCATCTTTATCAGTGACTTGACGGATAGTTCTTATTTCTCCATTCTGTAGTCCAACTTCAAACAGCGCCCTATCTGTGGTTTTCTGCAGTTTATAAGAGAGCCAGGCATTCTGTCCAGAGTCCACATCAACAGCCACCACTTTAGTGACCAGATAGCCCACATCTGCTGAACGAGGCACCATTTCAGCCACCAGAGAGCCACCAGTCTGGACTGGATACAGAACCTGAGGAGCGTTGTCGTTCTGGTCCTGGATCAGTATTTTCACAGTCACATTACTACTGAGTGGAGGAGAGCCCCCATCCTGAGCTTTGACACAGAACTGGAAATCCTTAATCTGCTCATAGTCAAAAGAGCGTACTGCATGTATGACTCCACTCTCAGCACTAACAGACACATATGAGGAGACGGGCACTCCGTTAATAGAGAAGTCCTCCAGTATGTAAGAAACACGGGCATTCTGGTTTCCGTCAGAGTCTCTGGCTTTAGCCGTGAATATAGAGAGACCTGGTGTATTGTTTTCTATTATATAGGCCTCATACGATGTTTTCTCAAAAACAGGAGCGTTGTCATTCACATCTGAGATCTGCAGATCGAGAACGACGCTGCTGGAGAGTGAGGGCACTCCCTCATCAAAACACCTCACACTGATATTATATTCAGAGGCTCTCTCTCTGTCTAAATAATTGTCAGTCACTATGCTATAGAAACTATTTGACGTAGGCTTTATTGCAAATGGTATATTTTCATTTATCTCGCAGTTCAGCCTCCCATTATTTTCAGAATCTGGGTCTTGGACATTAAGCATAACAATAACTGTATTTATAGGCGAGTCCTCTTGGATTGCATTTGACTTCGATAGTACGCTTATAATAGGAGCATTATCGTTTACATCAATTACATCGACCACAACCTTACTGGAGTCAGAAAGGCCACCACTATCATTTGCCTCTATATCTATTTCGTAATGTTTGGCTTTTTCAAAATCAACTTCACCAATTAATATAACTTCGCCATTTTCATTTACATCAAATATATCAGATATACTGTCCATTGTAGTTGAAACGGAATAAGATACTTCACCGTTTGTCCCTTCGTCCGCATCAGAGGCACTAACCTTTGTCAAAATCGTTCCTTTCTGAGAATTTTCAGTTATGGTTGCTTTATAAACGGACTGACTAAAAACAGGGGCGTTATCATTTGCATCGAGAACAGTCACAAATATCTGCATTGTGCCAGACATCTGAGGTTCCCCTCCATCTACAGCTGTTAAATAGAGAGATATGTGCTCGTTTTTCTCTCTATCTAAGGGCTTTTGCAAAACCATTTCTACTTTCTTATTTCCATCGGCCTGACTATGTAATTTCAGGGCAAAATTATCACTAGGTTTCAGGGTATAGCTTTTGAGTCCATTTAACCCGATGTCAGAGTCCACCGCCCTTTCTAACACAAATTTAGATCCCGTTATTGCGGACTCGCTAATTTCAAAACGTTTGTCGTTGTTTTTAAAACTAGGCGCATTGTCATTTATATCAGTAATCTCTACAGTTACTCGAAACAATTCCATTGGGTTTTCTAGAATAATCTGAGAATGTAGAGCGCAAGGCGTCGTCTGGCCACAGAGTGCCTCTCTGTCTATTCTCTCTTTGATAAGAAGGATTCCTTTTTCTTTATTCAGCTCAATGTATTCTGCACTGTCTACAGTATGAATTCGAGCTCGTCCTGATTTCAGTCTTTTTGCATCCAAGCCTAAATCCTGAGCTATATTACCGACTACAGAGCCTTTCGCCATTTCCTCGGGAATAGAGTAGCTGACCTGCCCGAGCACAGAACTGAGAGAGAGGACCGCGATAAACAACAGTGCTTGCCGTCTCATTGTCCCTGGCAGGGTGAAGAGGGAAACGCAGTAAAATCCGTTTGAAAAAATGTATCTTTTGACTTAGGTCCAAGATAAAAACAGAAAGGTAATGCACAGTTCTCAAATAAAGCAAATATACTCCGTGTTCTCTGCCCCACGAATGCGTGTTCTGGAACGTCGTTTTTTTGTCTATCTTCTAAACATTGTGGGAGGTATTGCACATAGCCTACTGTCTTAAACATCAACGCGCTGGCCAACAGCGGCCCTGTGAGTTCATACTGAGATATTGCAAGACAAGATTTCAATGAATAAAAAGGATAGTAGGGCCTACACTTCGTGTTGAGAGGTTTTTGAGCGGTGCTAACAGAAGCTGGCTTTGTCTGTCTGTCTGTCTGTCTGTCTGTCTGTCTGTCTGTCTGTCTGTCTGTCTGTCTGTCTGTCTGTCTGTCTGTCTGTCTGTCTGTCTGTCTGTGTGTGTGTGTGTGTGTGTGTGTGTGTGTGTGTGTGTGTGTGTGTGTGTGTGTGTGTGTGTGTGTGTGTAGGTAGGTAGGTAGGTAGGTAGGTAGGTAGGTAGGTAGGTAGGTAGGTAGATAGATAGGTTGGTATGTATGTACTGTGTATGTACTGTATGTATGTATGTATGTATGTATACAATACATGCATACATGCATGCATGCATGCATGCATGCATGCATGTACTGTATGTATGTCCAACATTTGGCTCACTGGAGAAGCTTCACAGGACGCTCATTTCACTCTGGCAATAGCCCTAGATAAATACAGGAGCACATCTGCTAAATAAATAGGGGTGTATGGCTTATAATATTATACTTTTACCAAAACAAAAGGTATAGAAAGCAAAAGTAATAGAGAGACCCGTGGTATGGTACAAAATAAAATATGTGTGACATAGATGGGGATATAGTGGAAAGAAGGTGTTAAAGACACAAGCATTAGCGATATATAGCAAAAGAATAATATAGGTTGAAAAGAAAAAGTCAGAAAAAGTTGTGTTTTTCGCTACAAAGAAATATTCTAAGCTTTTGGGGAGAAAAGGTGGATGCAGCAGCAGATTGTTGCTCTCCAAGGTGCTGAAATCTGAACAAAGCAACGCACATGGCTTAGAGAAAAGTGAAATATTCTAACCTCAATCGGGGAGTCTGGTTCATCCAGGATGCTCTTTTCACACTGTATTCGCTGCATCGTCCCTGTAGAGCTGGGGTCCATTATCAATATGTTCTGACTACCAGCTCTGCCGAATTTACAGTCACTCTTTCTGGAGTCAGTCGTCCTGCACACCTCGTAATTATACACATGAGGCAGGGTCCCTGATCCCAAAGTGTCTGAGTAACGTGGTGGATAATATGGAATCACTGGGAGGCTGGAATGATAGAGGCGGGACTGTCTCCATCTGTATATTTTCACTGATATTATAACAACTAAGCACGTGATGAAAAGAAAGGAAACTACAGCCAAAGCCAAGACTAAGTAAAAAGTCAGGTTGTCATTGTACTCCTTGTCATGTGTAAAGTCAGTAAACTCTGAGAGAACTTCAGGGAAGCTGTCAGCCACCGCCACGTTAACATTGACTGTAGCTGAACGAGACGGCTGTCCGTTGTCCTCCACTATTATAGTCAGTCTTTGTTTCACAACATCTTTATCAGTGACTTGACGGATAGTTCTTATTTCTCCATTCTGTAATCCCACTTCAAACAGCGCCCTGTCTGTGGGTTTCTGAAGTTTATAGGAGAGCCATGCATTCTGTCCAGAGTCCACATCAACAGCCACCACTTTAGTGACCAGGTAGCCCACATCTGCTGAACGAGGCACCATTTCAGCAACCAGAGAGCCACCACTCTGGACTGGATAGAGAACCTGAGGAGCGTTGTCATTCTGGTCCTGGATCAGTATTTTCACAGTCACATTACTACTGAGTGGAGGAGAGCCTCCATCCTGAGCTTTCACACAGAACTGGAAATCCTTGATCTGCTCGTAGTCAAAAGAGCGCACTGCATGTATGACTCCACTATCAGCACTAACAGACACATATGAGGAGATCGGCACTCCGTTAACAGAGGAGTCCTCCAGTATGTACGAAACTCGAGAATTCTGGCTCCAGTCAGGATCTCTGGCTTTAATTGTGAATATAGAGAGCCCTGGTGTGTTGTTTTCCACAATATAGGCCTCATATGTTGTCTTCTCAAAGACAGGAGCGTTGTCATTTACATCTGAGATCTGTAAATTCAGTGTGACGCTGCTGGAGAGCGAGGGCACTCCCTCATCAGCGCACGTTACACTGATATTATAATCAGATTCTCTCTCTCTGTCCAAATCACTGTCTGTCATTAAACTAAAGAAATTGTTTGTAGTGGATTTAATCGTGAATGGAACATTGTCATTTATAGAACATTTAACTTTACCATTATCCCCTGAGTCTGGATCCTGAATGTTAATCATTGTCACAACAGTACTTGGCTTCGCGCCTTCCGATATTACAGTGGATTTGGACATAATATTGATAGTTGGCTTGTTATCATTCATATCTACAACATCCACGATTACTTTACAGGAATCTGTGAGACCCCCATCATCACTTGCACGTAGATTAATTTGATAACTTCGTGACTTTTCATAGTCGATGTTGCCAATTAATCTGATCTCACCGTTTTCCTCGCCCACCTCAAATATCCCTCGCTTATGATCAATTGTATTTGATATCGAATATGTTATTCTACCGTTAGAGCCATGATCAGCATCTAATGCACTGACAGTCGTCACAATTGTCCCTGTTGGAGCGTTTTCAATCACAGCAGCCTTGTATAAAGGCTGCGTAAAAACAGGAGCATTGTCATTAGCGTCTAACACCGTGATGAGAATCTGCATTGTTCCAGACATCTGAGGCTCGCCTCCATCTATGGCCGTCAAAACTAAAGATATTTGCTCATTTTTCTCCCTATCAAGAGGTTTTTGCAAGATCATTTCAACATTTTTACTACCATCTGCTTGATTATGCAATTTTAAAATGAAACTGTCCATTGGTTTCAGTATGTAACTTTGCAAACCATTTGAACCGACATCAAGATCAATAGCTCTGTCTAAAGCGAATTTAGCACCAATTACAGCAGATTCGCTGATTTTGAATTTAACTTCACTTTTTTCAAATGACGGTGGGTTATCATTGATATCGGTGATCTCAACTGTGATACTATAAAACTCCATTGGGTTTTCTAAAATAATCTGGAAATGTAAAGAGCAGGGCGTCGTTTGTTCACAAAGCTCTTCTCTGTCTATCCTCTCACTGATGACGAGGACGCCTCTTTCTTTATTCAGCGCGACGTATTCCGCACTGTCTCCAGTATAGATACGAGCTTTACCTGCCTTAAGCCTTTTTACGTCCAACCCCAAATCCTGTGCTATATTACCGACTAAAGACCCTTTAACCATTTCTTCAGGAATGGAGTAACTGACCTGCCCGATCACTGAAGTGAGAGAGAGGACCCAGATAATCAGTATGCCTACTTTTCGTCTCATTGTCTCTGCCGTCATTTTCTCGTGCGACTTGATGAGTGAGTAAATCGGTAAATATCCAAATGAGAATCAAATAGCTTATAATCCACCAAAGTCCATTCAATGATATTTAAAAAAGATTTTCATAATAGATCCAAAAACAACGACAATATATTTCCCAGCGTTTTGTCCTCTTTCTTTGAGACTGTGCGCTCTGCGTCTGCCTCTTTCTATCACTGTTGTGGGGATGTACTGCTGGAAATCTGCTCTTAACTGACACATTATGGGCAACAGCGGCCCTGTGAGTTCAGAATTCAAAATTGCAGAGCAAATGTATTTGAAGCGAGTGGAACGAGTACAAATGAAGTCACTGCCACTGGGCAAGAAGCAAAAATGTTGCATGTAAATATTTGTGATATTCATGAGCCCATGGGTGCATCTTTTCATTAAACACTGTCCCCTAGATATGTTAAAGACTTTTTATATATTTTAAATGAGATGACTACCACCAGTCAAATGCCATAAAGACAATACTATACAAAAGATGTCATTAACACATTTAAAATACAACATTAAGTGCTTAAGTAAAAGTGCCACAGTGAAAAAAGAAAAAACGTTGTTACCAATTCAGCAGTCAGACTGTCAAAGAAGTAGGTCTACAAACGTACTTGCAAAAAATAATATGTAAGTGCACTTTGTCGGCTCCAAACAAACTCAACCAAATACACTGATGCATCCAGACTTTTAGTCGCAGACAGGCGAAAGAAAGCAATGTCCACAGCTTCATATTTAGGTTGCATATTTTACTTAACTTTCTCCATAAAGTGCATATGTACAAACAACAGCTTCTCCTAATGGCATTGTTCTCTGGTGCTGGTCGCTCTGTGCTGGTAAAAACCATTTGTCCACCCAGGCCAGGTGCATGCTCTTCCCTCATTAGCCAGGCCTACTTATGCCCTTGCTGCCAGTCAATCAATTAGGCCAGGGAGAGCCTGCCCTTGGTGTACAAACTAATTAACCAATAATTAAACTAATAGAACCAATTATGCTAAATAATGCCAAATAATCACAACTATAATAATGAAAATAATAACAATAAACTAAGAAAGATAAGCAGTGCAATGGCTTTTACAATATACTTGAAAGTTAATGCACTCAATAAGAATGCCCATTTCATAAGGCTATATATATATATTCGGGTTTTATTAGACTATAATTATTGATCATTAACAACTTGTATATTTCATACTACTATTCAAAAATAGCAGATCTACAAGCTCACAATGCAAGAAATCGCAGCCCTTATGTGAGCTTACAAATCTGCTATTTTAAAAATATGTTTTACTTTTTTAAGTAATTATAGTATTATTATTGATTATCTAAATTTGCAAAGTAAATGGAAAGTCAAGAGTAAAAAGGACAAAGTCTGCCTCTGAGGTGTTGTGGAGTAGATGTATTAAGTATAGCCTAAGTACCTTTAAACTGCTGAACAAACTTGCGCAATACTGAGTTACTTTACACCTATAGGTCAGGTGCCTAATCCCTATATCAATTTATTATTTGGAAATACAACGACTAACATTTCATAGTTGGCCGTATGATGGAGAAGAGAGACACACCATGCTGATAGAGGATAGAATGGTAGCGGCTATAGGTTCATGTGATTTGCTGGAAGAGTGAAACAGCAAATAATTACAAAATCCTCTGTAAAACGTTGTATGAATATGTCATAATACTTATCCAGACATTGTTTTAACAGACAAAACAGATATGATCCATCATACTATATGAAGAAACATACTGTACAGAAAGAATAAGATGGAAAGAAAGCTGTCAGTAGTCGCTATCCAAGGTGCTGAAATTGAAGCTATACAATTGGTTACAAGAGAAAAGAGAAACATTCTAACCTCAATCGGAGAGTCTGGTTCATCCAAGATGCTCTTTTCGCTCTGTATTCGTTGCATAGTCCCTGAGGAACTGGGGTCCATGATCAGTATGTTCTGACTACCAGCTCTGCCAAACTTACAGTCACTTCTTCTGGAGTCAGTCGTCCTGCATGTCTCATAATTGTACACATGAGGGAGAGTCCCTGTCCCCAAAGTGTCTGAGTAACGTGGTGGATAATATGGAATCACTGGTAGACCGGAATGATAGAGGCGAGACTGTCTCCATCTGTATATTTTCACTGATATAATAACAACTAAACACGTGATGAAAAGAAAGGAAACTACAGCCAAAGCCAAGACTAAGAAAAAGGTCAGGTTGTCATTGTACTCCTTTTCGTGTGTAAAGTCAGTGAACTCTGAGAAAACTTCAGGGAAGCTGTCAGCCACTGCCACGTTAACATTGACTGTAGCTGAACGAGAGGGCTGTCCGTTGTCCTCCACTATAACGGTCAGTTTTTGTTTAACAGCATCTTTATCAGTGACTTGACGGATAGTTCTTATTTCTCCATTCTGTAATCCTACTTCAAACAGCGCTCTGTCTGTGGGTTTTTGCAGTTTATAGGAGAGCCAGGCATTCTGCCCAGAGTCCACATCAACAGCCACCACTTTAGTGACCAGATAGCCCACATCTGCTGAACGAGGCACCATTTCAGCAACCAAAGAGCCGCCACTCTGGACCGGGTACAGAACCTGAGGAGCGTTGTCATTCTGGTCCTGGATCAGTATTTTCACAGTCACATTGCTACTGAGTGGAGGAGAGCCTCCATCCTGAGCTTTTACACGGAAATGGAAATCCTTGATTTGCTCATAGTCAAAAGAGCGCACTGCATGTATGACTCCACTATCAGCACTAACAGATACATATGAGGAGACGGGCACTCCGTTAACAGAGGAGTCCTCCAGTATGTAAGAAACACGGGCATTCTGGTTCCAGTCAGAGTCTATGGCTTTTACTGTGAATATAGAGAGTCCTGGTATGTTATTTTCTACAATGTAGGCCTCATATGATGTTTTCTCAAAGACAGGTGCGTTGTCATTTACATCTGATATCTGTAAACTGAAAGTGACGCTGCTCGAGAGTGATGGCACTCCCTCATCAGAACACGTCATGGTGATATTATACTCAGACGCTCTCTCTCGGTCCAAATCACTGTCTGTCACTAAACTGAAGAAATTATTTGCTGAAGTTCTGATAATGAAAGGTATTTCTTCGCTTATGAAACATACGACTTTGCCATTTTGACCAGAATCTTGATCTTCAACGTTTATCATTGTGACAACAGTGTGCGGTTTGGCGTCCTCCGATATGACACTTGTCTTTGACATTATGCTAATATCGGGTTTGTTGTCATTAACGTCTTCCACATCGACAATTAATTTGCAGGAATCTGTAAGTCCTCCATCATCACTTGCAAGTAAATGTATCTGAAAAAATCTTGCCTTTTCAAAGTCAATATCTCCTATTAATTTAACCTCACCACTGTCTTCGTTTACCTCAAATATATGCTGTATATCATCTAGAGAATTCGTGATTGAATAGGTTATTTTGCTGTTTGTTCCTTCGTCTGCATCAGTGGCTTTGACTGTGGCAACAATTGTTCCTTTAGGGGCATTCTCTGACACAGTAGCTTCGTATTTAGCCTGAGTAAAAACCGGGGCATTGTCATTGGCGTCTAACACTGTAATCAGAATCTGCATTGTCCCAGACATCTGCGGCGTTCCCCCATCTACGGCTGTTAACACGAGAGATATTTGCTCTTGTTTCTCTCTGTCCAGGGGCTTCTGCAGCACCATCTCCACGACTGTATTACCATCACCCTTATCCTGTAATTTTAGGGCAAAATTATCAGTTGGTTTTAACACGTAGCTTTGAAGATCATTCACACCAACATCGTGATCCACCGCCCTTGCCAGAACAAATTTTGCCCCTGCGACTGCCGACTCGCTAATTTTGAATTTCATCTCGCTTCTTTCAAAAGTGGGAGGGTTATCATTTACATCTATGATTTGGACGGTGATACTGTAAAATTCCATTGGACTTTCTAGAATAATCTGGAAATGTAAAGCGCAGGGCGTCGTCTGTCCACACAGTGATTCTCGGTCTATTCTCTCTTTAATAAGAAGAATACCCCTTTCCTTATTCAGCTCCATGTATTCTGCACTGTCTCTAGAATAAATGCGAGCTTTACCTGATTTAAGTCTATTCACATCTAAACTTAAATCCTGAGCTATATTCCCAACTAAAGAGCCTTTCGCCATTTCCTCTGGAACTGAGTAACTGACCTGCCCGAGCACAGAACTGAGAGAGAGGAACGAGATACATAACAGTACTTGCCGTGTCAGTGTTATTATCTCCGACATTTTTGGTATAAAAAGTGCGCGATATTTGTCTTCAGGGAAAAATATACACTCCGTTTGAGTCCAGATCGTGAATATCCATACACTGTATCACTATAATCCATAAGCAAGGAACAAAGGAATGTCAGTTAGATGTCTCTTCGACTGGTGTTCTCCGCAACCTGGATTTCTCTCTTTCTTTCCCGTCTAATACATCGACATCAAGGAGGAGGTACTGTTACAACTATTTCAAAACGTATACTCAATGGCCAACAGCGTCCCTGTCTGTTCAGTGCAACGAATTACACATAGGGTACATGATCATATTTTAATCTTTCAATAACATTGTATTTACCAAGTAAAGACACATTGGAATACTGTGCCGAGTTTAGGCTACTAAACTATAAAGTGCAAGTCGTTGCAATTATTTCTATTCAACCCAAATAAGCTGTGTTAATAACCCAAAGTAGCAAAATAGACACAAGGCTGCACAAGGATACATAAAGGTTACAGTACTGCTTTCAAAATGTATGCGTGACTCGGTTATGCTGTCCGTACTGAAATAAATACATCCCATGCATATGCCTGTCAGTCTGTCTGTCTGCCCCTCAGGTCTCCCACATAAATACTTCCTCCTTGGTGTAACCAGGGGCTTTTCGCACGCGCACGGACAGCGCACGCGTGCGCACACATTTTCTGGTGTAGTCCGGCCGGTCACACTTCTAAATCTGTTTGCAATTACTTAAATCCTCAAGTCCGACAGGCAACTGACCATCAGTAAAAGCATGTCAGCAATTATTATAGAAAATGTAATTATATGTGGGTAGCACTTTTTCCACTGACGGAGCACACTAGAGTGACAAGCAATTTAAAAAGTTTACGAAGAGGGACTATACTGCAGGCGATCAAAGCCTGTAACACTGTCCATGGTGCTGAAATAAACCAGATAACACAGTAAACGCACGCACGCACGCACGCACGCACGCGCACACACACACACACACACACACACACACACACACACACACACACACACACACACACACACACACACTGAATATGTATGGGAAATAATAAGACAATATACATGTATATTCAAAATAATATACACCAAGGAAACTGAAGTCAAAGGTTTGCCATTAAACGTTCTAAGCACTCACCTCTATAGGAGAGTCTGGTTCATCCAAGATGTTCTTTTCACTCTGTATTCGCTGCATCGTCCCTGTAGAACTGGGGTCCATTATCAGTATGTTCTGACTACCAGCTCTGCCGAACTTACAGTCACTCTTTCTGGAATCAGTTGTCCTGCACACCTCGTAATTGTACACATGAGGGAGAGTCCCTGACCCCAAAGTATCTGAGTAACGTGGTGGATAATATGGAATCACTGGGAGACTGGAATGATAGAGGCGGGACTGTCTCCATCTGTATATTTTCACTGATATAATAACAACTAAACAAGTGATGAAAAGAAAGGAAACTACAGCCAGAGCCAACACTAAGTAAAAAGTCAGGTTGTCATTGTACTCCTTGTCGTGTGTAAAGTCAGTGAACTCTGAGAGAACTTCAGGGAAGCTGTCAGCCACCGCCACGTTAACATTGACTGTAGCTGAACGAGAGGGCTGTCCGTTGTCCTCCACTATAACAATCAGTCTTTGTTTCACAACATCTTTGTCAGTGACTTGACGTATTGTTCTTATTTCTCCATTCTGTAATCCCACTTCAAACAGCGCCCTGTCTGTAGCTTTCTGCAGTTTATAAGAGAGCCAAGCATTCTGTCCAGAGTCCACATCAACAGCCACCACTTTAGTGACCAGGTAGCCCACATCTGCTGAACGAGGAACCATTTCAGCCACCAGAGAGCCACCACTCAGGACTGGATACAGAACCTGAGGAGCGTTGTCATTCTGGTCCTGGATCAGTATTTTCACAGTCACATTACTACTGAGTGGAGGAGAGCCTCCATCCTGAGCTTTTACGCGGAAATGGAAATCCTTGATCTGCTCGTAGTCAAAAGAGCGCACTGCATGTATGACTCCACTATCAGCACTAACAGACACAAATGAGGAGACCGGCACGCCGTTAACCGAGGAGTCCTCCAATATGTAAGAAACACGAGCATTCTGGTTCCAGTCCGAGTCTCTAGCTTTTACTGTGAATATAGAGAGTCCTGGTGTGTTGTTTTCTACAATGTAGGCCTCATATGAGGTCCTTTCAAAGACAGGAGCGTTGTCATTCACATCTGCAATTTGTAAGGTGATCGTGACGCTGCTGGAAAGCGAGGGCACTCCCTCGTCTGAACACGTCACACTGATGTTATATACAGACGTTAATTCTCTATCCAAATCACTGTC
Source organism: Nannobrachium achirus (assembly GCF_963921795.1). NCBI lineage: Eukaryota > Metazoa > Chordata > Actinopteri > Myctophiformes > Myctophidae > Nannobrachium > Nannobrachium achirus. Next base: position 23,168,434 of record NC_137824.1, on the reverse strand, counting down.
TGTCACTACTGTAAAGAAACTGTTCGTTGTTGATTTCATAGAGAAGGGAATGTTTTCATCTAAAACACAGTGGACCTTGCCATTTTCATTAGAATCTAGATCTTGGACATTCATCATGGTTACAACAGTTCCTGGTTTGACATCCTCAGATATGCTGTGTGACTTAGACATGATATCAATGGATGGGTTGTTATCATTTACGTCAATCACTTCTATAATAACTTTACATGAATCTGAGAGGCCTCCTTTATCGGTGATTTGAACGTCTAGTTCATAATGTTTTCTTTTCTCATAATCCATAACGTCAAGTAATGTCAATACACCCGTTTCGATATTAATTTGAAAAAGACTAGCTGACCCTGATTTTGGAATCGTGTATGTCACCTTTCCATTATCACCCTCGTCTAGGTCTGATGCGCTTACAACACTTATTACAGTGCCAACTGAAGCATTTTCTATTACGCTCGCCTTGTATTCTGGCTTAGAACAAACAGGAGCGTTGTCATTGGCATCAAGTACCGTGATTAGAATCTCCATTGTTCCTGTGAGCTGAGGTTCACCTCCATCTATTGCAGTTAATGTAAGTGATATCTGCGCATCCTTCTCTCTGTCTAACGGCTTCTGTAGGACCATTTCAACATTTTTTGTCCCATCTCCACGACTAATTGTTTTCAGAGCAAAATTATCTGTCGGTTTCAGGGTGTATCTCTGAAGGCCATTAATGCCAACATCTTTGTCTAGCGCTTTCTCTAACACGAATCGAGCTCCAGTAAGAGCCAATTCACTGATTTCGTATTTCATTTCACTTCTATCAAATGTTGGAGGGTTATCATTTATGTCCGTAATCTCAATGGTAACCGTGTAAAATTCCATTGGATTTTCCAGAATCATTTGAAAATGTAAAGCGCAAGGCGTCGTCTCACCGCACAAAGCCTCCCTGTCTATTCTCTCTTTGATAAGAAGGACTCCTGCTTCTTTATTCAGCTCGATGTATTCTGCGCTGTCCCTTGTATAAATTCGAGCATTACCTGATTTCAGTCGTTTCACATTCAGACCTAAATCCTGTGCTATATTACCAACTACAGAACCTTTCGCCATTTCCTCGGGGACGGAGTAGCTGACCTGCCCAAGCACCGAACTGAGAGAGAGGACGAAGATAAACAGTACTTGCCGTCTCATTCTTATGTCCGACATTTCGATGGCAAAATGTCCGTTTACTGCTTAACAGTAAGCAATAATTTAAAGAAAATAAAAATAATCCGTTTGAATTCCAATGTTGGATAAGGCTTTATGCACAGGAAAACCCGAAACAAACAACAAATCCCCACTTAATGTTCTCAGATAGCTGGACAATTCAGTCTGTATCTGCATCTAGGTGGAGGAGGAGGTTCTGTTACAAATCTGAGGTAATGCAAAAATAACTCAGTGGCCAACAGCGTCCCTCTCTGTTCAACGTATTGAACTACAAAAGTGTCAACGCTCAGATAAAAGGTACAACGTTCACTGGAGACACGTAGCCTGCTAAATCACTGGTCCTACATTAAACTGAGTAGTAGACTATACAGTTTGTAGAATCATCTAAATATCTAAATGTTGGCCTATAGAAAAGTGTTTGCAAAATGGTGTGACCAAGGATAATGAAAGACAACATATCACGAGAGCTACAAAGAGCTTTAAAATGGCAGAACATATGCCTACTAACACCAGCAGATGCCAACATCCACTTCTGCGCGCGCGCGCGCACACACACACACACACACACACACACACACACACACACACACACACACACACACACACACACACACACACACACACACACACACACACACACACACACACACGATGATTTGTTCGATAGGCTCAAAGTATCATAAACATAACCATTCCAAGCTGAGGAGTTGACAGCTCATGGCCACTCTTCCTTTTCCCGACTGTATAAAGTTCAGAAACAGACCATTACAACTAACTGACTAACTAACTAACTAAACAAAATTTACAATCTTTAAAAAGTGCGAATATCCTTGGATTAAGCAACCATTGTTTAGCCCCTACACGCGGCCCCAATAAACACACAAGCCAGCCCTGAATAAGTCGCTATCCATGGTGCTGAAACTAGCAATTCAATTCATAGAGCCATGTTGCTGTATCCAGTGAGAAATTCCTAAAAAAGTATTATGGTGAACATTTAAGGGTAACCCTGTATGTTATACTACAGTTAATGGTTATTATATGTATGGTAATCAAATATACATTTTGGAAAGTATTCACACATAAATAATTGCACAATATACAGGAAACCTAGGAAATATTCTTTGTAGGGTACTCAGAATAAAGGCTGAGTAAGTGTTGTACAGTTGACTAGTTGATTTATTTTTCTATTTTTAGGATAGCCATGCCCCATATCAAGGGGTTTCCTGTTTAACAGTGTTGCCATGTCTGCTTATAATAAGTGACTCTGGGATTGTTTCTAAAGTGTAGTTGCTTATTTGACCTTGCTTCCTAATAATAATAGCTAATAATAATAATAATAACAATAATAATAATGTCAAGTACCCCTAAATTAGTATTTGTCCTCGGAACACAATCTGAAAATATTTTGTGGACCCCCATTAAAGATTTGTATTGTTAAAATGTTTACAAAATGTTCCAATGAATTAATGTTTTTTTTTATTCATGAAAATAGCAGATCTACAAGCTGTGTCTCGATGTGACACTTTATGAGATTGTAGATCTGCTATTTTCAAATAGCTGGTGTAAAGTGGTAAATCTTATAGTCTAGTTGCTTCTTTTGAGATAATTGTCATAGACCTGGCCACTTGTTAAAATGGCACAATCTGGCAACACACTGATAACCTCATGCATTACACCTGCAGTCTACGAGGGCATGAACATATATTGAATGAAGCAGTAGAAAAGGGCAAGGGCACCACCCTGGAGAAGTGCAAGAATAAGGTGAATTAGTACTATATGCATTTCCTATGGGTTTGATTAACATCTACTCTCCTGGTAAATACTTGGACATTAGAGAACTGTACTATAGAGGGTCACATTTATAATTAAAATAAAACTGTAACATCAATAATTGCACAAATCAAACCTCAATTGGAGAGTCAGGTTCATCCAGGATGCTTTTTTCACTCTGTATCCTCTGCATCGTAGAACTGGGGTCCATTATAAGTATGTTCTGACTGCCAGCTCTGCCAAACCTACAGTCACTCTTTCTGGAGTCAGTGGTCCTGCACACCTCATAATTGTACACATGAGGGAGAGTTCCTGACCCCAAAGTGTCTGAGTAACGTGGTGGATAATATGGAATCACTGGTAGACCGGAATGATAGAGGCGGGACTGTCTCCATCTGTGTATTTTCACTGATATAATAACAACTAAACACGTGATGAAGAGAAAGGAAACTACAGCCAAAGCCAAAACTAAGTAAAAAGTCAGGTTGTCATTGTATTCCTTGTCGTGTGTAAAGTCAATGAACTCTGAGAGAACTTCAGGGAAGCTGTCAGCCACCGCCACGTTAACATTGACTGCAGCTGAACGAGAGGGCTGTCCGTTGTCCTCCACTATAACAGTCAGTCTTTGTTTAACAGCATCTTTATCAGTGACTTGGCGGATTGTTCTTATTTCTCCATTCTGTAATCCCACTTCAAACAGAGCCCTGTCTGTGTGTTTCTGCAGTTTATAGGAGAGCCAGGCATTCTGTCCAGAGTCCACATCAACAGCCACCACCTTAGTGACCAGATAGCCCACATCTGCTGAACGAGGCACCATTTCAGCCACCAGAGAGACACCACTCTGGACTGGGTACAGAACCTGAGGAGCGTTATCATTCTGATCCTGGATCAGTATTTTCACAGTCACGTTGCTACTGAGTGGAGGAGAGCCTCCATCCTGTGCTTTGACACAGAACTGGAAATCCTTGATCTGCTCATAGTCAAAAGAGCGCACTGCATGTATGACTCCACTATCAGCACTGACAGACACATATGAGGATACGGGCACTCCGTTAATAGTAGAGTCCTCCAGCATGTAAGAAACGCGAGCATTCTGATTCCAGTCAGGATCTCTCGCTTTTACTGTTAATATAGAGAGTCCTGGTGTGTTGTTTTCTACCAAAAAGGCCTCATATGTTGTCTTTTCAAAGACAGGTGCATTGTCGTTTACATCTGAGATCATTAAGTTGAGAGTGGCTGTGCTGGAGAGCGAGGGTACACCCTTATCACTACATGTCACACTGATATTATACTCAGATTCTCTCTCTCTGTCCATATCCATATCTGTTACTAAACTGAAGAAATTATTTGCAGTTGAAGCCATTTTAAACGGAATATCATCATTAATATAACAATTAACTTTACCATTTTCACCTGAGTCTGGATCTTGGACATTTATCATAGTGACAACAGTCCCAATCTGAATATCTTCAGCTATGACAGCTGACTTTGACATCACATTTATGACAGGTGTGTTGTCATTTGAATCAACGATTTCAACAATTATTTTACAGGAGTCAGTTAGTCCTCCTTCATCACTGGCCTGCACATGTATTTCATAGTGACGTGTTTTTTCATAGTCAGTTGTCCCAATTAAACTAACATCGCCACTTTTTTCATTTATCTCAAACAATTCAGACAAATCATCAAGTGAATTCGAAATGCTATATGTTATTTTGGCATTAGATCCTTCATCAGAATCAGATGCACTAACACTATTTATCACCGTTCCTTTAGGTGCAGTTTCTTTCACAATGGAAGTATAGGTTTTCTGCGCAAAAACCGGAGAATTGTCATTGACGTCAAGCACATTAATATGAATTTGCACTGTTCCAGAGAGCCGAGGCTCACCGCCATCTATTGCAGTCAGTACAAGAGACAGATAATCCTCTTTTTCGCGATCTAAAGGTTTCTGTAAGACCATTTCTACCATTTTATTTCCGTCAGATTGACTTTGCAATTTCAAAACGAAGTGTTCCGTTGGCTTTAACAAATAGCCCTGGAGACCATTTACACCGACATCGAGATCTATTGCCCGTTCTAGCACAAATACGGCTCCTGTCACTGCTGATTCGCTTATCTTGAACTGCATTTCTTTACTCTTAAAAACGGGGGCGTTGTCATTAACATCAGTAATCTCGACTGTAACACTATAAAATTCCATCGGGTTTTCTAGAATGATCTGAAAGTGTAAAGCACAAGGCGTTGTCTGTCCGCAAAGCAGCTCTCTGTCTATTATTTCTTTGACGAGAAGAACTCCCTTCTCTCTATTCAGCTCGATGTATTCTGCGCTATCGCTAGTATAAATACGAGCTTTCCCTGACTTGAGTCTTTTCACACTTAAACCTAAATCCTGTGCTATATTGCCGACTAAATAACCCTGCACCATTTCCTCGGGAATGGAGTAGCTGACCTGGCCAAGCACTGGACTGAGAGAGAGGACCGTGATAAACAACAGTAGGCCTACTTGCCGTCTCATTGTTCCATTCGACATCTATCTGCTTTAAGAACCAAGTTATATTCCACGTTGCACTTGAAATCTTCCGTGACAATGGCCACTTCTTCAGTATAATATGCTGCCAATGGAAATTAGTCCTTCAATTATAAAAGCAATAGATGAAATAACAGCTCTCAATGCTCGCGTTTAGGTTCGGATGTGCAATCCAAAAGGTTGGTTGCGTCTCTCTTTCTCTTCTCTATGGTGAGATAACGGAGGAGGACGTACTGCTACATGATGTGTGACACACTAGCCAACAGCGGCCCTAAGAGTTCAATGTATTGAACTGCAGAAATCCAAAGGAAGTTGGATTAGCAAGACATGGTTGTTAAAAATAAATGAAGGAAAAACAAGTCCTCCCAAACGTACGCTCACCTTTGTTAAACCTCTCAAAAGGTCCAATCACTCACATTCTGATGTTGAATCAATTATACAATAAATATATAAATGTACATTGTAGAAATGGAACATGAAAACAATACCCCAGCCCATAAGATCAATAAATGCACGTAATCTATCTGTGTTATATAAACCACAAGACACAATATAACACATATGCCAGCGTGTGTACACAGAAAGAGAGAGAGAGAGAGAGAGAGAGAGAGAGAGAGAGAGAGAGAGAGAGAGAGAGAGAGAGAGAGAGAGAGAGAGAGAGATAACTATGCAGCGATTTCCTGCCATGGCGCTGTCCATGGTGCTAAAACCACTAAAACACACTCAAGAGGAAATAGTATCTGGGGCACCTCCAAACCGATAATTAGCATCATCACTGTATTTACTTGAATTATTACATTACAATTTAAACGAACGAACGAACGCACTCTCACTCACTCACTCACTCTCTCACACACACACACACACACACACACACACACACACACACACACACACACACACACACACACACACACACACACACACACACACACACACACACACACGCACACGTGCAACCAGCAATGCTAATGAAGGACAGCTTTTGCAGTGCATTGATATTAAAATGTAATCAATTTAATTCTAAGTATCCTGACAACCATGTCCAAACGCTTTATAATAATAAATGCATTGTATGACATGGACATATTCAGAGGCATTTTGGTGTGCAAAACACACATTTTAGTCGGGAAGATGATTTATATAGGAGAAAAGTGTGCAGACATACTGACAACACTTTCTCTGAGTATGTGCATGTGTGCGTGTAGTGCGTGCGTGTGCAAATCTTGGTGCACCACAGCTCCAAAACGCACACCCCAAGACCGAAGTCTCTATCCATGGTGCTGAAACAAGTATTCCACAGTCAGCCTATAGCTGTACAGAGCAAGCACACACGCGGTGGGTCATAGAAATTTCTAATTAAAATCAAACTTTACAATTCATATGATATAATTACAATAAAAACGTTCATAATTGCACTATTAACAATAAAATTCTAACCTCAATTGGAGAGTCTGGTTCATCCAGGATGCTTTTTTCACTCTGTATCCTTTGCATTGTCCCTGTAGAACTGGGATCCATTATTAGTATGTTCTGACTACCAGCTCTGCCAAATTTACAGTCACTCTTTCTGGAGTCAGTCGTCCTGCACACCTCGTAATTATACACATGAGGGAGAGTCCCTGATCCCAAAGTGTCTGAGTAACGTGGTGGATAATATGGAATCACTGGGAGACTGGAATGATAGAGGCGAGACTGTCTCCATCTGTATATTTTCACTGATATAATAACAACCAAACACGTGATAAAGAGAAAGGAAACTACAGCCAAAGCCAAGACTAAATAAAAAGTCAGGTTGTCATTGTATTCCTTGTCGTGTGTGAAGTCAGTGAACTCTGAGAGAACTTCAGGGAAGCTGTCAGCCACCGCCACGTTAACATTGACTGTAGCTGAACGAGAGGGCTGCCCGTTGTCCTCCACTATAACAGTCAGCCTTTGTTTCACAGCATCTTTATCAGTGACTTGACGAATAGTTCTTATTTCTCCATTCTGTAATCCCACTTCAAACAGCGCTCTGTCTGTGGTTTTCTGCAGTTTATAAGAGAGCCAGGCATTCTGTCCAGAGTCCACATCAACAGCCACTACTTTAGTGACCAGATAGCCCGCATCTGCTGAACGAGGCACCATTTCAGCCACCAGGGACCCTCCACTCTGGACTGGATACAAAACCTGAGGAGCGTTGTCATTCTGGTCCTGGATCAGGATTTTCACAGTCACATTACTACTGAGTGGAGGAGAGCCTCCATCCTGAGCTTTGATGAGGAACTGGAAATCCTTGATCTGCTCGTAGTCAAAAGAACGCACCGCGTGTATGACTCCACTATCAGCACTAACAGACACACACGAGGAGACGGGCACTCCGTTAACCGAGGAGTCCTCCAGGATGTAAGAAACGCGGGCATTCTGCTTCCAATCGGGGTCTCTCGCTTTTACAGTGAATATAGACAGTCCTGGTGTGTTGTTTTCTACAATATAGGCCTCATATGATGTTTTCTCAAAAACAGGCACGTTGTCATTCACATCGGATACTTGCAAGGTGATAGTGACACTGCTGGATAGCGAGGGGACTCCCTCATCGGAGCAGGTTACACTGATATTGTACTGAGAGGATCTCTCTCGGTCCAAGTCACTATCTGTCACGAGGCTATAGAAACCACTGGACGTAGATTTAATTAAAAACGGGGAATTGTCATCTAGCATACAGCTGACCACTCCGTTATTGTCCGAGTCTGGATCGTGCACACTCATCACCGCTATTACTGTCTGAGGCGGAGAGTTCTCTGGAATTGATTGTGACGTTGACATGAGATCTATAAGCGGGCTGTTGTCATTGACATCAATAATATCTACAACCAACTTAGTAAAATCTGATAGACCTCCTTTATCTTTAGCCTCAATGTCAATTTGATAATGCTTTGACTTTTCATAATCAACCACGCCTTTCAAACGTACATCGCCATTGTTTTCATCTATTTCAAAATCACCAGTTCTCCCAACAGCGCTACTTGTTATAGAATATGTCACCAAGCCATTGGATCCGTGATCTGCATCAGTTGCGCTTACGGTGGTCAACAGTGTACCTATTGGAGAATTTTCTACCAAAGCTGCCCTGTATATTGCCTGTGTAAAGACAGGTGCATTGTCGTTTGCGTCTAAAACGGTAATGTGTATTTGCACAGTTCCTGACATAATCGGCTCTCCACCATCCACTGCAGTTAGCAGTAATGATATATGCTCCTGCCTCTCTCGATCTAAAGGTTTCTGTAAAACCATTTCTACCTTTTTACTGCCATCAGCTTTTCCGTTTAAATGTAAAATAAAATGATCGGTAGGATTGAGTGAATAACTCTGGAGTCCATTCATTCCAATATCCGAATCAAATGCCCCCTCGAGAACAAATTTAGCACCAATCCCAGCTGATTCGCTTATATCAAATTTCACTGAGTTCTTATGGAAAAGAGGTGAATTGTCATTAATATCCGTGATTTCAATAGTGACCCGATAAAATTCAATGGGGTTTTCTAAAATAATCTGAAACTGTAATGCGCAAGGCGTTGTCTGTCCGCAAAGCACTTCTCTGTCTATTCTCTCCTTTATGAGGAGGACTCCTCTGTCTTTATTCAGTTCGATGTATTCCACGTTGTTTCCAATATGCAAGCGAGCTTTTCCCGATTTCAGTCGCTTCACATCTAAACCAAGATCCTGTGCTATATTACCGACTAAAGAGCCTTTCGTCATTTCCTCGGGAATAGAGTAACTGACCTGCCCAAGCACTGAACTGAGAGAAAGGACCAAGATAAACAACAGTAGGCCTACGTGTCTCATTGTTCCCACCGACATTTTGGCAGCACCACGAATCGTTTTAATCCTCTTCGTTCATTAATGTTTTGCCCGTAGAGACTTGACCAGTGTATTCCAGGAGATTCCCAAAAAAAAATCAGAACAAATCGGATATCCCATGAAGAAGAAAAAAATCTTCGCTAGAAATCTCAGTATTTAGCTATCTCTGTGATCCCGTATAGGCGAAGCCTTCCTCTGTCTCGCTGCAACTCATTCTCACATTAATGTGGAGAGGGGAAGGCGCTATTATGCTATCCTGCATTGAAGGTTCAACTCACTGGCCAACAGCGGCCCTCTCTGTTCAGTGTTTTGAATTACATACATGCAGAGCTATCTCAGAACTGCACATGAATCATCGTGTCTTTTGTGCCTCATCAGTAATACTAAAAAGTAAAAAGTAAAAAAGTAATATTAAATAAGTCTCACAAATAGTTGTTGAGTAAAGGAGTCATTCCATCGCCAGTAATACCGTTCCTAATTTCCTACACTGTGATATGTAAACAGTGAAAACAAAGACCTTCAGAAAGACTACAATTGTACTAGTGGACAACAGTCAGCAGACAAGCAGTGTGTGTGTGTGTGTGTGTGTGTGTGTGTGTGTGTGTGTGTGTGTGTGTGTGTGTGTGTGTGTGTGGCGCGCGCTTGCGCGCGTGCGTGTGTGCGTAAATCGTCTATTGTCTCTTGAGTGTGTTTCAGCACCATGGACAGCGCCATGGCAGGAAATCACTGCATAGTTCACCTCTTTCTCTCTCTCTTTGAGTGAGTGAGAGTGAGTGAGTGAGTGAGTGAGTGAGTGAGTGAGTGAGTGAGTGAGTGAGTGAGTGAGTGAGAGAGAGAGAGAGAGAGAGAGAGAGAGAGAGAGAGAGAGAGAGAGAGAGAGAGAGAGAGAGAGAGAGAGAGAGAGAGAGAGAGAGAGAGAGAGAGAGAGAGAGAGAGAGAGGAGGGGGGGGAGGGAGGGAGAGGAGGTAGGGTGTGTGCTGAAAATACTACTTTTAAAATAACTTTTATACTAACCTCTATAGGAGAGTCTGGTTCATCCAAGATGCTCTTTTCATTCTGTATTCTCTGCATCGTCCCTGTAGAACTGGGATCCATTATCAGTATGTTCTGACTACCAGCTCTGCCGAACTTACAGTCACTCTTTCTGGAGTCAGTCGTCCTGCACACCTCGTAATTGTACACATGAGGGAGAGTCCCTGATCCCAAAGTGTCTGAGTAACGTGGTGGATAATATGGAATCACTGGGAGACTGGAATGAAAGAGGCGGGACTGTCTCCATCTGTATATTTTCACGGATATAATAACAACTAGACACGTGATAAACAAAAACGAAACTACAGCCAAAGCCAAGACTAAGTAAAAAGTGAGGTTGTCATTGTACTCCTTGTCATGTGTGAAGTCAGTGAACTCTGAAAGAACTTCAGGGAAGCTGTCAGCCACTGCCACGTTAACATTGACTGTAGCTGAACGAGAGGGCTGTCCGTTGTCCTCCACTATAACAGTCAGTCTTTGTTTCACAGCATCTTTATCAGTGACTTGACGGATAGTTCTTATTTCTCCATTCTGCAAACCCACTTCAAACAGCGCCCTGTCTGTGGCTTTCTGAAGTTTATAGGAGAGCCAGGCATTCTGTCCAGAGTCCACATCAACAGCCACCACTTTAGTGACCAGATAGCCCACATCTGCTGAACGAGGCACCATTTCAGCCACCAGAGAGCCGCCACTCTGGACTGGATACAGAACCTGAGGTGCGTTGTCATTCTGGTCCTGGATCAGTATTTTCACAGTAACATTACTGCAGAGTGGAGGAGAGCCTCCATCCTGAGCTTTTACACGAACTTGATTTGCTCGTAGTCAAAAGAGCGCACCGCATGTATGACTCCACTATCAGCAACAGACACATATGAGGAGACGGGCACTCCGTTAACAGAGGAGTCCTCCAATATGTAAGAAACACGAGCATTCTGGTTCCAGTCAAGATCTCTGGCTTTAATTGTGAATATAGAGACACCTGGTGTGTTGTTTTCTACAAGATAGGCCTCATATGAGGTTTTCTCAAAGACAGGGGCATTGTCATTCACATCTGATATCTGTAAAGTCAAAGTGACACTACTGGAGAGTGGCGGCACTCCCTCATCTGAACACGTCACAATGATATTATACTCTGAAACCTGCTCTCGATCCAATTCACTGTCCGTTACTAAACTGAAGAAATTATTTGACGCGGACTTTATAGTAAAAGGAATATTGTCATTCAAATCACAATGGACTTTTCTATTATCACCAGAGTCTGAATCTTGGACATTCATCATTGTCACCACTGTACCTGGCTGTACACTCTCAGATATGCTCGTTGATTTTGACATAATGCTTATAACAGGTGCGTTATCATTGGTGTCAATCACTTCAACTATAACCTTACAGACATCAGAGAGGCCACCGTGGTCTGTAGCTTGAACGTCTATTTCGTAATGTTTCACCTTTTCATAATCAATATTCCCTAACAGTTGGACAACTCCGTTTTCTTCATCTACTTTAAACAAATCAACAAACCCTTCGGCATTATTCGATATAGAATATTGTATTTGCCCATTTGAACCCTGATCGGCATCGGTTGCGCGCACCGTTGTTAAAACAGTGCCTATCGTGGCATCTTCTTTGACATTAGCTTTGTATTCCGCTTGAGAACAAACGGGCACGTTATCATTTGCGTCCAACACGGTGATGAGAATTTGCATGGTTCCAGAGAGCTGTGGCTCACCTCCATCTATGGCTGTCAGCACCAAAGACAGATGCTCCTGTTTTTCTCGGTCAAGAGGTTTCTTTAAAACCATCTCGACATTCCTACTACTTCCAATTCGATAAGGATTTAAAACAAAATTGTCATTCTCTCTTAGCGAATAGCCCTGGAGGCCATTGATGCCTACGTCGTCGTCATTTGCCTTTTCAAGAACAAATTTAGCTCCATGTTGAGCAAGCTCGCTTATTTCAAATTTAATTTCTGTATTTTTAAAACCTGGAGCATTGTCGTTAATATCGGTTATCTCAGCCGTGATAGTGTAAAATTCCATAGGATTCTCTAAAATTAACTGGAATTCAAGAGCACAGGGCGTCGTCTGACGGCAGAGGGCTTCTCTGTCTATTTTCTCCTTGATAAGGATGAGTCCGCTTTGTCTATTCAGCTCGATGTATTCTGCATTATCGCCCATATACATGCGAGCGTTGCCTGATTTCAATCTTTTCAAGTCTAAACCTAAATCCTGTGCTATATTTCCAACCACAGAACCTTTTGCCATTTCCTCAGGAATGGAATAGCTGACCTGCCCGAGCACCGAGCCGAGAGAAAAAGATCGAGATAAAACAACAGTACTTGCCGTCTCATTGTTCTGTCCTTCCAGTTCTCGTGCCACACAACACAAGGAAATTAAATCAGTAGCTAACAAGAGTAGGTGAATTGGAAATCGTGCATCGCTATTATTAATTCAAAAGGAGTTCTTAATCCACACAAGGAAGAAATGTAAAATGTAGCAGCAATTCTCAGAGTCTCGTCCACTTATTCCCGAAACCGTGTTTCAATTCCTCTGTGTTACATCTGATGATCTGGGAGGCTACAGCAGCAAATGTGCTCGAAGCTCCAACCCTTCAACATGCTAGCCAACAGCGTCCCAATGAGTTCAGTGTGCTACACTACACACGTAGACTGTTTTCTCTTATATGCAGGCAATTAGAAACCAAGGCAATATGTTTAATGTAATGTTATGTGCTAGTTTTTCCCTTCGTTTTTTTATATAAAAAAAGTTACTTAAACAATTGAATTAAATTAATTGTTAACTTATTTAACTGAGAGATGTAGATATATATCAATCCTCGACTCTCTCTTTTACAGTCAGATTATCAGGCAGAGCGAGGGTTGGAGCGAGAGAGAGGGTGGGGGGGAGAGAGAGGAGAGAGAGAGAGAGAGAGAGAGAGAGAGAGAGAGAGAGAGAGAGAGAGAGAGAGAGAGAGAGAGAGAGAAGAGAGAGAGAGAGAGAGAGGAAATGTGTGCAGTGCAGCTTTCCCGACGTGACGCTGTCCGTGGTACTGAAACACTAAGAGAGAGATGGTATGTAGAGTAGGTTTTTGTGCATGAATACACACTAATGTTCATTGTGTGTGTGTTGTGTGTGTGTGTGTGTGTGTGTGTGTGTGTGTGTGTGTGTGTGTGTGTGTGTGTGTGTGTGTGTGTGCGCGTGCGTGTGCGCGCGCGCGTGTGTGTGTGTGTGTGCAATACATGAGACAGAGAAGACACGCACCACTGGCCTTTTTTGCAAACTGTTAATCAAGTATTCAATCAATAAATCAATCAATCAATCAATCAATCAATCAAACGCACGCGCACGCACGCGCACGCACGCACGCACGCACACGCACACACACACACACACACACACACACACACACACACACACACACACACACACACACACACACACACAGGACTGGAAAAGCGCTGGAGCATGCATCTTTCCTAACACAACGCTGTCCATGATACTGAAGGGAAAAAAAACTGTGGCCTGCAGGTTCCTCCAAGGGGAGCCAATACATGACAGTGCAGTTTGAGTTCACTGCTAAGTATTGCATGGATAGATGAATGTTAGAAACAGAATAGGGACACCAGGGTGCATGTAGTTAAGGACATTGTAGTTAAACAATACTAACAATATAGTTCTTACCTTATTTGGAGGAACAGACGGATGACATCCATTCCAGACGGCAAACAAACAGCAGAACAGCAGCAGCAGAGGTTAGAACACATGGAAAAGAAAAAACAGAAGAAGAGAAATGTCAGTGAGACTGGTGCTAAGTATATATTATGGCTTTGGGAATCACAGTGACCTTACAGCATACTTACCATCTCACCCACCAGTGACAGATTGGCATTGATTATTAGTGTTAGATGTTTTTTTATGGATACTTGTAGAGTAGGTTATTGTGCATCAATGCACAAGTAATGATGCAATATGTTCATAATGTGTGTGTGCAATAAGTGAGACAGACAAGATTCACATGTAGAAAACTGTTAATCAAGTATAACACACACATGCGCGCGCACGCACGCACGCACGCACGCACGCACGCACGCACGCACGCACGCACGCACGCACGCACACACACACACACACACACACACACACACACACACACACACACACACACACACACACACACACACACATACACATATTAATATTTGGGAAACTTTACTTTGATAAATGATTTAAAGACTAAAGGCCCATTCACTGGGCCAGATAACAGATTAAAAAAAAAACATCTGTCACAGATAAAAAAATATATATATCTGTGACAGATTTTTATCTGTATCTTACCATCCACTTGAATGGAGAAAGAGATTTTTTTATCTGGAGAAAGTGATTTTTTTTATCCGTTATCTGGCCCAGTGGGAATGGGCCTTTATCCTTTAAATCATAAATAAGATATGGAAAAAAAGAAAGACGAACCTCTAGAGGAGAGTCTGGTTCATCCAGGATGCTCTTTTCACTCTGTATTCTCTGCATTGTACCAGTAGAACTGGGGTCCATTATCAATATGTTCTGACTACCAGCTCTGCCGAACTTGCAATCACTCTTTCTGGAATCAGTCGTCCTGCACACCTCGTAATTGTACACATGAGGGAGAGTCCCTGACCCCAAAGTGTCTGAGTAACGTGGTGGATAATATGGAATCACTGGGAGACTGGAATGATAGAGACGAGACTGTCTCCATCTGTATATTTTCACTGATATAATAACAACTAAACACGTGATGAAGAGAAAGGAAACAACAGCCAAAGCCAAGACTAAGTAAAACGTCAGGTTGTCATTGTACTCCTTGTCGTGTGTAAAGTCCGTGAACTCTGAGAGAACTTCAGGGAAGCTGTCAGCCACCGCCACGTTAACACTGACTGTAGCTGAACGAGAGGGCTGTCCGTTGTCCTCCACTATAACAGTCAGTCTTTGTTTCACAACATCTTTATCAGTGACTTGACGGATAGTTCTTATTTCTCCATTCTGTAATCCCACTTCAAACAACGCCCTGTCTACGACTTTCTGCAATTTATAGGTGAGCCAGGCATTCTGTCCAGAGTCCACATCCACAGCCACCACTTTAGTGACCAGATAGCCCGCATCTGCTGAACGAGGCACCATTTCAGCTACAAGAGAGCCGCCACTCTGGACTGGATACAGAACCTGAGGAGCATTGTCATTCTGGTCCTGGATCAGTATTTTCACAGTCACATTACTACTGAGTGGAGGAGAGCCTCCATCCTGAGCTTTAACACAGAACTGGAAATCCTTTATCTGTTCGTAGTCAAAAGAGCGCACTGCATGTACGACTCCACTATCTGCACTAACAGACACAAATGAGGAGACGGGCACTCCGTTAACTGATGACTCCACCAATATGTAAGAAACACGGGCATTCTGATTCCAGTCAGCGTCTTTGGCTTTTAATGTGAATATAGACAGGCCTGGTGAGTTGTTTTCTATAATGTAAGCCTCATATGATGTCTTTTCAAAGACAGGAGCGTTGTCATTCACATCTGAGATCTGTAAGGTGAGAGTGACGCTGCTGGACAGCGAGGGCACTCCCTCGTCTGAACACGTCACACTGATATTATACTGACAGGCTCCTTCTCTGTCTAAATCACCGTCTGTCACGAGGCTATAGAAGCCGTTGGATGTAGATTTGATCAAGAACGGGGCATTTTCATCCAGAATACAATTGACTACGCCGTTATTGTCTGAGTCAGGATCGTGCACGCTCATCACTGCTATTACTGTCTGAGGCGGAGAGTTCTCTGGAATGGATTGTGACGTTGACATTAGATCTATAAGTGGCTTGTTATCATTAACATCTATAATGTCTACAATCAATTTACTAGAGTCTGATAGACCTCCTTGATCTTTAGCTTCAATATC
This sequence comes from Nannobrachium achirus, assembly GCF_963921795.1. NCBI lineage: Eukaryota > Metazoa > Chordata > Actinopteri > Myctophiformes > Myctophidae > Nannobrachium > Nannobrachium achirus. Next base: position 23,152,141 of record NC_137824.1, on the reverse strand, counting down.
AATTTGATAGTTTTTCGCCTTTTCATAATCAAGTGTACCTTTCAAACGTACATTACCATCATTTTCATCTATTTCAAAATGGTCCATTATACCAGCTGCACTACTTGATATTGAATACGTCACTAAACTATTCGATCCTTGGTCTATATCGGTTGCTTTTACTGCCGTTAATAATGTACCTATTGGAGAATGTTCTGCTAAAGTTGCCTTATATATTGCTTGAGTGAAGACAGGAGAGTTGTCATTTACGTCTAAAACAGTAATGTGTATTTGCATAGTTCCCGACCTAATCGGCTCTCCACCATCCACTGCAGTGAGCAGTAAGGATATCTGCTCCTGTTTCTCTCGGTCTAAATGTTTCTGCAAAACCATTTCTACCTTTTTACTGCCATCAGCCTGACCATGCAACTTTAAAATAAAACGATCGTTGGGATTAAGCGAATAGCTTTGGAGTCCATTTATTCCAATATCTGAATCGAAAGCCCTGTCAAGTGCAAATCTGGCACCAATTACAGCCGACTCGCTGATGTCAATTTTCATTGAGTCTTTTTGAAACAGAGGTGCATTGTCATTAACGTCAGTAATTTCGATTGTAACCCTATAAAATTCAATGGGATTTTCTAAAATGATCTGAAAATGCAAAGCACAAGGCGTTGTCTGCCCACACAGCGCCTCTCTGTCTATTCTTTCCTTGACGAGGAGCACTCCTCTATCTTTATTCAGTTCGATGTATTGTGCATTATTTCCAGTGTGTAGACGAGCTTTTCCCGATTTAAATCTATTTACAACCAAACCTAAATCCTGAGCTATATTACCGACCAAAGACCCTTTGGCCATTTCTTCGGGAATCGTGTAAGTGACCTGCCCAAGCACAAAGCAAAGATGAAATACCGTGATTATAAAAAACAGTACTTGCCGTCCCATTGTTCTGCCCTGCAGTTCTCGTGTCACAAAACGCGAGGAAATCATATTTTAAAAAGAATGATGAATTTACGCACAACTATAAATAGAAACTCGCAATCCAAACACCACCAAAGGAATGTGAAGAAGTAGTAGCAAATATCAGTGTATGATCCCGTTTATTCCGAATCCGTGTCTCGATCTGTTTGTCTCATTTCCCTCAGTATACATCTGATGATGATAGGGGAGGTACTGCTGCAAATATGCTCTAGCTCCCCAACATGCAAGCCAACAGCGTCCCAGTGAGTTCAGTGGGATAAATTACACACATTAAATATAGGCTATGTTCCCCCGTCAATGCAGGCGCCTCCTTACATTAATTTTACTTGTGAAAACTATTTTTATAAAAACTAGGTTATTCCAACAACGAAATTAAATTAGATTATGTTTAAATTAGAGATATGAAAATATAAAAACCTTGTATTCTTTAACACTTTCGCCACATAAGAGAGAGGGCGGGCTAGGGAAGAAGGTAAAAATAAGAGAGAGAGCAAGAGAGAGAGAGAGAGAGAGAGAGAGAGAGAGAGAGAGAGAGAGAGAGAGAGAGAGAGAGAGAGAGAGAGAGAGATCGTGCGGTGCAGCTTTCCTGACGTGACGCTGTCCATGGTGTGCTGAAGACCCCAAACTGACAATTGATGCTCCTCCTGGTCAATAGCTAATCATTGCACAAAATAGTAGTAATACTAGTCAAGCGCGTGATAGTGAATGATAGCGAGTCAGGCTTTCCTGACGTGACGCTGTCCATGGTACTGAAACACAGTCAAGAGACGAACAGAAAATAGTCTCTAAGTTACCTCCACAATGCCATGCGAGTTTTTAACTTAACAGTGCACACAAAAAGCCAAGCTCTTTACAATAATTAATAATAATTACAACCTTTGCTCAAATTATTGAATTAAAAAAAATAAAACAATCTATAAAACATATCTCTCTCACACACGCGCGCGCACGCACGCACACACGCCGCGCACGCACGCACGCACGCACGCACGCACGCACGCACACACACACACACACACACACACACACACACACACACACACACACACACACACACACACACACACACACACACACACACACGTGACACAGAGTTATATAGCTGTAGTATGCGATGTAGCTATATGTCGGAGTGATATATCAAGAATTAAATAAATAAATATTCTACTGAAAGACAAACCTCTAGAGGAGAGTCTGGTTCATCAAGGATGCTCTTTTCATACTGCATCCTCTGCATCGTCGCTGTAGTGCTGGGGTCCATTACAAGTATGTTCTGACTACCAGCTCTGTCGAACTTACAGTCACTCTTTCTGGAGTCAGTGGTCCTGCACACCTCGTAATTGTACACATGAGGGAGAGTCCCTGACCCCAAAGTGTCCGAGTAACGTGGTGGATAATATGGAATCACTGGTAGACTGGAATGATAGAGGCGAGACTGTCTCCATCTGTATATCTTCACTGATATAATAACAACTAAACACGTGATGAAAAGAAAGGAAACTACAGCCAAAGCCAAAACTAAGTAAAAAGTCAGGTTGTCATTGTACTCCTTGTCGTGTGTGAAGTCAGTGAACTCTGAGAGAACTTCAGGGAAGCTGTCAGCCACCGCCACGTTAACATTGACTGTAGCTGATCGAGAGGGCTGTCCGTTGTCCTCCACTATAACAGTCAGTCTTTGTTTCACAGCATCTTTATCAGTGACTTGACGGATTGTTCTAATTTCTCCATTCTGTAATCCCACTTCAAACAACGCCCGGTCTGTAGATTTATGTAGTAGTTTATATGAGAGCCAGGCATTCTGTCCAGAGTCCACATCAACAGCCACCACTTTAGTGACCAGATAGCCCACATCAGCTGAACGAGGAACCATTTCAGCCACCAGAGAGCCACCACTCTGGACTGGATACAGAACCTGAGGAGCGTTGTCATTCTGGTCTTGAATTAAAATAGTGACAGTCACATTGCTACTGAGTGGAGGGGAGCCTCCATCTTGCGCTTTGACAAGTAGTTTAAGTTGATTGATTTGCTCATAATCGAATGTGCGTACTGCGTGTAAAACTCCAGTTTCAGAGTTTATGGATACATACGCAGAGACTGGGCTCCCACTGACTTGCGTGTCCTCTATGAGGTATGAGATTCTGGCGTTTTGATTCCAATCAGAGTCTCGTGCACTCACAGTAAATATTGACACTCCAGGGGAGTTGTTCTCAATTATGTAAGCCGAATAGCTTGGTTTGTCAAACAATGGTGCATTGTCATTTACGTCAGAGATTTTGAGGCGCAAAGTCGTTGCACTAGATAGGGGAGGAGATCCTGAATCGGTAGCAGTTATAGTAATATTGTATTCTTCTTTTGTTTCACGGTCAAAAGTCATATCTGAAAGCAAGCTGTAATATTTGCTTAAAGACGACTGAATTTTAAATGGATGTTTCGAGTCTATGGAGCATGTTATCTGACCGTTTCTTTCTGAGTCTGCATCTTTTACATTGATGACGGCTATAGTCGTACCGGGAGGAGCATCTTCTGATATTGGGCTAGAGAACGACATGACATTTATGATCGGAGCATTGTCATTAACATCAATAACTGCAATGATAACTTTACTCGCAGCAGTTAGACCACCTTGATCCTTAGCACCAACTCTTATTTCATATTTTTTGTCTTTTTCAAAATCTATTTTCCCAGCAACAGACATTTTGCCAGATGCCTTATCAATAGCAAACATGCCAGCTAAATTGCCCTTCAAGTTGGAAAAACTGTAAGTCACTAATCCATATGATCCACTGTCAGCATCTGACGCGTTGATAGTAGTAATATATGTACCAATAGGCGCATTTTCCCTCACAGTAGCTTGGTATACTGACTGGTTGAAAACAGGTGTGTTGTCATTCGCATCTAAAACAGTTATATCGATATTAACTGTACCTGATTTCTGCGGTGTCCCGCCATCTACTGCTATCAGTTTTAAAGAGAGATGGTTATTTAATTCTCTGTCTAATGGCTTCTGTAAAATCATTTCGGCGAATTTGCTTCCATCGGCGTTAGAATTTTGTTTCAAAATGAAGTTATCATTGGGGCTTAAAACGTAATTTTGTAAACTATTAAGCCCTACATCAGCATCTTCTGCGCTTTCTAAGTCAAATCGAGATCCTATGGTTGCAGATTCACTAATTTCCAAATGAATGTGGCTGTTTTTGAAAGTAGGTGAATGGTCATTAACATCTAATATCTCCACAACGACTCGATGGAGTTCGATTGGATTTTCCAGAATTATTTCAAAACTGAAGCTACACGGAGTGACGTCGCCACAAAGCTGCTCTCGGTCTATTCTCTCATTCACGACTAGAATCCCTTTGTCTGTCTTCAGCTCGGTGTACTGAATGCTTTCTTCGGTCACAATACGAGCCCGGCCAGTACGGAGCCTTTTCAGATCCAAACCCAGGTCCTGTGCTACATTACCAATAAGCGAGCCTTTCTTCATCTCCTCTGGAACGGAATATCGCATTTGACTATCAACGTTGTTAATAAGCACCATCAAAACCATCAGCATCTCCAACGCAGGTCTGGAAAACAAACGCCATTTTACACTTTGGGGATGTATTAATGCCATGTCCAAATCCAACGTAAATATGGAAAAGATAAATCCTCTTGACAATGAAGCAAAAAGACAGAATCATCCAATCGCAATTTTGGTAGGCTATATATCTGTACTCCCCAATTGCTTACTGTAAAAATAAGATATGAATATTCTAAATGACTGTCTCCGTCCTCCGCATAGCCCCACCTCGAAGCACAGTGCTTCACTCAGAGCTACAGTCAGAGGACTGAGGGGATTTTTAAAGCTGAGAACTCCCCCATTCTGTTTTTATTCTGACCAACAGCGTCACTTAGAGTCCAAAACGTGAATGCCAAGAGAGTGAATGAAACAAAATAATTCATATTCATAATCAAAACATGTAAATATTGAATCCAAAGGGAGTCAACAAAAGCATTTGACTATAAGTACACCTGGACATAGACAACTAAAACTTCTACTGTGCAGGGAGGACAATGTCAAAATCAATAAAAAGTAATCGGACAAAACTGCATGATCTAGAGAGAATACCCTAAATTGTAAAACACATCAAAAGCGCAAAATACAACGCACACTATCTTCACTTATAAATTATATTTTATTAAATACGGAAGAACGTTTTGATCCAAACTGACCGCATCATCCACATCAAATAAATGCACAGTCACACCCATATAGGCCTACTGTTTGTGGGTGTAAATGGAGTTGAGGCGCAATCATAGAATCTCACCAATCAGCTAAGGAGGAGTACACAGTAATGTTGAGGGTGAAAGACCACGTAAAATATTAAAATGCATAATGCAGCATAATACAAATAGCCACAACGAAATAGAAAATAATTCTATGAATAAAAGGTCCCAGCATCCCACTTGTCAAAGCCAATTGTTCCAAAATTATCTAAGTGAGCATGTGTAAACAAGGATTGTCTCAATTTCCAGGTAGCCAATCAGGTGATGATTTCCGTTCTATATTGCCTCTGAAACTACCATTCTCTTTCATTCAGATTTAGCTTTAAGCAAATCATCCCCATCGCCACATTGACCTGATTCTAGGGGATTCTCTCTCCTCTAGGGCTTACTGTGAAATAGGAATTAATAGTCAAATCGCCAAAAACTCTTAACAAATGTACCACAATCAATTATGTTACTTATTTCAACGTGCTGCCTCCTCATTGAAATGACCCGACTAAAAGAGGTCACATGATTGATGGGGGAGGTAGCTGCAAATGGCGTCCTATAGTGAGTTCGGTGAGATAAATCACACACACATTATAGGCTGTACCTTTCATTGCAGGCAATTAGAATACACGGCAAGAAAATTAAAAAAATACTGTAATGTGGATTTGATTTTTAGGAGAGAAAATCTACCCTAACAATGAAATAAAATATGGTTGTTTAAATGAGAGACATAGAAACCCTCTCCTTTCACTTTAAATCTGAGAGAGAGAGAGAGAGAGAGAGAGAGAGAGAGAGAGAGAGAGAGAGAGATGAACTATGCAGTGATTTCCTGCTATGGCGCTGTCCATGGTGCTGACACACTCAAGAGGCAATAGTATTTGGGCTGGGTCACCTCCAAAACGATAATTAGCATCATCACAGCATTTTTTTTAAGTATCACATTTTACACGTACACACGTACGCACGCACGCACACACACACACACACACACACACACACACACACACACACACACACACACACACACACACACACACACACACACACACACACACACACACACACACACACTTATCACCAATAACCAATGATGTTATATAATGATTTTTGCGACTATAAGCCTAGCTACATTTACAGTACTGAGTTTGTATTGTAATAGTTGATTGATATCACATTTTCTTTAAATTGTGAATCATTTTGTGTCAAAGGACAAACCTCTAGAGGAGAGTCTGGTTCATCCAAGATGCTCTTTTCATTCTGCATCCTCTGCATCGTCCCTGTACAGCTGGGGTCCATTATCAGTATGTTTTGACTACCAGCTCTGCCGAACTTACAGTCACTCTTTCTGGAATCAGTTGTCCTGCACACCTCGTAATTGTACACATGAGGGAGAGTCCCTGACCCCAAAGTGTCTGAGTAACGAGGTGGATAATATGGAATCACCGGGAGACTGGAATGATAGAGGCGAGACTGTCTCCATCTGTATAATTTCACTGATATAATAACAACTAAACACGTGATGAAGAGAAAGGAAACTACAGCCAAAGCCAAGACTAAGAAAAACGTCAGGTCGTCATTGTCCTTGTCGTGAGTGAAATCACTGAACTCAGAGAGAACTTCAGGGAAACTGTCAGCCACCGCCACGTTAACATTGACTGTAGCTGAACGAGAGGGCTGTCCGTTGTCCTCCACTATAACAGTAAGTCTTTGCTTCACAGCATCTTTATCTGTGACTTGACGGATTGTTCTTATTTCTCCATTCTGTAATCCCACTTCAAACAATGCCCGGTCTGTCGATTTATGTAGTAGTTTATAAGAGAGCCAGGCATTCTGTCCAGAGTCCGCATCCACAGCCACCACTTTAGTGACCAGATAGCCCACATCTGCTGAACGAGGCACCATTTCAGCCACCAGAGAGCCACCACTCTGGACTGGATAGAGAACCTGAGGGGCGTTGTCATTCTGGTCTTGAATTAAAATAGTGACAGTCACATTGCTACTGAGTGGAGGGGAGCCTCCATCTTGCGCTTTGACACGTAGTGTAAGTTGATTGATTTGCTCATAATCGAATGTGCGTACTGCATGTAAAACTCCAGTTTCAGAGTTTATGGATACATACGAAGAGACTGGGCTTCCGCTGACTTGTGTGTCCTCTATGACGTATGAGATTCTGGCGTTTTGATTCCAATCAGAGTCTCGTGCACTCACAGTAAATATTGACACCCCAGGGGAGTTGTTCTCAACTATATAAGCCGAATAGCTTGGTTTGCCGAACAATGGTGCATTATCATTTACGTCAGAAATTTTAAGGCATAAAGTCGTTGCACTAGATAGGGAAGGAGACCCTGAATCGGTTGCAGTTATAGTAATATTGTATTCTGCTTTTGTTTCACGATCAAAAATCATATCTGAAAGCAAGCTATAATAGTTGGTTAAAGACGACTGGATTTTAAATTGGTGTTTCGTGTCTATTGAGCATGTTATCTGTCCGTTTCTTTCCGAGTCTGCATCTTTTACATTAATAACGGCTATAGTTGTCCCAGGCGGAGCATCTTCAGATATCGGGCTAGAAAACGACATGACATTTATGATCGGAGCATTGTCATTAACATCAATAACCTCAATGATAACTTTACTTACAGAAGATAGACCACCTTGATCTTTAGCACCGACTCTTATTTCATATTTTTTGTCTTTTTCAAAATCTATTTTCCCAGCAACAGATATTTTTCCAGATGTCTTGTCAATATCAAACATGTCAGCTAAATTCCCCTTCAAGTTGGAAAAACTATAAGTCACTAACCCATTTGATCCACTGTCAGCATCTGACGCGTTAATAGTAGTAATATATGTACCAACAGGTGCATTTTCCCTCACAGTAGCTTGATATACTGATTGGTTAAAAACAGGTGCGTTGTCATTCGCATCTAAAACAGTTATATCGATATTTACTGTACCTGATTTCGGTGGTGTCCCGCCATCTACTGCTATCAGTTTTAAAGATAAATGGTTATTTGATTCTCTGTCTAATGGTTTCTGTAAAATCATTTCGGCAAATTTGCTTCCATCAGCGTTAGATTGTTGTTTCAAAATGAAGTTATCATTGGGGCTTAAAACGTAATTTTGTAAACTATTAAGCCCTACATCAGCGTCCTCTGCGCTTTCTAAGTCAAATCGAGATCCTATCGCTGCAGATTCACTAATTTCCAAATTAATGTAACTGTTTTTGAAAGTAGGAGAATGGTCATTAACATCCAAGATCTCTACAATGACCCGATGGAGTTCGATTGGGTTTTCTAGAATTATTTCGAAGCTGAAGCTACACGGAGTGACGTCGCCACAAAGCTGCTCTCTGTCTATTCTCTCATTCACGACTAGAATCCCTTTGTCTGTCTTCAGCTCGGTGTACTGAACGCTTTCTCCGGTCACGATACGGGCCCGACCAGAACGGAGCCTTTTCAGATCCAAACCCAGGTCCTGTGCTACGTTACCAATCAAAGAGCCTTTCTTCATCTCCTCTGGAACGGAATATCGCATTTGACCATCAACGTTTTGAATGATCAACATCAAAACCGTCATCATCCCCAACGCAGGTTTGGAAAACAAACGCCATCTTACACTTTGGGGCTGTATTAATGCCATGTCCGACTCCATAACGCATAAATCCTCTTGACAATGAAGCAAAAAGACAGAATCATCCAGATCCAATCGCAGATTTGGTATAGGCTAAATATCTGTATTCCCCAATTTCTTTCTGTAAAAATATGATAGGATTCTTCGAAATTGAAATGACTGTCTCCTCCACATAGCCCCACCTCGAAGCACAGTGCTTCACTCGTCGTCAGGGCAGCTACAGAGGACTGAGGGGATTTTTAAAGCTGAGAACTCCTCCAGTCTGTTTTTATTCTGAACCAACAGCGTCACTTAGAGTCCAAAACGCGAATGCCATAATCAAAACATAATAAGGAAGCCAAACAAATGGAGACACAAGAAGTCAACTCTATTTAGTAGACGTAGAAGAAAGATTGTAACCAGAGTAAAGATCCATTCCCACTGGGCCAGATAAACAGATACAAAATATTTGTCTCCATTCAAGTGGATGTTAAGATATAATATCTTACCATCCACTTGAATGGAGACAAATATTTTGTATCTGTTTATCTGGCCCAGTGGGAATGGGCCTTTAAGCATGTGACAAGAAGTACAAGTGTGCCTAATCATAATTTTATAGACAACTAAGACTTCTACTGTGCAGGGAGGACAATGTCAAAATCATTAAAAAGTAAAAAAGTACAAAGTAATCGGACAAAACTACACGATCTAGAGAGAATAAATTGTACATTACATCAAAATACAATGCACAATGTCTTCACTTATAAATGTTTTTTTTTTCTTTAAAAAAAAAAATTAAATACGGAAGAACGTTTAGGTCCAAATTGATCATCCAAATCAAATAAATGCACACCCATATATATATAGGCCTATGGGGCTTTTAAGCCGTGACATCATTTTGTAGTCAGACCTCCAAGCAGATTTATTGTCAATATATCTGTCCCTCGCTATTTCAACAGATCCGAGACAAAAATAACGACTAAAGTATAATTCTACCACTTTCCTTTCAACAACAAAGAGAATAAAAATTAGTAAATAGTAAATATAGTAAAAAGATTCGCTTTTTTGGGGGGCAAAAGTTCTCCACTGCCTACAAAATGATGTCAGACTTAACAGCCCCATACTGTATGGTGTAAATGGAGTTGCAATCATAGAATCACACCAATCAGCTAAGGAGGAGTACACAGTAATGTTGAGGGTGAAAGAAAGTTCACGCAAAATGTTAACATGCTTAATGCTGCATAATACAAACACAACACAAAAAAATGGAAAATAATTATATGAATAGAAGGTCCAACTTGTCCAAGTATTTAATTCCAAAATTCTGAAAGCGAGCATGAGTAACCAACGATTGTCTCAATTTCCAGGTATCCAATCAGGTGATGATCTCCGTTCTACATTGCCTCTGTAACTACCATCTCTTTCATTCAGATTTAGCGTTAAGCAAAGCATCTCGATCCCATCCACATTGACCTGCTTCTAGGGGGATTCTCTCTCCTCTAGGGCTTACAATGAAATGTTACTTATTTCAACTTGCTGCCTAATCATTGAAATGACCCAACTAAAAGAGGTCACATGAGGTCACATGATGATTGACACAGTCTAAATTACATTTAGGCTGTGTACCTTTCAATGCAGGCAATTAGAATACAAAAAGGCAAGAAAAAATACTGTAATGTGGATTTGAAGGAGAGATTTTTTTTTACTCCAACAATGAAACAAAATATGCTTGTTTAAATGAGAGATATAGAAATATAAAAACCCTCTCCTTTCAGTTATCTGAGAGAGGGAGAGAGAGAGAGAGAGAGAGAGCGAGAGAGAGAGAGAGAGAGAGAGAGAGAGAGAGAGAGAGAGAGAGAGAGAGGGGAACTATGGGGTGATTTCCTGCTAAGGCGCTGTCCATGGTGCTGAAACACACTCAAGAGGCAATAGTATCCTGTGCAATCCAAAACGATAATTAGCACCATCACAGCATTTGCTTGAAGTATTACATTTTACACGCACGCACGCAGGCAGGCAGGCAGGCAGGCAGGCAGGCAGGCAGGCAGGCACGCACGCACGCACGCACGCACGCGCGCAATCGCGCGCGCGCACGCACGCACGCACGCACACACACACACACACACACACACACACACACACACACACACACACACACACACACACACACACACACACACACACACACACTAAACAATGATGTTATATAATGATTGTGATTATTAATGCACAATTACGCTTTTGAGGAACTATCACGTTTAATCATGTTTCTGATTTAGTTTTTAAAATCAAAAACACGTTTACTATACATTCCGAATACTGAGTTTTTATTGTAATATTTGATTGATATCACATTTTCTTTAAATTGGGAATACTTTTGTGTCAAAAGACAAACCTCTAGAGGAGAGTCTGGTTCATCCAAGATGCTCTTTTCATTCTGCATCCTCTGCATTGTCCCTGTACAGCTGGGGTCCATTATCAGTATGTTTTGACTATCAACTCTGCCGAACTTGCAGTCACTTTTTCTGGAGTCAGTCGTCCTGCACACCTCGTAATTGTACACATGAGGAAGAGTCCCTGTCCCCAAAGTGTCTGAGTAACGTGGTGGATAATATGGAATCACTGGGAGGCTGGAATGATAGAGGCGAGACTGTCTCCATCTGTATATTTTCACTGATATAATAACAACTAAACACGTGATGAAGAGAAAGGAAACTACAGCCAAAGCCAAGACTAAGAAAAACGTCAGGTTGTCATTGTACTCCTTGTCGTGTGTGAAATCAGTGAACTCAGAGAGAACTTCAGGGAAGCTGTCAGCCACCGCGACGTTAACATTGACTGTAGCTGAACGAGAGGGCTGTCCGTTGTCCTCCACTATAACAGTCAGTCTTTGTTTGACAGCATCTTTATCATTGACTTGACGTATTGTTCTTATTTCTCCATTCTGTAATCCCACTTCAAACAACGCCCTGTCTGTGGGTTTCTGCAGTTTATAGGAGAGCCAGGCATTCTGTCCAGAGTCCACATCAACAGCCACCACTTTAGTGACCAGATATCCCACATCTGCTGAACGAGGCACCATTTCAGCCACCAGAGAGCCACCACTCTGGACTGGATACAGAACCTGGGGAGCGTTGTCATTCTGGTCTTGAATTAAAATAGTGACAGTCACATTGCTACTGAGTGGAGGAGAGCCTCCATCTTGCGCTTTGACTAGTAGTTTAAGTTGATTGATTTGCTCATAATCGAAAGTGCGTACCGCATGTAAAACGCCAGTTTCAGAGTTTATGGATACATACGAAGAGACTGGGCTCCCACTGACTTGCGTGTCTTCTATGAGGTATGAGATTCTGGCGTTTTGATTCCAATCAGTGTCTCGTGCACTCACAGTAAATATTGACACTCCAGGGGAGTTGTTCTCAATTATATAAGCCGAATAGCTTGGTTTGGCGAACAATGGTGCATTATCATTTACGTCAGAAATCTTTAGGCATAAAGTTGTTGCACTAGATAGAGCAGGAGACCCTGAATCGGTAGCAGTTATAGTAATATTGTATTCTGATTTTGTCTCACGATCAAAAATCGTATCTGAAAGCAAGCTGTAATAGTTGGTTAAAGACGACTGGATTTTAAATGGATGTTTCGAGTCTATTGAGCATGTTATCTGTCCGTTTCTTTCTGAGTCTGCATCCTTTACATTGATGACGGCTATAGTCGTACCGGGAGGAGCATCTTCTGATATTGGGCTAGAGAACGACATGACATTTATGATCGGAGCATTGTCATTAACGTCAATAACCTCAATGATAAGTTTACTCGCATCATTAAGGCCACCCTGATCTTGGGCGCCGACTCTGATTTCATATTTTTTGTCTTTTTCGAAATCTATCTTACCTGCAACAGATATTTTTCCAGATGCCTTGTCAATATCAAATATTTCAGCCAGGTTCCCCTTTAAGTTGGAAAAACTGTAAGTCACTAAGCCATATGATCCACTGTCAGCATCTGAGGCGTTAACGGTTGTGATGTATGTACCAATGGGCGCATTTTCTACCACAGTACCCCTGTACACCGACTGATTGAACACAGGAGAATTGTCATTCGCGTCTAAAACAGTTATATCGATATTCACTGTACCCGATTTCTGTGGAGTCCCGCCGTCTACTGCTATCAGTTTTAAAGAGAGATGCGGATTTAACTCTCTGTCTAGTGGTTTCTGTAAAATCATCTCTGCAAATTTGCTCCCGTCAGCGTTAGAATGTTGTTTCAAGGCGAAATTATCATTCGAGCTTAAAACATAATTTTGCAAACTATTAAGTCCTACGTCAGGGTCATCTGCACTTTCTAAGTGAAAATGAGATCCTATCGTTGCAGATTCACTGATTTCCAACTGAATGTGACTGTTTTTGAAAGTAGGGGAATGGTCATTAACATCCAAGATTTCTACAATAACTCGATGGAGTTCGATTGGATTTTCTAGAATTATTTCGAAGCTGAAGCTACACGGAGTGACGTCGCCACAAAGCTGCTCTCGGTCTATTCTCTCATTCACGACTAGAATCCCTTTGTCTGTCTTCAGCTCGGTGTACTGAGCGCTTTCTCCGGTCACGATACGGGCCCGACCAGAACGGAGCCTTTTCAGATCCAACCCCAGGTCCTGCGCTACATTACCAATAAGAGAGCCTTTCTTCATCTCCTCTGGAACGGAATATCTTATTTGACCATCAGCGTTGTGAATAATCAACATGAAAAACAGCAGCATTTCTGGTGCAGGTATGGAAAACAAACGCCATTTCACGTATTGAGGCTGTCTTGACGCCATGTCCCAGCGTATTAAAATCCAATGTGAAACTCGAAAGTATAATTCCTCTTGACAATGAAGCAAAAGGTCAACTCATCACAGTATTGGTAAACTACAAATCTATCTTTCCAAAAACATTTCTGTAAAATTTAAACAGGATTCTTAGTCACAACTGTGTCTACCGACTCTCCCCGTTGCCCCACCTCGCATCAAGCACAGCGATTCTTTGCTTCCCTCGTCATAGCAGTTGCAGAGGAGGGGACTTCTAAAGATGATAACACCAGTTAGATTTTTATTCTGACCAACAGCGTCCCTTAGAGCCGAAAACAAGAACACCAACGTAAATACTTACATTTGAGTGATGCTAATGGGCATAAGGCTATACTGCAGAAGAAATAGCTGCATGATGCGATCATGCGAGTAAAACAATTAATAACACATACTTGTATAAATTACATGTGCCAACTCATAGGTTATTCGAGAGAGAATAATGTGATCTAACAACCAAAACACCAAATTAGTATCAGCAAAGCGGCAACACAACCTTAAGGCTCGTGGGGAGAGGAGCTGTTCTCCACCACAGTGCTGACTGCATGGGCCTTAGAACCCAGTTATTACAACATAGGATATGTATTTGTAAATTATGCAGTGAAAATAAATGATTTCATATTCATTTCAGAAAAAAATAGGCTACAACTAAAGGGGTTAGCAAATGTCTTTCCTCTCAGAATTGACGGTATAATTGTTTGCTTTTTAACTTAGTTGTATTTTCTACTGAAGGCAATTCCGTCGTTGTTTTGTGGAAAAAGACACTTCGGTAAAAAAGGCAGGTTCTATAATACATTGTAATGACATGATTATAAACATTTATAACAAGTGTTATGGAGCCTCAAGTGCATTATAATGCATTATACATGCGACTATATGATTACAGACCCGGACCTTTAAGTAAAGTTTCACAAGGTATTTGTGCTGTTCCATATGCATTATGACCAGGCACTACTACTTCATACACCTTCTTTCTTACAAGTCATTTTATATTTTATACTGTATTTATAAAACTATTTTTTGAATAATTATATACTCATAACGAGTGTTGAAACCGTATAGGCCTATACGTGCATTAAAAGAAAAACAATAATAATACAGTAGTACAAAGCAGACACTATACGAAAGTTGACATTGAACAGAGGACAGCTGCGCAGTTTAAACCAACTGGTTGACAACAACAGCAAAATATAGGCTACAGTATGTAACGGTATGTGTCCAATCCCAAGTCCTGTGCAACGTTATACCGATAAGACATTCTTCATCTCCACTGGGATGGAATAGCGAAATTGACCATGCACTGATGATATGACTGATATGACAACAATAGCAAAAAGAAAGAAAAAAAAAAGCTGCCATGCTGATCCACAACACAATCACTGACCCGGACCCCCCAAAAAAGACAAGACTTAGGCCTGTTTAAAATAAATTGTGGTAAGGTCAACTAGTTAATTTCAAAACATATTCATGGTGTTTTCACATACTTAGTGAAATTGTTTGTTAAATCGCTATAGTTAACTCACCTCTAGAGGAGAGTCTGGTTCATCCAGGATGCTCTTTTCACTATAGAATCGCTGCATTGTCCCTCCAGAACTGGGATCCATTATCAGTATGTTCTGACTACCAGCTCTGCCAACTTTACAGTCACTCTTTCTGGAGTCAGTCGTCCTGCACACTTCATAATTGTACACATGGGGGAGAGTCCCTGACCCCAAAGTGTCTGAGTAACGTGGTGGATAATATGGAATCACTGGGAGATTGGAATGACAGAGGATGCGAGACTGCTTCCATCTATATATTTTAACGGATATAATAACAACCAAACACGTGATGAAGAGAAAGGAAACTACAGCCAAAGCCAAGACTAAATAAAAAGTCAGGTTGTCATTGTACTCCTTGTCGTGTGTAAAGTCAGTGAACTCTGAGAGAACTTCAGGGAAGCTGTCAGCCGCCACCACGTTAACATTGACTGTAGCTGAACGAGAGGGCTGTCCGTTGTCCTCCACTATAACAGTCAATCTTTGTTTCATAGCATCTTTATCAGTGACTTGACGGATAGTTCTTATTTCTCCATTCTGTAATCCCACTTCAAACAGCGCTCTGTCTGTAGTTTTCTGCAGTTTATAAGAGAGCCAGGCATTCTGTCCAGAGTCCACATCAACAGCCACCACTTTAGTGACCAGATAGCCCACATCTGCTGAACGAGGCACGATTTCAGCCACTAGTGATCCACCACTCTGGACTGGATATAGAACCTGAGGTGCATTGTCATTTTCGTCAAGTATGAAGATATTAACCGTTACATTGCTAGTGAGTGGAGGGGAGCCTCCATCTTGTGCTTTCACATATAATGTGAGGCTTTTTAACTGTTCATAATCAAAAGAGCGCACTGCATGTAAAACTCCAGTTTCAGAGTTTATAGATACATAACTGCTGACTGGACTACCATGCATCTGTGTATTCTCTACAAAGTAGGATATTCTCGCGTTCTGATTCCAGTCAGAGTCCCGTGCGCTGACAGTAAATATGGACACGGCAGGGGAATTGTTCTCTTTAATAAAAGCATTATACGCCTTTTTCTCAAACATTGGGGCATTGTCATTTATATCAGAGATACTAAGCCTTAACATTGTAGAGCTAGACAGGGATGGAGAACCGGAATCAGTCGCCTTAATAGTAATGTTATATTCAGGCACAATTTCTCTATCGAAAGCAGCATCAGTTATTAAAGTATAATAATTTGTCAAGGATGATTTTATCTTAAATGGGAGATTGTTGGCTATAGTACACGTGACCTGGCCGTTTTGCTCGGAATCTGCGTCTTTCACGTTTATTATTGCTACTGTGGTGCCAGGTTCAGCATCCTCGGAAACAGGGCTGGAGAACGACATGACGTTTATTACTGGAGCGTTGTCATTAACGTCAACAATGTCAATCAGGACCTTACTGGAATCTGTAAGACCTCCCTGGTCCATGGCCTCAACCATAATTTCGTACTTTTTATCTTTCTCGTAGTCTATTTGACCCACCAGACTGATTATACCAGTGGTTTCGTCCATTTGAAATATACGAGTGAGATGCTCTTTCATGTTGGAAAACCTATATGTGATTAGACCGTTTGATCCACTGTCCGCGTCGCTGGCATTAACTGTAGTGATGTACGTGCCTTTTATTGCATTTTCCATTGCAGTAGCCCTGTATAATGACTGAGTAAAAACAGGAGCATTATCATTGGCATCTAAAACGGTGATATCGATATTTACTGTACCAGATCTCTGCGGAGTTCCACCGTCCACTGCTATCAGCTTCAACAGTAATCTCGACTGGCTTTCTCTGTCTAAAGGTTTTTGTATAATCATTTCTGCATATTTTCTACCATCTGGAGTAGATTGTTGCTTCAATACAAAATTCTCATTAGTATTTAATATGTATGTTTGAAGACCATTACCGTCTACATCTGCATCTTCTGCAGTGGGCAACATAAAGCGAGATCCAATTGTGGCCGTTTCACTTATTTCAAATCTTATTTCATCTTTCCCAAACACTGGCGAATTGTCATTAATATCCAGAATTTCCACAGTTAATCGGTGCAGCTCCATAGGATTTTCTAAAATTACTTCAAAGCTGAAGCTACAAGGAGTGACGTCGCCACAAATCTGCTCTCGATCTATTCTCTCATTCACGACTAGAATCCCTTTGTCTGTCTTCAGCTCGGTGTACTGAACAGTGTCTCCGTTGATGATGCGGGCGCGGCCAGAACGGAGCCTTTTCAGATCCAACCCCAGGTCCTGTGCAACATTACCGATCAGAGAGCCTTTCTTCATCTCCTCTGGGATGGAATAACGAATTTGACCACTGACGATATGACTGATGTGGAACAGAAATAGCAACAACTTCCATGTTGATCCACAAAACAATTGCCGTTTTACGAAAAGAAAACCACGACACTTCTCAACCGCCATTGGAAAAAAATGCCAACTGCAACACCACCAAAGAAACCACATCCACAAACTTCAGCAAATGAATCCTATGTGTGTTTAATCACCTATCCAAGCATCTGTTCGATATAAAATACTTGTGCTCCTCGTGTACCAATTCTGAATCTTATAGCCTCTCTTATTCAGTGAAACGCACTGATGGAGGAGGAGAAACTGTATATAAGCCCTATTCACTGACCAACAGCGTCCCTTAGAGTTGAAAACAAGAACATCATGAGATGGAGGACAATAGCAGCCCCACCACCACTTCACGTGTGTTGGTAATACCGATATAGGCTATTTATCACAAGTTAATTTGATTGCTCTATACAATATAAAAGGAAAACATGGGCTAAATCAGTCACACAAGTGAGAGACACTCTTAAAAGAAGGAACCAATTCTAAAAAAACGGTTTAATGGAACAAAGAACCCTGTCTTTACTAAAAGCCCACACAGCAGGCGTTTCACACAAAACTCGTTCTCTAAGTGGAGCTGTCCTCACAGTATGGTGCTGAAACGTCCTCATGTGCCTGTTGTGAACCCGAATGTGTGTGTGTGTGTGTGTGTGTGTGTGTGTGTGTGTGTGTGCGTGCGTGCGTGCGTGCGTGCGTGCGTGCGTGCGCGTGCGCGTATAAGATAGATAGATAGATAGATAGATAGATAGATAGATAGATAGATAGATAGATATATATATAGATAGATCACCAGCTCAGCTCACCTCTAAAGGAGAATCTAGTTCATCCAAGATGCTCTTTTCATTCTGCATCCTCTGCATCGTCCCTGTACAACTGGGGTCCATTATAAGTATGTTCTGACTACCAGCTCTGCCGAATTTACAGTCACTCTTTCTGGAATCAGTTGTCCTGCACACCTCGTAATTGTACACATGAGGGAGAGTACCCGTCCCCAAAGTGTCTGAGTAACGTGGTGGATAATATGGAATCACTGGGAGACTGGAATGATAGAGGCGGGACTGTCTCCATCTGTATATTTTCACTGATATAATAACAACTACACACGTGATAAACAAAAAGGAAACTACAGCCAAAGCCAAGACTAAGTAAAAAGTCAGGTTGTCATTGTACTCCTTGTCGTGTGTAAAGTCAGTGAACTCTGAGAGAACTTCAGGGAAGCTGTCAGCCACCGCCACGTTAACATTGACTGTAGCTGAACGAGAGGGCTGTCCGTTGTCCTCCACTATAACAGTCAGTCTTTGTTTCACAACATCTTTATCAGTGACTTGACGGATAGTTCTTATTTCTCCATTCTGTAATCCCACCTCAAACAGCGCCCTGTCTGTGTGTTTCTGCAGTTTATAAGAGAGCCAGGCATTCTGTCCAGAGTCCACATCAACAGCCACCACTTTGGTGACCAGATAGCCAACATCTGCTGAACGAGGCACCATTTCAGCCATCAGAGAACCACCACTCTGGACTGGATACAGAACCTGAGGAGCATTGTCATTCTCGTCCTGGATCATTATGTTTACAGTCACGTTATTACACAGTGAAGGAGAGCCTCCGTCTTGCGCCTTGACAACGAATGAAAGCTGTTTGATCTGTTCGTAGTCAAAGGAGCGCAATGCGTGTATCACTCCACTCTCAGCATTAACGGATACATGTCCAGTTACTGGAGACCCATTAGATTCTTCAAGAATATAAGAAATGCGAGCATTTTGATTGTCATCCAGGTCATTCGCTCTAACAGTGAGTACAGATACACCCGGTGCGTTATTCTCAGCAATAAACGCGTTGTAAAACAACTGTTTGAAAACAGGGGCGTTATCGTTCACGTCAGACACCTTTAGATGAAAGGTTCTTTGACTTGATAAAGGGGGTGATCCTGAGTCGGTTGCCACTACAGTGATGTTATAGTCAGAAACAGTTTCACGATCTAATGCAGCATCCGTCACCAAAGTGTAGTAATTTCTTACATTCGATTTGATTTTAAAAGGTGAATTTCGATCTACAGTACAAGTCACCTGTCCATTATCACCCGAATCTATATCTTTAACATTAATTATGCCGATCGTTGTGCCAGGAGCAGAGTCCTCAGACACGGGGCTGGTGAATGACATGACGTTTATGACAGGTGCGTTATCATTCACATCAATAACCTCAATTATCACCTTACTAGAATCTTTTAATCCACCCTGGTCTTTTGCTTCGATTCTGAGCTCATACTTCTTATCTTTTTCAAAATCTATAGCTCCTGAAACCGATAATAACCCTGAACTCGGATCTATAGAAAGCAAATCAGCCACATTGCCCTTCAGGTTTGCCAGTGAATATGTGATATATCCGTTCGATCCACTATCTGCATCTGTAGCAGTAACAGTTACAATGTTAGTACCTTTCACTGCGTTTTCCATCACTGTAGCTCTGTACACTGACTGGCTGAAAACCGGAGCATTGTCATTAACATCTAAAACAGTGATGTCAATATTTACTGTACCAGATCTCTGCGGAGTGCCTCCGTCTACCGCTATCAGCTGTAAAGACAGTCGCGGATGCTCTTCTCTATCTAATGACTTCTGTAACACAATTTCAATATATTTACTTCCATCGGGATTAACATGTTGTTTTAAAACAAAATTTTCATTTGAGGTTAAAATATAATTTTGCAGACCATTGACTCCAACATCAGGATCATCTGCGTTGTCCAACATAAATCGTGCACCACTGTTTGCTGACTCACTTATTTCCCAAGCAAGATCTGTATTCTTGAACACTGGAGGATGATCATTGACATCTAATACTTCAATTGTGATATGGTGAATTTCCATTGGGTTTTCTAAAATAATCTCGAAGCTAAAGCTACACGGAGTGACGTCGCCACAAAGCTGTTCTCGGTCTATCCTCTCATTCACGACTAGAATCCCTTTGTCTGTCTTCAGCTCGGTGTACTGAATGCTTTCTCCGGTCACGATACGGGCCCGACCCGAACGGAGCCTTTTCAGATCCAAACCCAGGTCCTGTGCCACGTTTCCAATAAGAGAGCCTTTCTTCATCTCCTCTGGAATAGAATATCGAATCTGCCCAGCCACCATATGCAAACATATGAAAATAAGAGTAGCAATTGGCCATTGCAATCCACAAAACAATCGCAATTTTCGGCCTCCAGGGGAGTGATATCCTCGAAGTGCCATCGTAAGTAAAATAATCACAGGAAATGTCATAAATAAAACAGAAATTAATACAACCCGATGTATTCCAATCCTATTTGATTTAAACGTGCTAATCCATTCATGGGAGACTGCGTGCCCCACTTCACGTGAAGCAGTGAGACACTCCTAATGTTAAAGCATAGGGGAGGGATGATTATAAAATGCAGTACACTTGTTTCACAGATCAACAGCGTCCCTTAGAGTCCAAGTATGGAACATAATATGATGAATACTGGTATAAATCCGCCGTTGTACTGAAATACGGCCTTGTAATGGTTGCCTTTTAAAAAAATGTAAAATATTGGCACTTTTTTTTCCCTTTCTTTTTCTTTTTTTCAATGATTTAATCTCTTAGAAGAATCAGCTATTTGTTTTAATAAACACAAATCCAACAGAGATAATCTCTAAGAAACGAAAACTGGACCCGTCCCGAAAAGTCAGCATGACAAGGGCAAACGTAGATACGGAAAAGCAAATCGCTGTCCGTGGTGCTGATAAGGTAGATGACATGTAGGGGAGCTCAAATATAGCCTCACAGTGTCCCTTGCACAAAGTTAGTGGTAAAGGCTAGAATTGCACTTCTAATAAGCACAGCAACGGCTGCTTTGCCTTTTTTTCTTTTTTCTTTCTACACATTTGGTAATTTATAAACATGAATGAAGTATTTTAAAAATGCACAGCCAACACAGAAATCACTGTCAATCACTTAATCCACGCCTCACAGTGAAGCTTTCTCAGCTAACAGGCAAAGGCAGCAGAAAATGGTATTGCTGCTGACAACCAAATCACTGTCCATGGTGCTGAAACGCTGCTCTGTCTCTATACGAACATTGGCTAACACTTTTAGATTAACAGATGACTATGTTATTATATCTCGTTAATATAACTTTCACAAAATGTTAATTAATGGGTTATTATTGGATGTATAGATGGGTCAACTTGTTGTACAACTACCTTTTAAATTGTGAAAGTACAAACTATGCAGAATGTCCCCATTTCACAAGTTTTAAAACTCACATACACTACACACCAAAAACACACAGGCATACTGTACATACAGTACACCTATCTAATAGTTCACTATTAAGCTATTCGTAAGCTTTACTAATAACTTCTTAAATATTCTTTATATGATTAACAACTTTGCCAACTCAATATACAACACCTAACACATCTTGTGTTGGTAATACCGAACAATTTATCACAACTTAATTTGAATGCTCTATGCAATATAAAAGGAAAACATAGGCTTTATCATTCAATCAAGTGAGTGACAGTCTTAAATTAATGGAACAAATTATACAAAGGCTTAATGGAACAAAGATCTATTTACTGAAAGCCCACACAGGCCTTGTACAACTCGTTCTCGAGCTGTCCAAAGGTACTGAAAAGTCCCCATGAGCCTGCTGTCTACCCGAATATTGTGTGTGTGTGTGTGTGTGTGTGTGTGTGTGGGTGTGTGGGTGTGTGTGTGTGTGTGTGTGTGTGTGCGCGTGCGTGCGTGCGTGCGTGCGCGCCTGCAAGCTTGCGTGCGTGCGTGCGTGCGTGCGTGCGTGCGCATCAAATATAAATTGTCTGGAAGTCCATCTCACCTCTAAAGGAGAATCTGGTTCATCTAGGATGTGCTTTTCATTCTGCATCCTCTGCATCGTCCCTGTACAACTGGGGTCCATTATCAGGATGTTCTGACTACCAGCTCTGCCGAACTTACAGTCACTCTTTCTGGAGTCAGTTGTCCTGCACACCTCGTAATTGTACACATGAGGGAGAGTCCCTGACCCCAAAGTGTCTGAGTAACGTGGCGGATAATATGGAATCACAGGGAGACTGGAATGATAGAGGCGAGATTGTCTCCATCTGTATATTTTCACTGATATAATGACAACTAAACACGTGATAAACAAAAAGGAAACTACAGCCAAAGCCAGGACTAAGTAAAAGGTCAGGTTGTCATTGTACTCCTTGTCTTGTGCAAAGTCAGTGAACTCTGAGAGAACTTCAGGGAAGCTGTCAGCCACCGCCACATTAACAATGACTGTAGCTGAACGAGAGGGCTGTCCGTTGTCCTCCACTATAACAGTCAGTCTTTGTTTCACAACGTCTTTATCAGTGACTTGACGGATGGTTCTAATTTCTCCATTCTGTAAACCCACTTCAAACAGCGCCCTGTCTGTGGGTTTCTGCAGTTTATAGGAGAGCCAGGCATTCTGTCCAGAGTCCACATCAACAGCCACCACTTTAGTGACCAGATAGCCCACATCTGCTGAACGAGGCATCATTTCAGCCACCAGAGAGCCACCACTCTGGACTGGATATAGAACCTGAGGAGCGTTATCATTCTCGTCTTGGATCAGTATGTTCACGGTCACATTACTGCAGAGTGGAGGAGAGCCTCCATCTTGTGCCTTGACAACGAATGACAGCTGTTTGATCTGTTCATAATCAAAGGAGCGTCCTGCATGTATCACTCCGGTCTCAGCATTAACCGACACATATGCAGACACCGGAGATCCACCAATATTAGACTCCTCAAGGATATAAGATATGCGGGCATTCTGAGTCTCATCTGGGTCTTGAGCCTTAACTGTGAGTACATTTACACCTGGAGAGTTATTCTCTCCAATAAATGCACTGTAAACGCTCTGTTCAAAAACTGGAACATTATCATTAACGTCACTGATCTTGAGATGAAAGGTTCTCATACTCGAAAGCGGGGGTGAACCTGCGTCGGTTGCAACTACAGTGATGTTATAGTCAGAAACTGTTTCCCTATCTAAAACAGCATCAGTCACCAATGTATAGTAATTTCTTAAATTCGATTTAATCTTGAAGGGGGAGTTTTGGTTTATAACACAGCTCACCTGCCCGTTTTCTCCTGAATCAAAGTCCTTAACATTAATAATGCCGATTGTTGTACCAAGGGCCGAGTCCTCAGAGACGGGGCTTGTGAATGACATAACATTGATGATAGGTGCATTATCGTTTACATCAATAACTTCAATTATAATTGTACTGGAATCTGTTAAACCTCCTTGATCTTTTGCTTCTATTCTCAATTCATATTTCTTGTCTTTCTCATAGTCAATCACGCCGGTTACTATAATCACACCTGTATTTTCATGAACTGACAATATATCCGTCAGGCCACCATTGAGATCTGAGAAATAATAAGTTATCAAACTATTTGTTCCGAAATCAGCATCGCTGGCGTTAACAGTGGTAACATACGTGCCTTTTGGTGCATTTTCCATCACTGTCGCTTTGTAGATTGATTGATTGAATACAGGCGCATTATCGTTCGCATCTAGCACAGTGATATTTATATTTACTGTACCAGATCTCTGCGGATTTCCACCGTCCACTGCTATCAACGTTAAAAGCATTCGGGGATGTTCCTCTCTGTCTAGGGGTTTTTGAAGAACCATTTCAGCATATTTCTTTCCATCAGCACCAGAGCGTTGCTTCAAAACGAAATTATCATTTGGGGTTAAAACATATTGCTGAAGTCCATTGACACCTACATCTGGGTCCTCTGCACTTGCCAACGAAAATCGGGCTCCATTACTAGCTATTTCACTAATTTCAAAATTAATGCTATTTTTCTTGAATTTGGGTGAATGGTCGTTTACGTCTAAAATTTCAACCGTTACGTGATGCAGCTCCATTGGGGTTTCCAAAATGATCTCGAAGCTAAAGCTACACGGAGTGACGTCGCCACAAAGCTGTTCCCGATCTATTCTCTCATTCACGACAAGAATCCCTTTGTCTGTCTTCAGCTCGGTGTACTGAACGCTTTCCCCTGTGACGATACGGGCCCGGCCAGAACGGAGCCTTTTCAGATCCAAACCCAGGTCCTGTGCCACGTTACCGATTAGAGAGCCTTTCTTCATCTCCTCTGGGATAGAATACCGTATTTGACCACTGACCGCATGATTGAGATGAAGCAGAAACAACAACAGTTTCCATGTCCGTCCATAACCAAAGCGACGTATTCCAAACGCCATGATGTAGAATAAAAGTGCAAAAATAATAATTGGAACCATATACTTAGTTAAACAAATGTAGCATTTCCATGGGCAAAATTCTTAGTGTTGTATTTATACCACAAAGAAATGACAATCTGTTCAGTAGGTTTCCATCGAGCCTCAACCCATATGCTTAGACTGAGCCTCTGCTTGTGTCTATTGGACACCATGGGAGGAGATTGTGATAATGCTGATACATTATTTGATTGACCAACAGCGTCCCTTAGAGTCCAACAGCATGAACATCATGTGGAATGTCCTCTGGTGACAAAGCAGAAGTTAGTCTGACAGCACTATCATCAGTGTTGTGTTAATGTTTGTTTGTTAACATATAATCTTTACAATTAATA
Organism: Nannobrachium achirus; assembly: GCF_963921795.1. Lineage (NCBI taxonomy): Eukaryota > Metazoa > Chordata > Actinopteri > Myctophiformes > Myctophidae > Nannobrachium > Nannobrachium achirus. Next base: position 23,126,950 of record NC_137824.1, on the reverse strand, counting down.
TGTTGGATTCATGTTAATGTGTATTTTAACACATTTCACCTCTTAATCCGGTAAACCCTCAATACTTAGTCAACTTGACCTGACGTTCTTGGTGTGCTCTCCCCCCCCCCCCCCTGGCCCCCTCACACCAAACCTTTTGCCTCAAAATAGCCGATCTACAAGCTCACAACGCCAAGTTAGTAGATCTGCTATTTTACAGTTATTTTTCTGTGATTTAGCTTGCTATTTTACTGTGTGTTTTTGCCATTGTTTTTCTGTTTTAGCTTAGCTTATATAGGCCTAATGTATTTTTTGAGGTTTTCTGCGCAGCACTTTGGTCATCTTGCGTTGTAAAATGTGCTATATAAATAAAGTGGATTATGGATTGGATTTGGCAAATGTTCCCCTCTCCTAATAATGTAATGAAAAAGAAAAAAGGTCCTAATCAAACAAAAATGTGGTGACCCCCTTGTATTACTGTAACTCTGAGGACCCCCAAGGGGTCCCGGACACCCTGTTGAAGACCCATTAAATGATTGACATACAGTACGGTTACAATGAAAAAAGACATATAGCGCATGCCGCTGTCCATGGTGCTGAAAAGCTAAAAAACAGCGCAATAGACGACAGGAAAATATAATGATAAAAAAAAGGCTTACAAGAATGTATTTGAAAAGACAAAACAAATCCATATTGGTCTATATATGGGCTACATCAGACTGAGCTATTTGACTCACCTCTAGAGGAGAGTCTGGTTCATCCAGGATGTTTTTCTCACTCTGAGTCTGTATCCGCTGCATTGTGCCTGTACAACTGGGATCCATTATCAGTATGTTCTGACTACCAGCTCTACCGACCATACAATCACTCTTTCTGGAGTCTGTCGTCCTGCACACGTCGTAATTGTACACATGAGGAAGAGTCCCTGTCCCCAACGTGTCTGAGTAACGTGGTGGATAATATGGAATCACTGGGAGACTGGAATGGTAGAGGCGGGACTGTCTCCATCTGTATATTTTCACTGATATAATAACAACTAAACACGTGATGAAGAGAAAGGAAACTACAGCCAAAGCCAAGACTAAGTAAAAAGTCAGGTTGTCATTGTATTCCTTGTGTGTATAGTCAGTGAAATCTGAAAGAACTTCAGGGAAACTGTCAGCCACCGCCACGTTAACATTGACTGTAGCTGAACGAGAGGGCTGTCCGTTGTCCTCCACTATAACAGTCAGCCTTTGTTTCACAACATCTTTATCATTGACTTGACGGAGGGTTCTTATTTCTCCATTCTGTAATCCCACTTCAAACAGCGCCCTGTCTGTGGTTTTCTGCAGTTTATAGGAGAGCCAGGCATTCTGTCCAGAGTCAACATCAACAGCCACCACTTTAGTGACCAGATAGCCCACATCAGCTGAACGAGGAACCATTTCAGCCACGAGAGACCCGCCAGTCTGGACTGGATACAGAACCTGAGGGGCGTTGTCATTCTCGTCCTGGATCAGTATGTTTATAGTCACGTTATTACACAGTGGAGGGGAGCCTCCGTCTTGCGCCTTGACAACGAATGAAAGCTGTTTGATTTGTTCATAATCAAATGATCGTAATGCATGTATCACTCCGCTCTGAGTATTAACTGATACATATCCAGAAATTGGAGATCCATTAATACTAGAATCTTCAAGAATATACGAAATACGAGCATTTTGATTGTCGTCCAGGTCATTAGCTCTAACGGTGAGTACAGATGCACCCGGTGCGTTATTCTCAGCAATAAACTCATTGTATATCAGATGTTTAAACACTGGGGCATTATCGTTCACGTCAGACACCTTTAGATGAAAAGTCCTTTGACTTGAAAGAGGGGGTGATCCTGCGTCGGTTGCGACAACAGTGATGTTATAGTCAGAAATGGTTTCCCGATCTAATGCAGCATCCGTCACCAAAGTGTAGTAATTTCTTAAATTTGATTTGATTTTAAAGGGTGAGTTTCGGTCTACAGTACAAGTCACCTGTCCATTATCACCTGAATCTATATCTTTAACATTAATTATGCCGATAGTTGTGCCAGGAGCAGAGTCCTCAGACACAGGGCTGGTGAATGACATGACGTTTATGACAGGTGCGTTATCATTCACATCAATAACCTCAATTATCACCTTACTAGAATCTGTTAATCCACCCTGGTCTTTTGCTTCAATTCTGAGCTCATACTTCTTATCTTTTTCAAAATCTATTGTTCCTGAAACCGATACTAACCCGGAATTCGCCTCTATAGACAGTAAATCAGCTACATTGCCCTTCATGTTTGCAAGTGAATATGTGATATATCCATTTGATCCACTATCTGCATCTGTAGCGTTAACAGTTACAATGTTAGTACCTTTTGGTGCGTTTTCCATCACTGTAGCTCTATATACAGACTGGTTAAAAACCGGAGCATTATCATTAGCATCTAAAACAGTGATGTCAATATTTACTGTACCAGATCTCTGCGGAGTGCCTCCGTCTACCGCTATCAGCTGTAGAGACAGTCGGGGATGCTCCTCTCTATCTAATGACTTCTGTAACACCATTTCAATATATTTACTCCCATCTGGATTTACATGTTGTTTTAAAACGAAATTTTCATTTGAGGTTAAAATGTAATTTTGCAGACCGTTGACTCCAACATCAGGATCATCTGCGTTGTCCAACATAAATCGGGCACCACTGTTTGCTGACTCAAGTATTTCCAGAGAAACATCTGTTTTCTTGAACACCGGAGGATGATCATTGATATCTAATACTTCAATTGTGATGTGGTGAAGTTCCATTGGGTTCTCTAAAATAATTTCAAAACTGAAGCTACACGGAGTGACGTCGCCACAAAGCTGTTCTCGGTCTATCCTCTCATTCACGACTAAAATCCCTTTGTCTGTCTTAAGCTCGGTGTACTGAATGCTTTCTCCGGTGACGATACGGGCCCGGCCAGAACGGAGCCGTCTGAGATCCAATCCAAGGTCCCGTGCTACATTACCGATAAGAGAGCCTTTCTTCATCTCCTCTGGAATAGAATATCGAATTTGACCATTGGCAATATAGCACACGCACATTAACAATATTAGCGGCAGTATACGTCCACAGTTTAAACGCCATTTTCCCGACTGATGTCCAAATGCCATGACGTGAAATGTAAAATCCACAAATGAAAACGAATTATTTCACAGTTTCAAACCAAGGTCTAAGTCCCGTTTTCCCGTTCATGAAACAATAAGAGGCCTACACTCTATAGGGTTAAAATATCCGTCTTGCTACCTCCCTTCGAGCTTATTCTGTTCTTGTCCAGGCTACATTGCAGCGATATAAGGATGTCTACTGACTGACGCCCTTTTCAAAAATGTATTTCATTGTTCAACAGCGTCCCTCAGAGTTCAAACAAGGGAACAGCGACTCAACCATATTCCCATGAATTAAGAACACATTCATTTTATAATTTCAGCCAGTAACATCACGATTTATTCTTAGAGTTCACATTAAAATTGACTATTCTAAACTAATGAAACCCATAGCACACACTTGTGTTAAGTGTTATACCATAATGTCAGATGATGTGTGTTTCTAATTGTTAAAAAGTAAATTAATAAAAGGTGTAAATATTAAAGTAATATAACCGCCCCCAAACACACTTAAATGCACACAGATACACACACTGACAACCAAACTCAAAGGCAATTCAAACAAAAGGCAAGTGTTTGTGGCGCTGCCTGCCTGCCTGCATGCCTCATCTCGCCCTGCGGCAAAAAACTCAAAACTCCAAATGGGCGTTCATTGCACAACCATACTGTTTCAACCAGTAGGCCTACCATGCCGTTAAGCTTCACACAAGGAAAACATATAAACGTAATATATTAATTTAAACGCTAATTCACACATCTAAAGTTCACAATGAAAGGTATAAGCAATCTAAAAGAATAATATGTTAGAATACAAATCAAATAAAACAAACAATATTACTACTACTACTACTACTACTACAACAACTACTACTACTACTACTACTACTACTACTACTAATAATGATTATTACACTAATTATAAATATATTACTATTATGATTATTATGATTATTATTAATATTGTTATATTTGTTGAAAGGGTAAGGACTAACATTACACGTAAGAAGAAGGGCAACAGAAGGTGAACATTTACCGAAAGAGGAGCTGTCCGCGTTATAGTGCTGAAAACGCCAGGGCAGATTACATTGCAGCAATGCACCACTTACCACTTGATTAACTGGAAGCAAAAATATATGATGACGAAATAATTGTTCAGTTACAATTTCTAAGGCTCAAAATAACTTTGACTCACCTCCAAAGGAGAGTCTGGTTCATCCAGTAGGCTCTTTTCACCCTGTATTCGCTGCATTGTCCCTGTAGAACTGGGATCCATTATTAGTATGTTCTGACTACCAGCTCTGCCGAATTTACAGTCACTCTTTCTGGAATCAGTTGTCCTGCACACCTCGTAATTGTACACATGAGGGAGAGTCCCTGTCCCCAAAGTGTCTGAGTAACGTGGTGGATAATATGGAATCACTGGGAGACTGGAATGATAGAGGCGAGACTGTCTCCATCTGTATATTTTCACTGATATAATAACAACTAAAGACGTAATGAAGAGAAATGAAACTACAGCCAAAGCCAAAACTAAATAAAAGGTCAGGTTGTCATTGTACTCCTTGTCGTGTGTAAAGTCAGTGAACTCTGAGAGAACTTCAGGGAAGCTGTCAGCCACCGCCACGTTAACATTGACTGTAGCTGAACGAGAGGGCTGTCCGTTGTCCTCCACTATAACAGTCAGTCTTTGTTTAACAGCATCTTTATCAGTGACTTGACGAATTGTTCTTATTTCTCCATTCTGTAATCCTACTTCAAACAGCACCCTGTCCCTGTCTGTGGCTTTCTGCAGTTTATAGGAGAGCCAGGCATTCTGTCCAGAGTCCCCATCAACAGCCACCACTTTAGTGACCAGATAGCCCACATCTGCTGAACGAGGCACCATTTCAGCCACCAGGGAGCCTCCGGTGTGCACCGGGTACAGTACCTGAGGAGCGTTGTCATTCTCGTCTCGAACTAATATTTTAACAGTAGCAACTGAACTGAGTGGAGGAGATCCTCCATCACGCGCAGTGACGTTGAACTCAAACGACTTGATTTGTTCGTAATCCAACGATTTTACAGCGTGAATTACGCCTGTGTCTGAATTAACAGACACGAATGAGGAGACAGATACTCCACTAAGCTCCCTTTCTTCCAGAAAGTAAGAAATGCGTGCGTTTTGGCCCCAGTCTGCGTCACTTGCCCTCACGGCAAATATGGAGTAACCAGGAGAGTTGTTCTCGGGGATAATTCTACTGTATTCAGATTCATCAAAAGTGGGTGGGCTGTCATTTACGTCAGACACCTTGACTGTGATGTTTTTACTACTAGTGAGTGGTGGTGAGCCGTTGTCAGTTACGGTTATGGTGATATTATATTCAGGAATGCTTTCTCTGTCTAAGACGTTATCGGTTACTATTGTATAATAACCAGTTAAGGATGATTCGATTTTGAAAGGGACATCAGAATTGATGGAGCACTTGATAACGCTGTTACTGTCTGAGTCTGCGTCATCGACATTAACAACAGCTACAGTTGTGCCAGGAGGTGAATCCTCAGATATAGAGCTGGAGAATGACATTAGCTGTACAGTGGGGATGTTATCATTCTCGTCAAGGATTTGAATTATAACTTTACATGTGTCAGTAAACCCCCCATGGTCGCTTGCTTGGACATTTAATTGATAACTCTTTGACTTTTCAAAATCTATTTTGCCTGCCACTTTAATCTGTCCAGTATTCTCATTTAGCTCAAAAAGCTCCTTCGCCTCTCTGGCAACATGGGCGATGGAGAAATGTACCTCACCATTGAGTCCCTTGTCTGCGTCATTTGCACTAACTGTAGTAATTACTGTTCCTTCCGGAGAATTCTCCTTTACATCTGCTTTATAAACAGACTGGCCACACACTGGCGCGTTGTCATTGGCATCGAGCACAGTTATGTGTATGCGAACCGTTCCTGATCTACGCGGCTCACCCCCGTCTGAGGCCACCAGCACGAGCGAATGGGTTTCCTCTTTTTCCCTGTCCAAAGGCTTTTGCAAAACCATCTCGATGGATTTACCTCCATCTGGCTGACTGTGCATTTCCAATTTAAAATTATCTGACGGTTTAAGTGCGTATTGTTGAATATCATTTAAGCCAACGTCTGGGTCACGTGCACTCTCCAGGGAGAAGCGCGTACCCGATACCGCACTCTCAACGATTTTCAATTTGATTTCGTCTTTAGGGAATGCCGGACTGTTATCGTTTATATCTATAACTTCCACAGTAACACGATAGAGCTGGATGGGATTTTCGATGATAAGCTCAAAACTGAAGCTACAGGGCGTTGTCTGTCCACAAAGCTCTTCTCGGTCGATTCGCTCTTTAATAACGAGGGTGCCTTTGTCTCGGTTTAGTTCCACATACTGACGGACTCCTTTTGTTATAATACGAGCTTTACCCTTTATGAGCCTTTCCACATCCAGGCCCAAATCCCTGCCGATATTTCCAACAAGCGATCCCTCGGCTTGCTCCTCTGGTATGGAATAACGAGCCTGCCCTGTCACGGAATGGAGGGCGTTAAGAAAAAGGAGAAAAAGCGGTAGACATACATGCCATTCGCCATTGCATCTTGTTGTCCAGATATAACCCATCACACTTGATAATACAACCGTTTAGTAGACCTATATGTTAGTAAAATGTAGCCTATTACTCCAGAACTAGAATCCAGAACCAGAACAGAGACGATAAAAAACAGAATAATCCAAAAGTGCGCTTTGAACCTTGCCCGAGCGTGTAGAATAAAGTGAGAGAGAGAGTGAGAAGAGGAGAATTATAGGAAGGGCCACTGCACCAGCTCAGAGCATCAGCTTCAATTATGTATCAACAGCGGCACTCAGAGTCCAATCACATGAATCGCGCATTGGGTGCACGGTGCATGTTCATTTATGTAAGTGAAAAATCACTGCTAATTAACAGCCAAACACAATAAATTGTAACTCAAAATAATCAAATCAAAATGACACATTTTAGAACCCAAACAATTACAAAGCCTTTATCTGTTTTCAGTCAATAATACCTTTTGAAAGAAAATAATTTCACAAAGCAACAGAGGCAACACAGTCACCCAGTCTCGCAGCTCGCAGGCTAATAAAGCATCCAGCAGAACGTGACTAAAAGTAATCTCAATCATTAAGAGTTAACCAGTAAACTCATTACACAGTAAACGAGTTGCATTCCTCTCAGAGCATTATCAGTACATGCTTTGTGTCATGCTGTTGTTAAAATTCAGACCGGCTGCATAATGACGGGCTTGAACAAAATGCAAAGACGCTTCCCTGCTCCGCTAATAGGCCTATCACTGTTATAATATATTCAAAATACATTAAAAAAAGACAAACTTGTCAATTAATCATCTCACTCACCAGAGTTGACATCTGAGAACCATCGAATGATTGCTTCTTCCTCTGTATAGTATCATGCACCGCTCTATCAATTTCAGAAAGTGGAAAACCAAATCGCTGTCCCTGGTGCTGATAAGATACAATGACACGTATGAGAGCTAAGCTCAAATACAGCCTGACACACGCATGCACAAACAATAGACTAGAAATGCACTTTCCGGTTTCCTTTTTTCAGTAATTTAGAAGAAGAAATAAAGTTACCCAACACAGGAGACATTGCCGTGTGATGGTTGTGCTGGACTCAACAGGCAAAATCAGCCTAGCGAATAAATAGCTGTCCATGGTGCTGAAACGCTGTCTCTATACGACCATCGGCTAACACTTTGGATTAGGCCTATCTGTTATAACGAGTTAATAGAGCATTCACAAAATGTTAGTTAATGATTTATTCATTAACTTGTGAATAGTCTATTACAGTTGAGTGATAGTTATTGTAAAGTGTTACCAACCATGGACAACACAGTCTCACAAAATGAATGGGGGAAAAAAGTAAAGAAGTAAAAGAAGAAGAAGAAACAACAACAGAGTGAACTAACCTCAATAGGAGAATCTGGTTCATCCAGGATACTCTTTTCACTCTGTATTCGCTGCATTGTCCCTGTAGAACTGGGATCCATTATTAGTATGTTCTGACTACCAGCTCTGCCGAATTTACAGTCACTCTTTCTGGAATCAGTTGTCCTGCACACCTCGTAATTGTACACATGAGGGAGAGTCCCTGTCCCCAAAGTATCTGAGTAACGTGGTGGATAATATGGAATCACTGGTAGATTGGAATGAAAGAGGCGAGACTGTCTCCATCTGTATATCTTCACTGATATAATAACAACGACACACGTGATAAACAAAAAGGAAACTACAGCCAAAGCCAGGACTAAGTAAAACGTCAGGTTGTCATTGTATTCCTTGTCATGTGTAAAGTCAGTGAACTCAGAGAGAACTTCAGGGAAGGTGTCAGCCACTGCCACGTTAACATTGACTATAGCTGAACGAGAGGGCTGTCCATTGTCCTCCACTATAACAGTCAGTCTTTGTTTCACAACGTCTTTATCAGTGACTTGACGAATTGTTCTTATTTCTCCATTTTGTAATCCCACTTCAAACAGCGCCCTGTCTGTGGGTTTCTGCAGTTTATAGGAGAGCCAGGCGTTCTGTCCAGAGTCCACATCAACAGCCACTACTTTAGTGACCAGATAGCCTACATCTGCAGAACGAGGCACCATTTCAGCCACCAGAGAACCACCAGATTGGACTGGATACAGAACCTGAGGAGCGTTGTCATTCTGGTCTTGGATCAGTATGTTCACGGTAACATTACTGCAGAGTGGAGGAGAGCCTCCATCCTGTGCTTTGACAACAATTGACAGCTGTTTGATCTGTTCGTAATCAAAGGAGCGTCCTGCATGTATCACTCCGCTCTCAGCATTAACCGACACATATGCAGACACCGGAGATCCACCAATATTAGACTCCTCAAGGATATAAGATATGCGGGCATTCTGGGTCTCATCTGGGTCTTGAGCCTTCACTGTGAGTACAGTTGCACCTGGAGAGTTATTCTCTCCAATAAATGCACTGTAAACGCTCTGTTCAAATACTGGAACATTATCATTTACGTCAGAGATCTTGAGATAAAAGGTTCGCATACTCGAAAGTGGGGGTGAACCTGCGTCGGTTGCAACTACAGTGATGTTATAGTCAGAAACTGTTTCCCTATCTAATACAGCATCAGTCAACAATGTATAATAATTTCTTAAATTCGATTTAATCTTGAAGGGGGATTTTTTGTTTATAACACAGCTCACCTGCCCGTTTTCTCCTGAATCTACGTCCTTAACATTAATAATTCCGATTGTTGTACCAAGGGCCGAGTCCTCTGAGACGGGGCTTGTGAATGACATAACATTGATGATAGGTGCATTATCGTTTACATCAATAACTTCAATTATAAGTGTACTGGAATCTGTTAAACCTCCTTGATCTTTTGCTTCAATTCTCAATTCATATTTCTTGTCTTTCTCATAGTCAATCACACCGGTTACTAAAATAACACCTGTATTTTCATTAACTGACAATATATCGGTCAGGCCATTGAGATCTGAAAAATAGTAAGTTATCAAACTATTTGTGCCGAAATCAGCATCGCTGGCGTTAACAGTAGTAACATACGTGCCTTTTGGTGCATTTTCCATCACCGTCGTTTTGTAGATTGATTGGTTGAATACAGGTGCGTTATCGTTCGCATCTAACACAGTTATATTTATATTTACTGTACCAGATCTCTGCGGATTTCCACCGTCCACTGCTATCAAATTCAAAAGCATTCTGGGATGCTCCTCTCTGTCTAATGGTTTCTGAAGCACCATTTCAGCGTATTTCTTTCCATCAGCACCAGAACGTTGCTTCAGCACGAAATTATCATTTGGGGTTAAAACATATTGCTGAAGTCCATTGACACCTACATCTGGGTCCTCTGCACTCGCCAACGAAAACCTGGCACCATTACTAGCTGATTCGCTAATTTCAAAACCAATGCTATTTTTCTTGAATTTGGGTGAATGGTCGTTTACGTCTAAAATTTCAACTGTAACGTGATGCAGCTCCATTGGGTTTTCCAAAAGAATCTCGAAGCTAAAGCTACACGGAGTGACGTCGCCACAAATCTGTTCCCGATCTATTCTTTCATTCACGACTAGAATCCCTTTGTCTGTCTTCAGCTCGGTGTACGGAATGCTTTCCCCAGTGACGATCCGGGCCCGCCCAGAACGGAGCCTTTTTAGATCCAAACCCAGGTCCTGTGCAACATTACCGATTAGAGAGCCTTTCTTCATCTCCTCTGGAATAGAATACCGTATTTGACCACTGACCGCATGATAGAGATGAAGCAGAAAAAACAACAGTTTCCATGTCCGTCCAAAGCAATATATTCCAAACGGCATGATGTAGAATAAAAGACAGAAAGTATTAATTTCAATAAGATACTTATTCAGACAAATGTGGTATTCAAACCAGTAGACAAATGATAATTATTAGTATTGTATTTCAATAAAATCACAATCTGTCCAAGTAGGTTTCCATCGAGCCTCACCCCATATAATGCCTAGACTGAGCCTCTGCTTATGTCTATTGGACACCATGGGAGGAGATTGTGATGATGCTGCTGATACATTATTTGATTGACCAACAGCGTCCCTTAGAGTCCAACAGCATGAACATCATGTGGAGTGGGGTAGTTATAAAAAGGTAGTTAGTGCATGATCTATTATTGAATCTGTGAATTTCATACAATGATAAATCTTGATAGGCTATATGAAAAGAACCTCATGCGGTGGTAAGGCAATTAATGCACCAGTGAAGGGAACTATCACCAAAATGAAGTAACCCATAGCTTGTATAAGAGGGAGGCAGGAATATTTTTTATAGAGCTCCTTACAAATTACGAAGATGAAAAGATTGCATATATATTATATATATATATATATATATATATATATATATATATATATATATATATTATCCAACACACCAAATTAAACTACTTCATTAACCACATTCAGTATATCAATGTCTGACTTTTACTACACTCCAAGTAGGCAACACATTTAGGAAGGAAAGAAATTAAGACATTCAGCAAATGTCTATTTTATAGTGCGCTTTTGGTGTAAGACCTGTGCTGAAGTGTACAATTAAATCCCTAAAAGTCAGCCATGCCAGCCCTGACAAAGGATAGTCATTTTGTATTTTAAAATAAAATGCCAGACGACTATAGTCAAAAAGATATGCCATAGGAAATTACGCTGTCCATGGTGCTGAAATCTCAAAAACAGCACAATAGCTCCTAAATTAATTTCGAAAAAGCTAAAATATATATCACGATAGAAGAAATATCTGAGAAGACAAAACACATTTCTATTGTTCAAACTTTAAACCGGGTTCTTTGACTCACCTCTAACGGAGAGTCTGGTTCATCCAGGATGCTTTTTTCACTCTGTATCCGCTGCATTGTGCCAGTAAAACTGGGATCCATTATCAGTATGTTCTGACTACCAGTTCTGCCGACCTTACAGTCACTCTTTCTGGAGTCAGTCGTCCTGCAAACGTCGTAATTGTACACATGAGGGAGAGTCCCTGTTCCCAAAGTGTCTGAGTAGCGTGGTGGATAATATGGAATCACAGGGAGACTGGAATGATAGAGGCGGGACTGTCTCCATCTGTATATTTTCACTGATATGATAACAACGACACACGTGATGAAGAGAAAAGAAACTACAGCCAAAGCCAAGACTAAGTAAAAAGTCAGGTTGTCATTGTACTCCTTCTCGTGTGCAAAGTCTGTGAACTCCGAGAGAACTTCAGGGAAGCTGTCAGCCACCGCCACGTTAACATTGACTGTAGCTGAACGAGAGGGCTGTCCGTTGTCCTCCACTATAACAGTCAGTCTTTGTTTCACAACATCTTTATCAGTGACCTGTCGGATTGTTCTTATTTCCCCATTCTGTAATCCCACTTCAAACAGCGCCCTGTCTGTGGGTTTCTGCAGTTTATAGGAAAGCCAAGCATTCTGCCCTGAGTCAACATCAACAGCCACCACTTTAGTGACCAGATAGCCCACATCTGCAGAACGAGGCACCATTTCAGCAACGAGAGAGCCGCCAGTCTGGACTGGATACAGAACCTGAGGAGCATTGTCATTCTCGTCCTGGATCAGTATGTTTATAGTCACGTTATTACACAGTGGAGGGGAGCCTCCGTCTTGCGCTTTGACAATGAATGACAGCTGTTTGATCTGTTCATAATCAAATGAGCGTACTGCATGTATCACTCCGCTCTGAGTATTAACTGAAACATATCCAGAAATTGGAGACCCATTAATACTAGAATCTTCAAGAATATACGAAATACGAGCATTTTGATTGTCGTCCAGGTCATTCGCTCTAACAGTTAGAACAGATACACCTGGTGCGTTATTCTCAGCAATAAACTCATTGTAGATCATATGTTTAAACACTGGGGCGTTATCGTTCACGTCAGACACCTTTAGATGAAAGGTTCTTTGACTTGAAAGAGGGGGTGATCCTGCATCGGTTGCAACTACTGTAATGTTATAGTCAGAAAAAGACTCGCGATCTAATGCAGCATCTGTCACCAAAGTGTAGTAATTTCTTAAATTTGATTTGATTTTAAAAGGTGAGTTTCGGTCTACAGTACAAGTCACCTGTCCATTATCACCTGAATCTAGGTCTTTAACATTAATTATGCCGATAGTTGTGCCAGGAGCAGAGTCCTCAGACACAGGGCTGGTGAATGACATGACGTTTATGACAGGTGCGTTATCATTCACATCAATAACCTCAATTATAACCTTACTAGAATCTTTCAATCCACCCTGGTCTTTTGCATCAACTCTAAGCTCATACTTTTTATCTTTTTCAAAATCGATAGTTCCTGAAACCGATAATAACCCGGAGGTTGGATCTATAGACAGCAAATCAGCTACATTGCCCTTAAGGTTTGCAAGTGAATATGTGATATATCCGTATGATCCACTATCTGCATCTGTAGCATTAACTGTTACAATTTTAGTACCCTTCTGTGCGTTTTCCATCACTGTAGATCTATACACAGACTGGTTGAAAACCGGAGCATTGTCATTAGCATCTAAAACAGTGATATCAATATTTACTGTACCAGATCTCTGCGGAGTGCCTCCGTCTACGGCTATCAACTGTAGAGATAGTCGGGGATGCTCTTCTCTATCTAATGATTTCTGTAACACAATTTCAACATATTTACTCCCTTCTGGATTCACGTGTTGTTTCAAAACGAAATCGTCATTTGAGGTTAAAACATAATTTTGCAGACCATTAACGCCAACATCAGGATCCTCTGCATTGTCCAGCGAGAATCGTGCACCAATATTAGCTGACTCACTTATTTCGAAAGCAATATCTGTTTTCTTGAACACCGGTGGATGATCATTGACATCCAATACTTCAATTGTGATATGGTGAAGTTCCATTGGGTTCTCTAAAATCATTTCAAAACTGAAGCTGCACGGAGTGACGTCGCCACAAAGCTGTTCTCGGTCTATTCTCTCATTCACGACTAGAATCCCTTTGTCTGGGTTCAGCTCGGTATACTGAACGCTTTCTCCAGTGACGATACGAGCCCGACCAGAACGGAGCCGTTTGAGATCCAATCCAAGGTCCTGAGCTACATTGCCGATAAGAGAGCCTTTCTTCATCTCCTCTGGAATAGAATATCGAATTTGACCATTGACAACAAGTAGAAAATAAACCAACAATATCAGTGTTGGTCCACAATTCAAAGACCATTTCCTCGACTGATGTTCTCCAAATGTCGCCATGTCGCAAAATGTAAACTCCGCAGCAAGTATTCGGAATTAGACTAAGCCCTTTCAAAAGCTAAAACAAATATCTACTCCAAGTATAGGTCCATCAGTGAAGAATACACCGTGTTATAGATACATATTATCAGTCTTGCAACGCCTCTTCGAGCTCTACATTGCAGTGATATAAGCAGAATCACTACTGACTGACGCCCCACATATTTTTTCCGTTGTTCAACAGCGTCCCTTAGAGTACATTCAGGGAACACAAACTACCAATAATGATACGAGGCTATCAAAACCATAGCATACAGTATAGATAAGCAATATGATTATTATTATTCTTGTTATTATTTTTGTTATTATTACGGTATGATTCTGTATGTTACTAGTAAGACGCCTCAGGGTGACATGCGACCTCGCCCTTGCGACCTCGCCCTAGGTCGCGCCAATTCTAGGCCATTTGGCCAGTGATGTATATCGGACCAGTTACCCATATGGAGATCCATGTACTGTATATAGTACATCCCTTTTATGCCCATACATGGAGATCTCTGTCTGAACAGCCGCACAGATATGGGCTGTCTTCCTCCATATATGTGCATTCTCATATGAAGTCCTGTTAGATATGCGCTTAATATTGATGACATCAGGGATCTCCATAATGGGCATAAAAGGGATTCTGTTAGACTGGTTCCCATGACATCATAACATACAATATATGTTATGCCCATACATGGAGATCCCTTAACCAGCAACACAGAAATCTTGTGAAATAAATGTCGTCAAACAATCAACAAGGACGATGATACACGAAAGAAGAAAAAGATATTATGGGCTATGTCTTGGCCATCTGGCCAGTGATATATATATATATATATATATATATATATATATATATATATATATATATATATATATATATATATATATATATATATAAACACCACAATAGACGACAATAAGCAGATAATAACTTTGGTGCAAGTGACAAATGTACTAAACTTTTAGTCAACTATCAACAAGTACAACACACGCACACACACACACACACACACACACACACACACACACACACACACACACACACACACACACACACACACACACACACACACACACACACACACACACAAGCAAGTCAATAGTCACTATTGTATTGACTATTGACCATTGAATCGTGAACAATGAATAGTGCAACGTTTTTGAAAGAGTAGCTATCCACGTCTTATAGTGCTGAAACTGATACAATATTATATGTATGTGTGTGTGTGTGTGTGTGTGTGTGTGTGTGTGTGTGTGTGTGTGTGTGTGTGTGTGTGTGTGTGTGTGTGTGTGTGTGTGATTAAACACCGCATTATCAAAAACATTAACTGGAACCAAATGGGGAAATGATTTATCAGATTCATTTTACAAAAACGTATAGGCTTAGGCTACATTATGAACTCACCTCCAAAGGAGAGTCTGGTTCATCCAAGATGCTTTTTTCACTCTGTATTCGTTGCATCGTCCCTGTAGAACTGGGGTCCATGATCAGTATGTTCTGACTACCAGCTCTGCCGAATTTACAGTCACTCTTTCTAGAGTCAGTTGTTCTGCACACCTCGTAATTGTACACATGAGGGAGAGTCCCTGAGCCCAAAGTGTCTGAGTAACGTGGTGGATAATATGGAATCACAGGGAGACTGGAATGATAGAGGCGGGACTGTCTCCATCTGTATATTTTCACTGATATAATAACAACTACACACGTGATGAAGAGGAACGAAACTACAGCCAAAGCCAAGACTAAGTAAAAAGTCAGGTTGTCATTGTACTCCTTGTCGTGTGTAAAGTCAGTGAACTCTGAGAGAACTTCAGGGAAGCTGTCAGCCACCGCCACGTTAACATTGACTGTAGCTGAACGAGAGGGCTGTCCGTTGTCCTCCACTATAACAGTCAGTCTTTGTTTTACAACATCTTTATCAGTGACTTGACGAATTGTTCTTATTTCTCCATTCTGTAATCCCACTTCAAACAGCGCTCTGTCTGTGGTTTTCTGCAGTTTATAAGAGAGCCAGGCATTCTGTCCAGAGTCCACATCAACAGCCACCACTTTAGTGACCAGATAGCCCACATCTGCTGAACGAGGCACGATTTCAGCCACCAGAGAGCCACCACTCTGGACTGGATACAGAACCTGAGGAGCGTTGTCATTCTGGTCCTGGATCAGTATATTTACAGTCACATTACTACTGAGAGGTGGTGAACCACCGTCCTGTGCTTTGACAACTAAATCAAGTGATTTCATTTGTTCATAATCAAAAGAACGCACTGCATGTATTACTCCAGTTTCAGAGTTTATAGATACATAACTAGAGAGCGGACTACCTCCAACTTGTGTGTCCTCAACCATATAAGATATTTTTGCATTTTGATTCCAGTCAGAGTCGTGCGCACTTATGGTAAATATGGACATTCCTGGGGAATTGTTCTCTATGACGTAGGCAGAATATGCGGATTTATCAAACAATGGAGCATTATCATTAACGTCAGATATTTTAAGGTTTAATGTTGTGGTGCTGGAGAGAGGGGGAGACCCCGAATCAGATGCGGTTATGGTTATGTCGTATTCTGGTGTTATCTCTCTATCAAAATGCTGATCGGAAATCAAATTATAATAGCCTGTTAAAGATGATTGCATTTTAAAAGGAAGCTTAGAATCTACAGAACACACTATCTTTCCATTATTTTCGGAATCTGCATCTTTGACATTTATAATTGCAATTGTAGTGCCAGGAGGTGAATCCTCAGATATGGGGCTCGAGAATGACATGATATTGATAAATGGGGCGTTATCATTAATATCGGACACCTCGATTATAACTTTACTGGTCCCTGTTAAACCTCCGCGATCTTTGGCTTCTACTCTAACTTCATATTTCTTGTCTTTTTCATAATCTATCTGACCAGACACTGATATTCTACCCACGTTTTCATCAATTGTAAATATATCAGCTATACTCCCTTTCATTTTCGAGAAACTAAATGTAATTTGTCCATTTGAACCACTGTCTGCGTCTGTAGCATTGACTGTTGTGATGTAAGTGCCTTTTGGCGCATTTTCCCTCACGAAAGCCCTGTACACCGACTGGTTAAAAACAGGAACATTATCATTTACATCTAAAACTGTGACGTCTATATTTACTGTACCAGATCTCTGTGGAGTGCCTCCATCCACTGCTATGAGTTTCAGAAAAAGGCTGGGTTGTTCCTCTCTGTCTAATGGCTTCTGAAGTATCATTTCAGCATATTTACTGCCGTCAGGATTTGAATGTTGTTTTAAAATAAAATAATCATTGGGTGTCAAAACGTAATTTTGCAACGTGTTTTGTCCTACATCAAGATCCTCGGCACTCTCAAGTGGAAATTGTACTCCAACTGTAGCTGATTCACTTATTTCAAATCGAACATCCTTATTAGAAAAGACAGGTGCGTTGTCATTTATATCCAGTATTTCAACAGTCACTCGGTGTAATTCCATTGGATTTTCTAGAATCATTTCGAAGCTGAAGCTACATGGAGTGACGTCGCCACAAAGCTGTTCTCGGTCTATTCTCTCGTTCACGACTAGAATCCCTTTGTCTGTCTTTAGCTCTATGTACTGAATGCTTTCTCCGGTGACGATACGACCCCGACCAGAACGAAGCCGTTTTAGATCCAACCCTAGATCTTGCGCTACATTACCGATTAGAGACCCCTTCTTCATCTCTTCGGGAATAGAATACCTGATTTGCCCACCTACCATATTAAGTATGCATAGGGAAAAAATAAACAGTCCAATTTGATGTCGCAGTCCACAAGGCAATAGACCTCTCACGGATATTGGGAAGATAAATCTTCGTGCTGCCATTATAGAAGAGAAGAAAAACGTCTTCAATGGTCGTTGGAAGAGAAAATGTTTGCTAATTCAAAATGCAGGTGGATAATGAAATGTATAATCTTCTTCTCCGAATTTAAGATAATGAAGTCTTATTCGCTACCCAACTGAAGCTCTCCGCCCTATAAAGCAAATCACTCTACTAAGGTTGGGACACTGAACGACTACTACACAGAAGTGTTCTACTGAACAATGGCGTCCCTTAGAGTCCAAACAGTGAACATCAAGTAGCTGTACAAATACAATTATTAAAATCATATCATCATTAATGATCTCAGCATGACTTAATGTAGCCAATAAAGGAAATAACAAATGGCGAAAATGTACTTCATGCAATACTAGACTACGAGTTTAAGATATGTGTCCATGGTCCATGAACACTAACAAGTTACAACCAACTGATACAAGTATAGGATGACGCGAATAATAGTAGTTAGAATAGTAGCCTATTAATCCAGCGGCCAATAGGAATGAATAACACACGACACGGCTCTGTCCATTGTGCTGAAATGCTCCAATACCGATCCATCGCACATAACAAAATGCCTATATGCCATATTATTGCACTTCATTTGGTAAGCTATTCAGCAACAACCTTTCAATATAACTGACACTTGTTTTAGTGATTTCATCATTCAGGTGTACACAACACGCACGCACGTGTGCGCGCGCGCGCGCACACACACACACACACACACACACACACACACACACACACACACACACACACACACACACACACACACACACACACACACGCAATCGTTAGGCCTAATTTACACCTTACACTAGTGTTGTGTTGGAGCTTACTTTCAAGTAAACCAACATACTTGAACTCCCAAATGGTAGACTACTATAGTACTAAAGCTGCTATATATGTAGACAACCATAGTAACAATTTAAAGTGAAACTAGTAATATAAGTATATTTTAAAATAAAATGCCAGAGGGTTTAAACGATAGAGAAGTTTTAGCCGACAGTAGTCACAAAAATAGGTCATAGTAGCGATATACGCTGTCCATGGTGCTGAAAGTTAAAAAACAGCGCAATAGCTATGAAATGAATGTCTAAAGAGCTAAAATGATATCACTATGGAGAGAGAGAAAAAAACGGCTCACAAGACATTTTAAAAGACGAAACAAATACGTATTGTTAATACTTTAAACTGAGTTCTTTGACTCACCTCTAGAGGAGAGTCTGGTTCATCCAGGATGCTTTTTTCACTCTGTAACCGCTGCATTGTGCTTGTACAACTGGGGTCCATTATCAGTATGTTCTGACTACCAGTTCTGCCGATCTTACAGTCACTCTTTCTGGAGTCAGTCGTCCTGCATATGTCGTAATTGTACACATGAGGGAGAGTCCCTGTTCCTAAAGTGTCTGAGTAACGTGGTGGATAATATGGAATCACAGGTAGACTGGAATGATAGAGGCGGGACTGTCTCCATCTGTATATTTTCACTGATATAATAACAACTAAACACGTGATGAAAAGAAAGGAAACTACAGCTAAAGCCAACACTAAGTAAAACGTCAGGTTGTCATTGTACTCCTTGTGTGTAAAGTCAGTGAATTCGGAAAGAACATCAGGGAAGCTGTCAGCCACCGCCACGTTTACATTGACTGTAGCTGAACGAGAGGGCTGTCCGTTGTCCTCCACTATAACAGTCAGTCTTTGTTTCACAGCATCTTTATCAGTGACTTGGCGGATTGTTCGTATTTCTCCATTCTGTAATCCCACTTCAAACAGCGCCCTGTCTGTGGTTTTCTGCAGTTTGTAGGAGAGCCACGCATTCTGTCCAGAGTCCCCATCAACAGCCACCACTTTAGTGACCAGATAGCCCACATCTGCTGAACGAGGCACCATTTCAGCCACCAGAGAGCCGCCAGTCTGTACTGGGTATAAGACTTGAGGAGTATTGTCATTCTGGTCCTGGATTTGCATTTTTACAGTCACATTACTTGCGAGTGGAGGCGAACCTCCATCCTGCGCTCTAACAACGAAAGTCAATTGTTTGATTTGTTCGTAATCCAACGAGCGTACTGCATGTATCACACCGCTCTCAGCATTAACCGAAACATATCCAGAGACCGGGGAGCCGCCAATATCACAGTCTTCAAGTATATACGAAATACGATTATTCTGATTTTCATCTGTGTCTTTAGCCTTAATGGCAAGGACAGAAACGCCAGGAGAGTTGTTTTCTGTGATAAATGCATTATACATTGTCTGTGGAAATATCGGGGCATTGTCGTTTATATCAGAAATTTTGAGATGAAAAGCTCTCTTGCTTGAGAGAGGAGGAGATCCTGCGTCGGTTGCAACTACAGTAATATTATATTCTGAAACAGTTTCACGGTCCAGCACAGAGTCAGTTAACAGAGTGTAGTAGTTCCTTAAATTTGATTTAATCTTAAAGGGAATATTTTGATCTATAGTACATGTCACTTGTCCATTTTCTCCGGAATCCAAATCTTTAACGTTAAGTATGCCAATGGTTGTACCGGGAGCTGAGTCCTCAGACACAGGGCTAGTGAATGACATGACGTTAATGACAGGTGAATTATCATTTGCATCTGTAACCTCAATGTCAACTTTACTTGAATCTGTTAATCCACCTTGATCTTTAGCTTCAATTCTGATTTCGAATCGTTTATCTTTTTCATAATCGATCCGACCAAGCACCGATATGACCCCAGTAGCTCCATCTATATGAAAGATGTCAGAAATAGTAACTTTGGTTTTTGAAAAATAATACGTTATCTGCCCATGCAAGCTACTATCTGCGTCACTCGCATTCACTGTGGTAACATATGTGCCTTTTGGTGCATTTTCCATCACGGTAGCCCTGTACACGGATTGATTAAAAACCGGGGCATTGTCATTGGCATCTAAAACAATAATATCTATGTTCACTGTGCCCGATCTTGGAGGAACACCCCCATCTACAGCCAATAGTTTTAATGAAAGGCGGGGCTGGTCTTCTCTGTCTAAAGGCTTCTGGAGAACCATTTCAGCATGTTTGCTTCCATCTGGATTGGCATGTTGCTTCAAAACAAAATTATCATTCTCAGTCAAAATGTAGTTTTGCAGACCGTTATCTCCAACATCACTGTCATCCGCACTCTCTAAAACGAAACGTGAGCCGAGTGTAGCCGATTCACTA
This sequence comes from Nannobrachium achirus, assembly GCF_963921795.1. NCBI lineage: Eukaryota > Metazoa > Chordata > Actinopteri > Myctophiformes > Myctophidae > Nannobrachium > Nannobrachium achirus. Next base: position 23,105,952 of record NC_137824.1, on the reverse strand, counting down.
ATCTCGAACTGCAAGTGAGAGTTTTGGAAAGAGGGAGCATTATCGTTCACATCCAATATTTCTATAGTAATGTGATGCAACTCCATTGGGTTTTCCAGTAAAATTTCAAAGCTGAAGCTACAAGGAGTGACATCCCCACAAAGCTGCTCTCGGTCTATTCTCTCATTCACGACTAGAATCCCTTTGTCTGTCTTCAGCTCCGTGTACTGAACGCTTTCTCCCGTCACGATACGAGCCCGACCCAAACGAAGCCTTTTCGTATCCAACCCCAGGTCTTGTGCCACGTTTCCTATAACAGAACCTTTCTTCATTTCCTCTGGAATGGAATATCGCATCTGGCCTCCGACAATATTAACCATATAAAGGAAAAAAAATAGTAGGCCAACTTGACGTCGCAATCCACAACACAATCGCCATCTCGTGGATAAGGGAAACATATATCCTCGAGGTGCCATCATAGCAAAGAAGAATAACAATGGTGGTCCTTTGTTGGTATAAAAAGGTGTATAGTCCGTTTCTCAAGGGTATATGCTATTTAAATTAGATATTTGTATGAGCCAAATGTAAGATCTCCTTTCGTGCTAGCAGACTGAATCTCTCCACCGCAAAGCATACTGCTGAGGGCGGGATGAATGGCTTACATCACTACACAGAAGCGTTCCACTGAACAATAGCGTCCCTTAGAGTCCAAAAAGTGAATTCCATGAAAATATATGAAATTTGTATATCAAACCAGATGCGTCTCTCTTTCTCTCTCTCTCTCTCTCTCTCTCTCACACACACACACACACACACACACACACACACACACACACACACACACACACACACACACACACACACACACACACACACACACACACACACACACACACACACACACACACACACACACGACAGAGAGAGAGAGAGAGAGAGAGAGAGAGAGAGAGAGAGAGAGAGAGAGAGATGTTATCATTGTTCTGATCATCACATTAAATGTTGTCACTCAACAATGGCCATGGGGCTACAAAAGTGGCCTAACTTGTGAATGTGGAGAAGCAGACGATACCAGGCAGCAATGCCCCCTGTCTGGCATCTACTACTCAACCCCTGCAGCTTAAAATAAATCGCAGAGTTCACAAGCAAAGGACTGTGTAAATAAATGAGACACTGTCATGTAACCAAGACACAAAAACAAGAAGAAGCACAAAAGGTGTAAAACTATGGGCAGAAATCTGCTTCATGCAGGCTACTGGAAGTTTAAGCAATGCGTCCATAAACACTATCAATACTGATAAAAGAAAGCATATGCCGTCTAATCGAAGACGGCGCTATCCATGGTCCTGAAATGCGGTAAAAGTAGTCCCATTAACAGAATGATCCGAAAAATTAAAAAAGAAGAAATAAGTGGGTCTGTGAGGCTTTTACACATACAGAACATTGATTTAAAAATAATTTATGTTGTAATTTGTCAAATACAGTTACATGTTTGCTAGATTCAACTCGCATTAAGGGCATTTTAATTAGTTATTAATGTTAAATCACTTGTTAACTCACCTCTATAGGAGAGTCTGGTTCATCCAGGATACTCTTTTCACAATGCATTCGTTGCATTGTCCCTGTAGAACTGGGGTCCATTATCAGTATATTCTGACTACCAGCTCTGCCGAACTTACAGTCACTCTTTCTGGAATCAGTCGTCCTGCACACCTCGTAATTGTACACATGAGGGAGAGTCCCTGACCCCAAAGTGTCAGAGTAACGTGGTGGATAATATGGAATCACTGGGAGACTGGAATGATAGAGACGGGACTGTCTCCATCTGTATATTTTCACTGATATAATAACAACTACACACGTGATGAAGAGAAAGGAAACTACAGCCAAAGCCAAGACTAAGTAAAACGTCATGTTGTCATTGTACTCCTTCTCGTGTGTGAAGTCAGTGAACTCTGAGAGAACTTCAGGGAAGCTGTCAGCCACCGCCACGTTAACATTGACTGTAGCTGAACGAGAGGGCTGTCCGTTGTCCTCCACTATAACAGTCAGCCTTTGTTTCACAACATCTTTATCAGTAACTTGACGGATGGTTCGTATTTCTCCATTCTGCAATCCCACTTCAAACAGCGCCCTGTCTGTGGGTTTCTGCAGTTTATAAGAGAGCCAGGCATTCTGTCCAGAGTCCACATCAACAGCCACCACTTTAGTGACCAGATAGCCAACATCTGCAGAACGAGGCACCATTTCAGCCACCAGGGAGCCACCACTCTGGACAGGGTACAGAACCTGGGGAGCGTTGTCGTTCTGGTCTTGAATAAATATCGTCAGGGTTGCATTGCTACTGAGTGGAGGGGAGCCACCGTCCTGGGCCTTGACACGTATTTGAAGTTGTTTGATTTGTTCATAATCAAAAGAACGCACAGCATGTAAAATGCCTGTTTCAGAGTTTATAGATACATAGCTAGAGACTGGCGTGCCACCGACCTGACTGTCCTCCAGGAGGTATGAAATCCTGGCGTTTTGATTCCAGTCAGAGTCCCGTGCACTGACGGTAAATATGGATATCCCCGGGGAATTATTCTCTGCGAGGTAGGCAGAATATGTGTTTTTATCGAACAATGGGGCGTTGTCATTGACGTCAGAGATTCTAAGGTGCAATATTTTGGCACTGGAGAGAGGAGGAGAACCAGAATCTGTCGCCGTTATAGTTATGTTGTATTCCGGTGTAGTCTCCCTATCAAGATGCTGATCAGAAACCAAATTATAATAGTTAGTTAAAGATGATTGGATTTTAAAAGGAAGTTTCGAATCTATAGAGCATGTTAGCTGCCCGTTCCTCTCTGAATCTGCATCTTTGACATTTATGATTGCAATCGTAGTGCCAGGCGGGGCATCCTCTGAAACGGGGCTTGAGAATGACATGATATTTATTACTGGGGCATTGTCATTGGCATCAGTAACGTCAATAATAACTTTGCTGGTATCAGTTAATCCACCCTGATCTTTTGCCTCTACTCTGAACTCATATTTCTTGTCTTTCTCGAAATCTATCTGTCCTGATACGGATATGATGCCTGTGTTCTCATCGATTTTGAATGTATTTGGTATGGTGCCTTTAACCTGAGAAAACCCATATGTTATTTGACCATATAAACCACTGTCTAGGTCAGTTGCATTCAATGTGGTGATATATGTGCCTTTATGTGCGTTTTCCATTACAGTAGCCCTATACACTGACTGGTTAAAAACGGGGGCATTATCATTTGCGTCTAAAACGGTGATATCTATATTTACTGTACCAGATCTCTGTGGAGTCCCCCCATCCACTGCTATCAGCTTTAAGGATAAGTGCGGATGCACTTCTCTGTCTAGAGGCTTTTGTAGGATCATTTCAGCATACTTACTTCCGTCAGGATTTGTATGCTGTTTTAAAATAAAATTATCGTTGGGGGATAAAACGTAGTTTTGTAAAGCATTAAGGCCGACATCAGAATCTTCTGCCGTTTTGAGAGGGAATTTTGCTCCAGCTGCAGCAGACTCACTAATTTCAAATTGAATAAATTCCGTGGCAAAAACAGGCGAATGGTCATTGACGTCTGTAATTTCCACAGTTACTCGGTGTAATTCCATTGGGTTTTCCAAAATCATTTCGAAGCTGAAGCTACAAGGAGTGACGTCGCCACAAAGCTGCTCTCGGTCAATTCTCTCATTTACGATTAGAATCCCTTTGTCTGTCTTCAGCTCGGTGTACTGGACACTTTCTCCAGTGACGATACGGGCCCGGCCAGAACGGAGCCTTTTAAGATCCAACCCTAGGTCTTGTGCTACGTTACCAATAATAGAACCTTTTCTCATCTCCTCTGGAATGGAATATCTTATCTGGCCACCGACTATAACCATGTAAAGGAAAAAGAATAGTAGCCCAACCTGACGTCGCAATCCACAACACAATCGCCATCTCATGGATAAGAAGATTCGAGGTGCCAATGCCATCATAGTAAAGAATTGTAATAGTACAATTCGTGGTCCTTTGTTAGTGGAAAAAAAACGTAAGTTCCTAATGCAATGGTTTTTTTAAACGAAATGTTGCCTTTTCTTTTAATAAATGTAAGATAAGATATCCTTCGTGCTCCAACTGACTGAATGTCTCCGCCGCAAAGCACTCAGCTCAGGGTGGGATGAATAGCTTAGTAGCTTGTACCACACACAGAAATCTTTCACTGAACAAGAGCGTCCCTTAGAGTCCAAACAGTGAACTCCAAGTTACTACATAAAATATATAAGATTTATGTCAAACCAGATGTAGCAGTAGCATTTACATTAATATATATATATATATAATATTAATATGTTAATTATATTGCTCTTCTAAATTAAACTTAGGTAAAAAAAAAAGTTTAAAACAAAGGGCAAACATAATTGGCTTCATGTACTGGAGTATGAGTTTAAGCATTGAAGACTAAAATCAACTCATAAAAGGAAAGGCTGTTTCAAACTGAAATGGCGCTATCCATGGTGCTGAAAGGTTGCAATACAGCCAGCAATAGAGACAAATCAGAAAAAAGCAAAAAATAAATAAAATAAAGAAAATTGGTCCTGAATGAAGAAGTTATCGGTGAGGCTTGTAAACACAGGAGATTGATTTAAAATGTATTGTCACACAATTTCAAAATGCATTAAGGGCTAGGGTGTTTTCAGGTATACATTGAATTACTTAACTCACCTCTATAGGAGAGTCAGGCTCATCCAGGATACTCTTTTCACTCTGTATTCGTTGCATCGTCCCTGTAGAACTGGGGTCCATTATCAGTATGTTCTGACTACCAGCTCTGCCGAACTTACAGTCACTCTTTCTGGAATCAGTCGTCCTGCACACCTCGTAATTGTACACATGAGGGAGAGTCCCTGACCCCAAAGTGTCTGAGTAACGTGGTGGATAATATGGAATCACAGGGAGGCTGGAATGATAGAGGCGGGACTGTCTCCATCTGTATATTTTCACTGATATAATAACAACTAAACATGTGATGAAGAGAAAGGAAACTACAGCCAAAGCCAAGACTAAGTAAAAAGTCAGGTTGTCATTGTACTCCTTCTCATGTGCAAATTCGGTAAACTCTGAGAGAACTTCAGGGAAGCTGTCAGCCACCGCCACGTTAACATTGACTGTAGCTGAACGAGAGGGCTGTCCGTTGTCCTCCACTATAACAGTCAGTCTTTGTTTCACAACATCTTTATCAGTGACTTGACGGATAGTTCTTATTTCTCCATTCTGTAATCCCACCTCAAACAGCGCCCTGTCTGTGTGTTTTTGCAGTTTATAAGAGAGCCAGGCATTCTGTCCAGAGTCCACATCTACAGCCACCACTTTAGTGACCAGATAGCCCACATCCGCTGAACGAGGCACCATTTCAGCCACCAGAGAGCCACCACTCTGGACTGGGTAAAGAACCTGAGGAGCGTTGTCATTCTGGTCCTGGATCAGTATTTTCACAGTCACATTACTACTGAGTGGAGGAGAACCACCGTCCTGTGCTTTGACAACTAAATTAAGTGATTTCATGTGCTCATAATCAAAAGAACGCACTGCATGTATAACTCCAGTTTCAGAGTTTATAGACACATAACTAGAGATTGGATTACCACTGACCTGCGTGTCCTCAACCATATAAGAGATTTTAGCATTTTGATTCCAGTCAGTGTCCAGCGCATTGACAGTAAATATGGACATTCCAGGGGAATTGTTCTCTATGATGTAGGCAGTATATGCGGATTTATCAAACAATGGGGCATTATCATTAACGTCAGATATTTTAAGGTTTAATGTTGTGGTGCTGGAGAGAGGGGGAGACCCCGAATCAGATGCGGTTATGGTTATGTTGTATTCTGGTGTTCTCTCTCTATCAAAATGCTGATCAGAAATCAAATTATAATAGCCTGTTAAAGATGAATGGATTTTAAACGGAAGCTTAGCATCTATAGAACACATTATCTTTCCATTATTTTCAGAATCTTCATCTTGGGCATTTATGATAGCAATTGTCGTGCCCGGAGGTGAATCTTCAGATATGGGGCTTGAGAAAGACATGATATTGATGAATGGTGCGTTATCATTAACATCAGACACCTCGATTATAACTTTACTGGTCCCTGTTAAACCTCCTCGATCTTTGGCTTCTACTCTAACTTCATATTTCTTATCTTTTTCGTAATCTATCTGACCAGATACAGATATTTTCCCCGTGATTTCATCAATTGCAAATATATCAGCTATGCTCCCTTTCATTTTAGAGAAGCTAAATGTAATTTGTCCATATGAACCACTGTCTGCATCCGTAGCATTTACTGTTGTGATGTAAGTGCCTTTCGGTGAGTTTTCCCTCACAAAAGCCCTGTATACTGACTGGTTGAACACAGGAGCATTATCATTGGCATCTAAAACAGTGATATCTATATTTACTGTACCAGATCTCTGTGGAGTACCTCCATCCACTGCTATCAGTTTCAGAAAAAGGCTGGGTTGTTCCTCTCTGTCTAATGGCTTCTGCAGTATCATTTCAGCGTATTTACTGCCGTCTGGGTTTGAATGTTGTTTTAAAATAAAATTATCATTGGGTGTCAAAATGTAATTTTGCAACGTGTTCTGCCCGACATCAAGATCCTCGGCACTCTCAAGTGGAAAGTGCACTCCGATTGTAGCTGATTCACTTATTTCAAAACGAACATCTTTATTAGGAAAGATGGGTGCGTTGTCATTTACATCCATTATTTCGACAGTTACTCTATGCAATTCCATCGGATTTTCTAGAATAATTTCGAAGCTGAAGCTACACGGAGTTACGTCGCCACAAAGCTGCTCTCGGTCTATTCTCTCGTTCACGACTAGAATCCCTTTGTCTATGTTCAGCTCGGTAAACGGAACGCTTTGTCTGGTCACGATACGAGCCCGACCAGAACGGAGCCTTTTCAGATCCAATCCCAGGTCTTGTGCTACATTACCGATTAAAGAGCCCTTCTTCATCTCCTCGGGTATAGAATACCTGATTTGACCACCTACCATATTAACCATGTAAAGGAAAAAAACAAGCAGGCCAACTTGACGTCGCAATCCACAACACAATCGCCATCTCATGGATATGGGGACGATATATCTTCGAGATTCCATCATCAAGAAAAGGTATACAATGGTCCTTAGTGAGAAAGAAATGTTTTCATTCCTAATCCAAAAGTATTCCAATTAGATGATGTTCTATTTTCCTTTACTAAGATAGCGTATCCTTAACGTGCCCCAACTGACTGAAGCTCTCCACCTAGCAAAGCAACACTAGATAGGGTGGGACACAGAATGACTGGCATCCCACACAGAAGTGTTCCACTGAACAATAGCGTCTCTTAGAGTCCAAAGAGTGAACACCAAGTACATGGGGGAAATAGAAAATAATAATACACACATCTTCTGTGTCATGCTGTATGGGAGACAGAATACTCTCTCAACCTGAGGTTTATTTATATATTTATATTTAGGTGGTTCTGTGTTATTTTGCATTATGTATGGCTTTTGATGTGTGATGTATATACACAGTGACATTGGTGTAGTCTTTCTCGGTATTTTATTATTGTCTGCCACTTTATTCTGCTTTTTACCTGCCTACCTGACACGTTGTGTAGTCATTCTAACTCCACCCACCTGTGTGGCTAATCAATCAATTGTCTACACCTTAGACAATTGATTGATTAGCCACACACAGGTGAATGAAGTTAGAAATTATAAGGGTGTCACTATAAATGCCAGTGTTCAGGTGCGTATATAGCACATGACAAAACGCCATCATCCAAAGTGCAAAATAAAAATGAAATTAAGTATTGAGTCCTATCCATCATCATTTGAGTGTGCGATCCTTCCTGAGAGAAGCCGTGGGAGCTTTTCTTTCTCATATTCTTCATCTTGCATATTAGCACCTCCACCCGGATGGGCGCGCGCGTCACAAACACACACACACACACACACACACACACACACACACACACACACACACACACACACACACACACACACACACACACACATCCATTAAGGATGTTGGACTTGCTTCATTATTCATTTTGCAGGTGCTACAAGGCAGCGTTTCAGTATTAAGCAGCTTTTCAGTATTTCAGCACCACGGAGAGCGACAGAACAGCACATTGAAGGCTTTGCACGCTGTAAAATAATATTCGGCATTAAAAAAAACACCTAACACAATCATCAATAAATAATGGATATACAGGCACGCCAAAGACATGTAGGCCTACAGTGTGATTTAATGGAATATATTTTTCAACTCACCAAAGTTGACATCTGAGAAATGTCGCTTGACTTGTTCTCGCGTTGCAGAGTTAGAGTATCATTCCCAGCACTGTCAACGCTCACTAAACTTTGATTCATAGGCTGCATATATTTGATGTCACTGCTTCTGGAGTCCGTTGTCCTGCACACCTCGTAATTGTACACATGAGGGAGAGTCCCTGAGCCCAAAGTGTCTGAGTAACGTGGTGGATAATATGGAATCACTGGGAGGCTGGAATGATAGAGGCGGGACTGTCTCCATCTGTATATTTTCACTGATATAATAACAACTACACACGTGATGAAGAGAAAGGAAACTACAGCCAACGCCAAGACTAAATAAAAAGTCAGGTTGTCATTGTACTCCTTGTCATGTGTAAAGTCAGTGAACTCTGAGAGAACTTCAGGGAAGCTGTCAGCCACCGCCACGTTAACATTGACTGCAGCTGAACGAGAGGGATGTCCGTTGTCCTCCACTATAACAGTCAGCCTTTGTTTCACAGCATCTTTATCAGTGACTTGACGGATTGTTCTAATTTCACCATTCTGTAATCCCACTTCAAACAGTGCTCTGTCTGTGGCTTTCTGCAGTTTATAGGAGAGCCAGGCATTCTGTCCAGAATCCACATCAACAGCCACAACTTTAGTGACCAAATATCCCACATCTGCTGAACGAGGCACCATTTCAGCCACCAGAGAGCCACCAGTCTGAACCGGGTATAGAATCTGCGGAGCATTGTCATTCTGGTCTTGAACATAAATGAGGACCGTTGAGTTACTACTAAATGGCGGTGAGCCTCCGTCTTGAGCTCTAACTAGTATTTTGAACTCCTTGATTTGCTCATAATCAAGTGAGCGTACAGAGTGTATCACTCCTTTCTCGGCATCAATAGAGAAGTATGTGGACACCGGGTTTCCGTTAATCTCGCCGTCAATAAGGAAGTATGATATACGTGCATTTTGTCCCATGTCTGGGTCAGTTGCTTGAATCCGAAGCACCGAGACCCCTGGAGAATTGTTCTCCATTACCTGAGTACTATATACACTTTTAATAAAACTCGGCGCGTTGTCATTAACATCAGTTACGTCTAAAATAATAATTTTCCTGCTTGATAGGGACGGGAATCCCTCATCAGTGGCAGTGAGAGTAATGTTGTAACTGGATTGCTTTTCTCGATCAAGTGTTCTGTCTGTAACCAAAGTGTAATAGTTTCGGAGAGATGTCTTAATTTTAAAGGGTAGATTTTCATCTATACTTAAACGAACCTGTCCGTTTTTGCCAGAGTCTTCATCTTGAACACTAACCAACGCAACTACAGTCCCCGGGGCGGAGTCTTCAGATATTTTGCCCGAGTAAGAAGTCATGCTGACTGTCGGACTGTTATCATTCACATCTATTATGTCAACAAACAATTTGCTCGCACCTGTCATACCCCATGGATCTTTAGCCTGAAGGTTGATTTCATAATTCTGAGAAGTCTCGTAGTCAATGGCTCCTGTAAGTTTAACTTCTCCTGTTTGGGAATTCATTTGGAAAGGAGATGTGGAATCTTCCTCTAAGTGTGTGAATGAATAGGTTACATTGCCATTATATCCTTGATCTGCATCAATGGCACTCACTTTGGCAACGACTGAACCAAGTAATGCATTTTCTATGACAGAGGCTTTGTATAGTGATTCCGTGAAAACAGGTGCGTTGTCATTTGCATCAAGAACATTAACGTGTATCATAACGGTTCCAGACCTCCGAGGCTCACCGCCATCTTCAGCCGCTAATATCAGGTTGTGCTCGCTTTGTTTCTCGCGATCTAACAACGCCTGAAGGACCATTTCCGTGTATTTACTCCCGTCTGCTCGAGTGTGCTGCTTCAGAACAAAATTGTCGGTTGGCTTCAACGAGTAGCTTTGTAATGAATTGATTCCTACGTCAGGGTCAGCTGCGCTATCGAGCAAGAACACAGTCCCCGTCGGTGTGGACTCGCTTATTTCCAATTTAATTTCCTTTTTTGAAAACGCTGGGGCGTGATCGTTTATATCTTGTATTTCAATTGTAACAGAAAATAGTTCAAGGGGATCTTCTAGTACAATTTCTAGACTGAAGCTGCAAGGAGATTTCTTTGCGCATAGTTTTTCTCTGTCTATCCGCTCACTGACAACGAGATGGCCTTTGTTCACGTTCAGCGCAACATATTGGTTATTGCCGTTTATAACGAGGCGAGCCTGACCAGAAACCAACCTTTTAACGTCCAACCCCAGATCCTTCGCCACGTCTCCAACAAACAGGCCTTTTCTCATTTCCTCCGGTATAGAATAACGAATTTGTCCACTCACAGCCTGAAATACGCAGAAAAGCAAAATGGAGACCTTCCAGTACGGCAGGTTCTTGTATACATCCATAGTTTTACCATTCAAAATAAATCTTAAAAAAAATATATATATAATAATAATAATATCATAGAGAACTACAGTGTTTTCTTAAAATTGTCCCTTTCGATCCTTTATGAAATCCATTCACAGTTAGCGTCGGTGTAAGAGCTTGGATGGATGTAGGCAAACATCCCTTATTTTCTTCAATGAAGCAGTCTGGGAGTGTCTGTATGCCTATAGGCTAGTACTAGTACATGAAGTCTCCTTGGACAACAGCACCACCGAGAGTGAGTGCATAGAACAACACCATCATCAGCTGCTCTTATCAGTGACCCAACAATTGATACTAATATTCTATGCTGTCTAAACAATGTTTACACTGCATACCAAAAATGTGTGTGTGTGTGTGTGTGTGTGTTTGTGTGTTTGTGTGTGTGTGTGTGTGTGTGTGTGTGTGTGTGTGTGTGTGTGTGTGTGTGTGTGTGTGTGTGTGTGTGCGCGTGCCTGCGTGCGAGCGTGCGTGCGTGCATGCGTGTGTGTATAGCTTTAAATAGTGATATTTATCGAATATTGACAAAACCCTTCAGATATATTCTGTACAGTTTAGTGTGTTTGTACCTAACTGTAGAAAATAAAAATACCCCTTTTTTTTAGGAGCATGGTAGAGGTTTTATGTAAACTGTGTGGCAGATATGACGATGTAAAGACATGCAGTGACATGATACAGTCCTATAATGTGCAATAGGTTTCAGTACCATGGACAGCGATACCTGAATATCATGGCTGTGTGTGTTAACCTTTCATGGGAAGCAAAAAGTGAAATAAAGTAAACTAAACTCTTTTTGCTAACCATCAGACTCAATTTACAGTTTGCCAATGTGATGGTCTCCATTATTCAATTCATCATTACCTCTTAATCTGCATGTAGTTCTTTCAGACGTTGCACAACCCCCTCCTTCACCATATTAAGTTATCTAATTGTCCTAGCTTTTGCACAGTTTTCTTTTTACTGGGTCACAGGTGTAGCTCATGGCACATGCACGCACGCACGCACACACACACACACACACACACACACACACACACACGCACGCACGCACGCACGCACGCACAAACGCACGCACGCACGCACGCACACAAGCACGCACGACCCCCCCCCCCCCCCCCCCCGCACGCACACGCACACACACACACACACACACACACACACACACACACACACACACACAAGAAGCAGCATTAGCATGTTTCTTGCCGCAAGCCATAACATTCTCCACATCATGACATCATGACTGTGCATTATTCATTTGGTGGCCATACATCATCAGGCAGCATTATTCATTTATGCAGATGAAAACTGGAGTAGAAGCACAGCACATACAAGAGTTAAATAACAGCAGTGGAACTGCCATCATTACCATTGTTTCTAAATGGTGTGTGAGCATGTTTCGTTTCACGAGCACACACACGCACGCACGCACGCACGCACGCACGCACGCACGCACGCACGCACGCACGCACACACACACACACACACACACACACACACACACACACACACACACACACACACACACACACACACACACACACACACACACACAAACTCATTGCAGTGTTTGTATTATGGACAGGAAACACAGCAAATGTTACAGAGGTGCTGACCACTGGAAGTAGAAATAAATAGCAATGCTGTACTGTGTGGTGTAGAAAATAATTAATGGAGGAGAAAGAATAATATTATCTTACCTGCTGGATACGAGGAGGAGGGTAAGACATCCACGATGGGCACCAGAAAAGAAAAAGAAAGAGAAGAAGTGAATATTCACAATATGCACAATATTCACATAGTTATACTTAATAGTATAAATCAGTTTTAATTGGTGGCACAGTATCTGACTCTGCACAGCATGAATGACTCACCAACACAGCAAAATAAAACACAGTGTGATATTAGAACCAGCAGTACATCCCATTCCATCAGTTATTGAAGAAGCCATAGCACTTGACGCTTTCAAGTGACATAATCTCAAGCACTGCAGAAAGGTAGTTTGCTCCATGTGTGTGTGTGTGTGTGTGTGTGTGTGTGTGTGTGTGTGTGTGTGTGTGTGTGTGTGTGTGTGTGTGTGTGTGTGTGTGTGTGTGTGCGTAAAACTAATTTGAAATGCTGCGTGTGATTCATCTGTTCGTCTCCTAACATGACCCAAATGTGGAATACAAATAAGCCTGCAGCCATAGCATGCATGGGCACACACAGGCTCACATTCAAATCATTCTGATGAGAACACTATATTCTTCTTCACTGCCACGACTCAGTCAGGTCAATGGTACACACATGCGCACATCAGAAGCCACAAATGAGCACTGGATGGATGCAGGAAGAGTGCCCCAAAATGCATGAAAGAAAAGAATAAAAGTAAGCTTGGGAAGATTGTCTGAAATTATGCAAAGTATACTTGATTTGAACATGCATGGTACATCATTATCAGGCCTAGATTTACCCTTAAATGTATTGTTTATGTTATGCCATGACTGACTATTCACATTTTTTGTAGCAATTTGTAACAATTGTTGAAATAGGCCTTAAATATCAAATGTTCAAGCATGTTCAAATCATGCATACTTTATCTCATTTCAGACCATTTTCCAAAGCATAATAATAATATATTATTTTACATTTTGGAAAAACTAGCCAATTGAATTTAACATTGAGGTGTGAGACTTCTCTTCAAACTACAACCTGTGTATGCAAATGCAGTGCAGTTGTTGCCTCAGTTTGCCCTTGCTGTACTATAATGCTAAATTACCGGTAACACAATTGTACAGTGTAGTCACTGACCTGTTGAGACTAAAATGGTTTTGAGAAACAGGCCACTGATCACAGAGAAATATTAATCCGATGGCTTCAATCTGAATGTAGAATGTTCGTCTTCCACCACTTTCAACTTGGCTTCTCTATTTTGGCATGTCATGATAGGCATTTTATTTTTTCAATTTTCAAAAATTACTAAATGAATAATATAGATCTACAATCTCACATGTTTTATAGCTTATAGATCTTCTATTTTCACTATGAAATACAGGTGTGCCTTCAGATTTGGACTTGATCGTTGATCACAACAATATTGAAAACCATGGTTATAGCCACATGCAGAGCACAATATAGTTAGTTCTTTTCCTGACTGCTACTCTGGTACCTCTGCTGTGTTTCAGCTTACTGCTGTTGCTGCTATGACACCTGAATTTCCCCCTGGGGTTTAATCTATAGGTTTTAACAATCTGTTTATTGTTTTTTCATAAACAAATTTATAGGACATGGCATTTAAAGGAGTAGTTCACCCCAAAATGACTATTGTTCTATTGATTTGTCACACCATGGAGACTTGAGTTCAATAATTGCGACCGTCAGGTCGCAGTTTAGTATCAAAACCTCCACCGGCCGTCCGTCCGTCCGTCGGTCACACGTCACACCTTTGCCCTGCTCATATCTCCGCATCAGTATGACATCACACTGCTTGGTGTGTGCCGTCAGGGTCATTTGTGTACGGTGTGATGTCATACTGATGTCAGCAGTGTGATGTCATACTGATGTCAGCAGCTATGTCTCTATATATGGAGTTATATGTTGTTCGTGTCCAAATATGGGGCTTGTGAGGTCAGACTTAGTGAGATTCGTCGGTTATCTCCATATATGGAGGGAGAACCAGCTTATGAGCCGATGAGTTGTGTCAGAGTCGAGATCCTGCTTGCATCTAATCTGTCGGTAGATAATGCCGGTCTTATATAAGGGTCATTTGTGTACGGTGTGATGTCATACTGATGTCAGCAGTGTGATGTCATACTGATGTCAGCAGCTATGTCTCTATGGAGTTATATGTTGTTCGTGTCCAAATATGGGGCTTGTGAGGTCAGACTTAGTGAGATTCGTCGGTTATCTCCATATATGGAGGGATGTGTTGGTTATCTCCATATCTGGAGATTCAACCTTCAACGATTTTGACAGCTTGTTACTAATCTGTCGGTAGATAATGCCGGTCTTATATAAGGGTAATTTGTGTACGGTGTGATGTCATACTGATGTCAGCAGTGTGACAGGAGATAAGCGACCAACGGTCGCTTATCTCCCGATTAGGGAGTCTTACTGGTATATATACAGTATATATATATATATATATATATATATATATATATATATATATATATATATATATATATATATATATATTTTTTTTTTTGTATTTGTCCCACTCCTAAGAAAAACAAAAAGAAAACAGTACATTTACCCCCATTGATTCCAGATGGGGACCCAAATGCATTTGAGCTTAACTCCATAACCCATTAGATAAATGAAAAGGGGCCACATGTCACAGCACAACACCATGTACCTGAATCAAAATAATGAACCATATAATGCTTATAATCGACAAAGAAATTACACATTTATTAGTGATGTAAATAAATACCAACTCACTAACTTTTTACAAAGGATTCACAGAACACAGCAAATACACCAATGACCAATAAACCCTTTAACCAGGGATTGGATACCAGATTTCTTTCTCTCTTTTTTTAATTTTTACCAACAGTAGTCAGGACAGCATCATCTTGGATGCAGTTCATTCATAAAAACTTAGGTGAGGCTATATGCGCGAGTGCATGTGGTTAGAATGCAAGCTTGTGTAAGAAGTAACCTTGGTGTGAATTAAACCATGCCAATGTATTGAATTGCCCTGTTCAGTAAAGCTGTGGTTCTCAAACTGATTCTCATGGTCAATGAATTAAAATGTTATTTATTTTTCTTATTTACTGTATATAGATTTTGTATCTCCCAAGTCCCTCTCATGATGAATTGAATATATTTTTGTACTTTTGTATTTTTGTATGCATTTCCACCCGTGTTTGACTGTGTGTTTTTTCTGTTTATATGTATGTTTTAAGAGCTGCACTGCAACAAATTCCAATCAACTCTGTTGACGTGGCAATAAAGTACTGAATCTTGAATCTTGAAACCATTTCATGTCATGGACCCTAAAATTGATGTGTATTTGGCCGCAGCACCCATTTGAAAATGTTTTGAGCCAGGGAACCCCAGAAGAGAAGATTTGTGTTAAAAAATAGCAAATTCATTCCAAATTGTCCAATACTTTCAAGATTTTAAAAACAACGTTCAAAAACAGCAGGTGTAGTATAGCTGCAAGCTTGTATATCTACTATTTCTGAATAGCCAACATACAGTATAAGGTACAATATGGATATTCATAACATTGTTAAAATTATTGTGATGCTGTTTTACCAAATGTTGCTAGGGAGTTGGGACCCTGGAACCTATCTGGGGGCCCCAGACCACACTTTGAGAACCAATGCAGTAAACCACTGCAAGCTGCAATTGTTACCCAAATGTCAATCATTTGTAATAAAGTATAGGCCATTTTTTTCAGTCAGTGAATGAAATCACTGAGTGTGCAACATGTGTCTTTTATCAAGACTTTTGTGCAAGAGATAAAAAGTAAAGTTGCCTTTCTGTGAAAGGAGTCAATCAAGCAAAGTTGAACTATCAAAAATATGAAACATTGATACTGACTATAATACTTTATCTGTTTTAATATGAAGATGATGTTATAGCAGTAAGCATCATCAGGTACCCTATCAAAGTACAGTAGCTGGCTGTGAACACAGAATTAGGCTGCTTATAACCAATCTACAGTATACTAAATAGCCTACTAAATAAATACTGAATTGTCAGTGATAATGCAACTCAGACAATGTGGAAATGGTTCCACTCTCAGAGATAAACATTCAGGATCTTACTGTGTGTGTGCATGTTTCCAACCTAGTATTTTGTTACCCAGAAAACTAAAAGAATAAGTGCTGTCAACCACACAGCCTACTACACACAAATAGCTGATAAAGGAGTCTAAGAATACAACAGAAAGGAGAGAACTGTGTCAAAACGAACAGATTGACTGCATGCTCAACACATGGGGTGTCAGAATGACCTTTATCACACATTTCTCACAAGTGAGGTAAATGACAGTTAAAACATAAAATAATCTGGGATATTCCAGATTATGGGATATCACAGATTGAGCTAAACAGCTCAATCTGGATTGTTGATTTAAGTCTGAGCATTATGAGTCCATTATTAACACTCTCAAGAGAGTTAAATCAACACATCTGCTTTAATGATAATGTTAACCACTTGAACCATAGCATCTCTATTCTAGGGGGAACATTCAACAGATCTACAAGCTCGCATTGCAAGGTAATACGTTGTGAGCTTGTAGATCTGCTATTTAGTACAGAGTACAGAGCCGACCCCAGGCAACTAAGTACAGTATAAGCTTACTAGGTATAGAGTGGTTAATGGTGTTTAATCTGTGATCTGGTCAAAATATACATCATGAAAGGAGTATTTCATTAACTGCTAAGTGGACAGTATCACAACCATGAAAAGAACACATAGGCCTACTGAAAATGCATAGAAATTCTGTAAAAGGCGACCTTTCCTATTCAGTTACTGTGACAGAGAGAGAGAGAGAGAGAGAGAGAGAGAGAGACGGACAGACAGACGGTATAAATGATTCTCTAACAAGTGTCTGTATATAAACACAGACAGAACCTGTGTCAACAGCAACTTATTCAGTCTTTGATAAACAACAACCACACCACTCAGAAACAGTATACGTGTTTAATATATCTATGCTTCTATGTGTGTATAAGCACAGACAGGACCTGTATCAACAGCAACTTATTCAGTCTTTGATAAACAACAACCACACCACTCAGAAACAGTATACGTGATTAATATATCTATGCTTCTATGACAGTGTTTCCTCAAGATCAGCATCCAACATTGAAACATGTATATTCAACACATGCATGTAAAAGGTAAAGTTTATATCCTATATTTCCCATCACGGTTTATATTTCTTTACAAAAACAACACATTGACACTGACAGGAAGAGATACCGCAAATATGACAGTGATTACATACAGTATGTATATTTAATAATAATCAAGAGCAGATGCAAAAACATGAGACAAAGGGCCCTAATAGATAGTCTCAATCATATAACAAGCTTGTGGAGCCCCTGGCCTCGCCTTCAGACTAGATACCCTGTCTGCACTGATACGCCGTAGAGTGTTCTTTTGATAGGCTGCACTTCTTTTCTTCAGAGTGTCAGTGTCTATATTGGAGCTAAAACGGAAGTCCCCTCTCCACGAGCCAGTGGTCATAAAAGAATCATATCGGTCATCGTTCAGGAGGGTCCCACAGTGGCTTACATCTGTGTAGCTTGGGGGGCAATAGGTTGTGGGGAAAACAGGGAGATTGGAGGTGGCTGAGCTGTACGCATAATCATGCCTACAGACCTTAAAATAAATGACTGTGCTTACTAAAAGGAGGAGAAGAGAGGAAATGGTCACCAGAGCAATTATCAAATAGAGCGTTAAGTCCTCACTGGCCCGTGATTCGTCTGTGAATTCAAAGAGTTCATTAAGAACAGGCAGGTCATCACCAATGAATACACTGACTGTGGCAGTAGCTGAAAGAGATTCTGGGCCGTTATCCTTCACCAAGATAACCAGTGTTTGTTTTGGTTCATCATCCTCTACAAAAGATCGGACAGTTCGGATTTCGCCTGTATGCAAGCCTACCGTAAACAGGTTAGGCTGTGTGGATCTGACTATTTTGTAGGACAGCCAGGCATTATGCCCAGAGTCAGCATCCACGGCTACCACCTTAGTAACCAGGTAACCTTTGGGCGCCCCCAGTGGCACCATGTCTTCAGCAATGAAGCCGGTGGATTGGACAGGATATAAAATAGCGGGTGCGTTATCATTATTATCGCCAATGAAAATGTTTACTGTGCAAGTACTGGAAAGAGAGGGATCACCCCCATCCTGAGCTGTGACCTGCATTTGGAAATGAACTGACTGTTCATAATCAAAGGGATGTGAGGTGAAAAGTTCACCCGTTTCTGAGTTGATGGAAAGGAATGAAGATATTTCTGGTGCGGTGGCCCTAGACACAGAGTACATTACTTTAGCATTGGAACCGTCATCAACATCCTCCGCATGCACTCTCATTACAAACGTACCAATGGGTTGGTTTTCAAAAACCTGGACACTGTATTCACTCTGCATAAAAGTCGGGGGGTTGTCATTGATATCATTAATCATGATTGTAATTATCTTTCTACTGGAGAGTGAGGGCAACCCGGCATCGGTAGCCGTCACTGTGATGTTATACTCCGGCTGCATTTCTCTGTCTAGCATATCATCTGTCACTAACATGTAGTAATTCTTTACCTCTGACACTAGCTTAAATGGAACATTTTCTGAGATAGCACACTTGACCAGACCACTTTTTCCAGTGTCAAGATCATACACGTTAAGCAGAGCCACCATAGTCCCCGGTTTGGAGTCTTCAGCCACCGTGGCAGAGGCCGACTTCACTGCTATGGCGGGTTCATTGTCATTCTCATCAATAACATCAATTATAAGTTTACAGTGGGAGGCCTGACCACCGCCATCTTTAGCCTGGACATCCAGTTCATGCACACTGGCTTCTTCATAGTCAATGGGCCCTGCCACCCTAACCTCCCCACTTAATGAGTCAATTTCAACGACTCCTCTTGTTTTGTCTGACACATGACTGAAAGAGTAAGATATCTGTCCATAAACACCTTCATCTAAATCTGTGGCATTCAACATTGCCACCAAAGTCCCCCTGGCAGAGTTCTCCGGCACAGAGGCTTTATAAACTGTTTGGCTGAAAAGTGGGACATTGTCATTGGCATCTAAAACCTGGATGTGAATGCTTGCAGTTCCAGATCTAGCTGGAGAGCCCCCATCAACCCCATTAATTGTCAATGTGTATTCAGCTTGAGTCTCTCGGTCCAAAGCCTTTTTAAGGACTAACTCCGGGTACGAGTTACCGTTCATTTGCTTATTTATTTCCAGCGCAAAATGATCATTCAAACTCAATTTATATTCACGAACAGTGTTTGTGCCAAGATCGGGGTCATGCGCGCTCTCCAACGGAAAGCGCCTCCCCAGAATTGTCGATTCCACTAAATCTAGATGAATATCTCCATTTGCAAACGCTGGGCTGTTGTCATTCACATCTTGAATATCCAAAACAAGGCTGTACACTTTCAACGGATCTTCAAGTAGAAGTTGATACTGCAGGGCGCAGACACTCGCTTGTGCACACAGCTCCTCTCGGTCTATTCGTTGGCTGACTAAAAGAGACCCCGACTCAGTGTCTAATTCACACAGCTGCTGAGTGCCCTCCGCAACAATCCGGGCTCGGCGTGAAGCAAGCTCCCTTACTTTCAGCCCTAGATCCTGTGCAACATTGCCGATAACCGACCCTCGCTGCAGCTCCTCTGCCAGAGTGTAACGAACCTCTCCAAATGATGTGCCAGAAAGGAGGTTGAATACAGAAAATTGCAGCAACCACACGAGTTGAATGCTCTGTCCTATTGTTAAAAATCCTTTGCACAGTTCAAAGCATAGTTTCGGCAACATCATTGCAAATTATGTCCAAATATACAGCTGAAAATGGTTCTTATCCTCCCTCTCCCTGCTTCTCTAGCGGAGTGTAGCATGACCTACTAGTGAGCCTGCTCATGTCAGCTTAGATCTCCCTTCCCCCTGCTTCACTTGTGAGCCCCCACCACTGCTATGATCTCTCTCTCTCTCTCTCTCTCTCTCTCTCTCTCTCTCTCTCATAACACTGACACAGTTAGGATGAAACACTGTGGATGGATTGACTATATATATGAGTCAGACTTTAAAGGAGAGCACCACCAAGAGACCAGGGGCCTCATTACATTCTCCCTCTACTTGTGAGCCCCCACTACTCACTCACTCTCTCTCTCTCTCTCTCTCTCTCTCTCTCTCTCTCTCTCTCTCTCTCTCTCTCTCTCTCTCTCTCTCTCTCTCTCTCTCTCTGACACAGTTAGGATGAAGCACTGTGGATAGACTATATGTAAGAGTCATACTTTATAAAAGAGTGCCACCAAGAGACTATGGGCCTCATTACACTTGCACATTACATTCTTGTGTAACAAATGATCATGGCACTGGAGCAATCCTGCATTCTTTCCTCTGTTTTAACAGTAACATGCAATGTTTTTTAAGTCACATGAAATTCAAACTAATGTTAGGCAACTCACATCACAGGCAAGTGATTGGGATTCTTAAAAGTCAGAAAACCATAGGGGAAAAGCCTACACAAACAGATCAGTACTGGCACTATCAGTGCAATATATAAAGTTTAGACTTTAGAGCACTTTAAGCATTGTATTCAGCAAAGTGGACAAGGACAGAGGACAGGTTGAGTGATGTGCAAAGATCGAATGGCTTATGAGAGGACCTCATGAGGCTGCTGACATTTAGATGGAGAATAGCAAACAAAACACGCACATGCGTGCGCGCGCACACACACACACACACACACACACACACACACACACACACACACACACACACACACACACACACACACACACACAATTAACCTGACAGATTAAGTAACATGTTTATCATTCAACATTATATTAATACAAAAAAGACGTCCAGATCCAGTTATAATAGAGTGGGCAAACATTGATCATGAAGCTTGAAATCCCCAAAATAGTTTTGCTGCAAAAGGAACGATTAACCATGCAAATAGTGAGAAAAAATTAGTTATGTGTGTTCATGTACTGTACACTTCCAGGTTTCATCAATGACTGTGTCACTCTTTCATATTACAGACATCAATGGGGGGCTTACTCACTGGAGTGTGTAGGGAGCATCTACTGTATGTGCCAATTGAACATTTATCAATATTATAATTTGAATAACAACTGTGTATGCAGCCACAGGCCACAGCCTTGTCCACTTGAGAAGGAGCTTGACTGAATTTTCTCAGTCACACTTCATTCTAAACAAGCTAACTGATCAATAATTACTAATTAAAGAAATATCAGTACAAGGAGCTAAAAACATAATGTTGCACAATGTTGGTGCAAAGTATGAATATGTATGTTAAAAACAAAATAGCAGAAACTCAATTCACGTTTGGGCTCATGCTGTACTCAGGTTAAACAACTGATTAACATCAGTCTTACCTCATCTGATAAATCTGAGTCTCTCTCTCTCTCTCTCTCTCTCTCTCTCTCTCTCTCTCTATCTCTCTCTCTCTCTCTCTCTCTCTGACACAGTTAGGATGAAACACAGACTTAAAAAGAGTGCCACCAAGAGACTAGGAGCCATCAGTGCAATAAATAAAGTTTAGACCTTAGAGCACTTTAAGCATTGTATTCAGCAAAGTGGACAAGGACAGAGGACAGGTTAAGTGATGTGCAAAGACCGAATGGCTTATGAGAGGACCTCATGAGGCTGCTGACATTTAGATGGAGAACAGCAAACAAAACATGCACGAATGCACGCGCGCATGCACACGCACGCACGCACGCACGCACGCACGCACGCACGCACGCACGCACGCACGCACGCACACACGCACACACGCACACACGCACACACACACACACACACACACACACACACACACACACACACACACACAAACATTACCTGACAGATTAAGAAGTAACATGTTTATCATTCAACATTATATTTAACACCAGTTATACTCCATAATTCGGAGATAAGCGACAGTCAGGTCGCATACACAAACTTTAGAAGGCAATGGTAGGCAATCAGGAGGGAACATGGGAAATGGGACAGATCCATGTTGATGACATGACCAGATCTACCAGTTATAATGGAGTGAGCAAACGCAAAAAATAATAATAAAAATAAGCCATGCAAATATTGATAAAAAAAAGAACACAACATACATATTTAGATATTTGTGTTCATGTACTGTAGGCCTACTGTACACTTCCAGGTTTCTTCAATGACTGTGTCACTATGAACTCTTTCATAGTGACACAGCGAGTAAGCCCCCCTGGCTTACTCGCTAGAATGTGTAGGGAGTATCTACCGGTATGTGCCAACTGAACGTTTGTCAATGATATAATTTGAATAACCACTTTGTATGCAGCCACAGGCCACAGCCTTGCCTGCTTGAGAAAGAGCATGACTGAATTTTCTCAGTCACACTTCATTCTAAACAAGCTAAATGATTAATAATTACTAATTAAAGAAAATATCAGTACAAGGAGCTAAAAACATAGTGTTGCACAGTGTTGATGTAAAGTATGAATATACTGTATGTTAAAAACAAAACAGCAGAAACTTTGTTAAAAACAAAAGAAACTCAATTCACGTTTGGGCTCATGTTGTGCACAGGTTAAACAACTGATTAACATCAGTCTTACCTCATCTGATAAATCTGAGTCTCCAAAAACATCTGTAAAGTCAGATGGACTCAGAGTCTGGTCTGCAGGGAGTGTGCTGCCATTGTAAGATCTCACAAATTTGAAGTCACTTGTTCTAGACCCGGTTGTCAGGTACGGGTCATAATTGTAAGTGCTGCGTAAAGTTCCTGTGCAGGCGTCAACCTCTGAATAATTAGGAGGGAGATACGCACTGGGGATGGCAACCGCTCCATCAAACAACAGTCTTGGCTTTCTTCTGCGACAAAACTTCATACCCAGGATGATAATAATGAAGGTGAGAAAAAAGGTGGTCATGGACACCAGTGCTATGATCAGATAAGAAGTCAGTTTAGAGTTGTTTTCATCATAAGCCATATCTTTCAGCTCTGGAACCTCAGCCAAGTTGTCAGAAATTAGTAAATACATGGAACAGGTGGCAGAGAGAGAAGGCTGTCCATTATCTTTCACTTCCACAACAAGGTTCTGTTTCATGCTGTCAGATTCAGAAATGTCCCGCTGTGTCCTGATCTCTCCACTGTGGAGACCAATAGTGAAAAGCCCCGGATCAGTGGATTTAACAATACGATAAGACAGCCAGGCATTCTGTCCAGAATCTGCATCCACTGCTATCACCTTGGAAAGAAGAGAGCCCCCAAGTGCAGCTTTGGGGACCAGTTCAGTCATAAAGGAACTTCCCTCCGCGGCAGGGTAAATTATCTGAGGAGAGTTGTCATTCACGTCCATTATAAAGACACTGACGGTCGCATTGCTGCTGAGAGGCGGAGAACCATTGTCTCTGGCAACCACATGGACTTTAAAGCTCCTGAACTGTTCATAATCAAATGACCTCACAGCGTGGATCACCCCTGTGTCTCCATTAATGGACAGATAGGAGGAGACTGGCACCCCATTCACCTCACCAGGTAAAAGAGAGTAAATCACTGTACCATTTTGTCTCCAGTCTGGGTCTCGAGCAATAACAGTGCATAAAGTAGAACCTGGTTTGCTATTTTCAGTGACATAGGCAATATAGGACATTTCCTCAAACACAGGAAAGTTGTCATTTACATCACCTACTGATATCTGAATTATTTTATAAGAGGAGAGAGGTGGAGAGCCCTCGTCAGTGGCAGTAATTGTAATGTTATAATCAGAAACTAATTCACGGTCCAGCAGTCCTGAAGTTACTATAGAATAATAGTTTTTAATGGATGGAACAAGTTTAAAAGGAACATTTTGTTGAATGGAGCACCGGACCTGTCGGTTTTTTTCAGAGTCTCTATCTTGAACATTAATGATACCCACCTCTGTACCAGGTGGGGAATTCTCTGTTATAGGGTTATTCAAAGATTTTATATAGATCACAGGAGCATTATCATTAACATCCGTGATAGTAATGATCACCTTTGTGTTTGAGGATAGACCTAAACCATCTTTAGCTCTAACACGCAATTCAAATGTTTTGACAGTTTCAAAGTCAACATTGCCAACTACACATATTTCACCTGTTTTACGGTTAATAGTAAACAATTTCTTTACATCTTCTGAAACGTGTCCAAAATCATATGTTATATCTCCATTCAGTCCCTCATCTGCATCAGTAGCACTCACTCTAACAACTACAGTATCTAGAGGAGCATTTTCAGGCAGACTGGCTTTATAGATGGCCTCACTAAACACTGGTGCGTTATCATTAGCATCCAGTACAGTGACATGTATGACTACAGTACCTGATCTTTGAGGAGAACCACCATCTAGAGCTGTCAGAAGCAAATTGATATCATTCTGTTTCTCACGATCAAGCTCTTTATCAAGAACCAGTTCTACAGAACTGCCATCAACAGACAAAACGAAATTATCATTTCTCTGCAGGGTGTATTTCTGAATTGAATTTTGGCCTACATCAGCGTCATGGGCTTCCTCTATCAAGAAACGAGCTCCTTTGTCTGCTGACTCACGAATTTCTAAATTGATCAAGTCTTCCATAAATTGCGGGGAGTTGTCATTGATATCTTGAACATGAAGACTAATACGATGTAGCTCTAAAGGATTCTCAAGCACGAGTTCATATTTTATAACGCAAGACGCCTTTTCTCCACAAAGCCCCTCTCTGTCAATTCTCTCTGCAACAATCAGGTCTCCGTTGTTTAGGTTTATGTCACAATACCGTTCGTCCTCATTGTCCGTGTCAATACGAGCCTTTCTAGTGGATAGTTTGCTCGTCTCCAACCCAAGATCCTTGGCTGCATTTCCAATAACAGATCCGCGTTTCATCTCCTCTGGAAATGAATAGCTTATGTCTCCATAAGCAGCATGCCACGCGAGAACAAGGAAAACAGCAAAGCTCGTTTGAAATTGTAATCCTTTCAGCGCCATGGTAAGGATGTGGTGCGTACCGTGCGTAAAAAAGGAAGCTCTACTTGTTCACAATAATCATTAAACAATATAACAGTGACGGAATAAGACAGCTATTCACGGCTGTTGTGTGTGCTTCCTCGGTGGGCAACACCGGAATAACGCATAATTCTTACACACACCGACGAGTGGAGGAACGTCAACCTTCACGTAGACTGTCACATAGCGACACCGTGAGTAGAGTTGCGAAACAACAGACAGACTCCAGTAATTTTACAAAGACGTCAAAAAGTTGCTTCTAATCCACTATATGGGAAACACATGAATGTCTAACATGATTCACATGAGCCTATGCAAAGACCGAAACCAGATTACCAAGTTATTATAATTATTATGTCGTATATATGGCTATATAGGCGGGCCTAGCCTAAATCTAATTCCTGTCAAAGGTGGTCGTTTTCTTCCCCTTTTTCACCCGTCTTTTTATTTTTATTTACTAAATGCATACATGCACGAGCAATTAACACCTGTCATTCGTGGTGTATGAATTCACTCACATTTGTCCATTTTGCGCACGACTCATGCGCCCGATTTCGTATGCCTATAATGGTGACGGGTGAACAGATTAGAATACCTTCTATCAGTATTATAAATAATAATATATATAAAAAATATATGAATTATAATATCGAAGTATTTATGGAGAAATAAAACATTAAGGTAAAAAAAGGTAAAACCCCGAATATGAACACATTTTAATAAACGTATTTATTTAATACAGCTGTCAACCGAACGAATTCTCACGCACGCACGCACGCACGCACACATACACACACACACACACACACACACACACACACACACACACACACACACACACACACACACACACACACACACACACACACACACTTACACTTGAGTACTCATGAGAGAGAGAGAGAGAGAGAGAGAGAGAGAGAAAGA
This sequence comes from Nannobrachium achirus, assembly GCF_963921795.1. NCBI lineage: Eukaryota > Metazoa > Chordata > Actinopteri > Myctophiformes > Myctophidae > Nannobrachium > Nannobrachium achirus. Next base: position 23,079,614 of record NC_137824.1, on the reverse strand, counting down.
GAGAGAGAGAGACAGATAGACAGATAGACAGAAAGAGAGAGAGAGAGAGAGAGAGAGAGAGAGAGAGAGAGAGAGAGAGAGAGAGAGAGAGAGAGAGAACGTATACATATGAGGCAGCATTACCTTGTCTGCCCTCTATACTACTCAACCCCTGCAGCGTAAAATACCTCGCAGTGTTTAATTAGATATATCCATAAACACTATCAATCAACTGATAAAAGGATAGGCCATTAACAAAAACGCTTTATTTCCCTGCAGTATAATTTCGGCAAGTTCACATAGCAAATTACTATGTAAAAAGAAGCAAGGCGTCCTTAAACTTAAAAGGATACTGTTCTAAACGAAGACGGCGCTATCCATGGTCCTGAAAAGCTGTAGAAGCGGTCCCATTTACAAAACAAAAATAATAATAAAAAAGAGAGGGAAAAAAAAGGAAAAATAAGTCAACTATACACTTACACACCCGCAGGAGCCTCACACACTATACAGTATGCATGACATTCTATCAATGTTTGAGTAACAAATCACCATGGAACTGCATGGGGAAATCCTGCAAACACTGCGTGTGGTTGTTAGGTCACAGGCAGGTATATAATGTTATAATTTAGGCAGTGCAACTGTGTGATTCGGATTATTCAAGTTTCCTAAATCACAAGAAACAACCACATGAACAGATATGCTCAGTACATGCAGACACATTCAAGATGGTGCAATATTAGCCATGGTTGTCATGATATGACAAGTTTTAGTGCGATATTAGAGAGAGAGAGAGAGAGAGAGAGAGAGAGAGAGAGAGAGAGAGAGAGAGAGAGAGAGAGAGAGAGAGAGAGAGACTAGCCTAGGGATAGAACGATTCTTCGATGTGGAAAAAGATCAGGGGCCTGGTATATAATCCCCTGGGATTCCGGTAGGGTTTAAGTGGTTATATTAAGAAGAAAGGGAGGACAAAAAAGAGGGTGCATAATCAATTAAACCAACTGAATAAACAAGAACAGCTCCGTAGCATATAGACAGCCTCATAAAACGCACCATTCAAGTCGCATGGTCGCACCCCAAGTCAACAATCGCATCTTAAGGCAAACAGAATGACGCAGATCTTTCATATAGGCTATAATAATGACATGCCATGGAAAACCTCGAAACAAGACAATGAAATGAATAGAAACTGCGCCAAAACAAACGCCATTACGCACAGCATGCAGGACAACTTTCCACGCTGTTTGGTTGTTTATTTATCACGTGTCTCTCATTTATAATCTATATGATTGATAAAAGCAACACAAAAACGTGTTATATATAATGAGGAGGATATACTGTACACACACACATATTATGCTGGCGTAAAGTTGGTTGGAGAACCTTTGAGCTGCAGATTCTTACCTCGGGGGAACTATCGATGTCCCCAAATACTTCTGCAAAGTCTGTTGGAGATTTTTTCAGGGTCTGGTCTGCAGGCAATGTGTTGTCATTGTAAGAGCTGACGAACTTAAAGTCACTGGTTCTAGATCCCGTAGTTAAATAGGCGTCATAATTGTAAGCGCTGCGTAAAGTTCCTGTGCCATCAACCTCTGCGTAATTGGGAGGGAGATATGCGCTGGGAATGGCAACCGCTCCATCAAACAACAGTCTGGGCTTTCTCCTACGACAAAACCTCACACCCAGGATGACAATGATGAAGGTCAGGAAAAAGGTAGAGACAGAAACCAGCGCTATTATCAGATAAGAGGTCAGTTTAGAACTGTTCTCATCATAAGACATGTCTTTCAATTGTGGCACTTCAGCCAAGTTATCAGAAATAAGCAAATACATTGCACAGGTGGCAGAGAGAGAGGGCTGTCCGTTATCTTTCACTGCGACAATAAGGTTCTGTTTCATGCTGTCTTGTTCAGAAATGTCCCGCTGTGTCCTGATCTCTCCACTGTGGAGGCCAATAGTGAAAAGTCCCGGATCAGTGGATTTGACAATATGATATGACAACCAAGCGTTCTGTCCAGAGTCTGCGTCCACTCCTATTACCTTGGACACCAGAGAGCCCCCCTGCGCTGCTTTAGGGACCAGTTCAGTCATGAAAGAGTTGCTCTCTGAGGCGGGGTACAGTATCTGAGGAGAGTTGTCATTCACATCCGTTACAAAGACACTGACTGTTGCGTTGCTGCTGAGAGGAGGAGAGCCGTTGTCTCTAGCCAGCACGGTGACCTTAAATCTCCTAAATTGCTCATAATCAAACGACCTCGCAGCGTGGATCACCCCCGTGTCTCCGTTGATGGACAGGTAGGAGGACACCGGCGAGCCTTTCACTTCACCAGGTAAAAGAGAGTAAACCACTGTTCCGTTTTGCCTCCAGTCTGGATCTAGGGCAGACACTGAACATAAAGTGGATCCAGGTTTATTATTTTCAGTGACGTAGGCGCTGTAGTTATTTTCCTCAAACACAGGTGGGTTGTCGTTGACGTCACCTACTGATAACGGAATAGTTATAGAAGATGACAGAGGTGGGGAGCCTTCGTCAGTGGCTGTGATTGTAATGTTGTAATCTGACACTAGTTCACGGTCCAGGTGTCCGGTGGTCACCAGTGAATAATAGTTTTTGATGGATGGAACAAGTTTAAAAGGAACATTTTGTTGAATGGAGCACCGCACCTGTTGGTTTTGCTCAGAGTCTCTATCCTGGACGTTAATGATGCCCACCTCTGTTCCAGGTGGCACATTCTCCGGTATGGGGTTATTCAACGATTTTAGATGAATCACAGGGGCGTTATCATTAACATCTGTGATAGTAATGACCACCTTTGTGTTTGAGGATAGACCTAAACCATCTTTAGCTCTAACACGCAATTCAAATGACGTGACTGTTTCAAAGTCAACATTGCCAATTACACGTATTTCACCCGTTTTGCGGTCAATAGTAAACAGCTTCTTTACATCTTCTGAAACGTGTCCAAAATCATATGTTATATCTCCATTCAGTCCCTCGTCTGCATCAGTAGCACTCACTCTAACGACTACAGTATCTAGAGGAGCATTTTCAGGCAGACTGGCTTTATAGACGGCCTCACTAAACACTGGGGCGTTATCATTAGCATCCAGTACAGTGACGTGTATGACTACAGTACCTGATCTTTGAGGAGAACCACCATCTAGAGCTGTAAGAACCAAATTGATATCATTCTGTTTCTCCCGATCAAGCTCTTTATCAAGAACCAGTTCTACAGTACTGCCATCAACTGACAAAACGAAATGATCATTTCTCTGCAGAGTGTATTTCTGAATTGAATTTTGGCCTACATCCGCGTCATGGGCTTCCTCTATCAAGAAACGAGCTCCTTTGTATGCTGACTCACGAATTTCTAATTTGACCAAATCGTCCATAAATTGCGGGGAGTTGTCATTGATATCTTGAACATGAAGGCTAATAGGATGTAGCTCTAAAGGATTCTCAAGCACGAATTCATATTTTATAACGCAAGACGCCTTTTCTCCACAAAGCCCCTCTCTGTCAATCCTCTCTGCAACAATCAGGTCTCCGTTGTTTAGGTTTATGTCACAATACCGTTTGCCATTCTTGTTCGCGTCAATACGCGCCTTTCTAGTGGATAGTTTGCTGGTCTCCAACCCAAGATCCTTGGCTGCATTTCCAATAACAGATCCGCGTTTCATCTCCTCGGGAAATGAATAGTTAATGTCTCCATAAGCAGCATGCCACGCGAGAAACCAGAAAACAAATATTCCCATTTGAAAGATGAATCCTTTCAGCGCCATGTTTGGTGCGTAAAGAGAAGTCCTTTCCGTTAAGATGAAACAATAAAATTGATCCCTTGACAGCCTGGCCCGAACGTGAACAGTTATACAGTGTGACTGCTTCCTCGCTGTCCAGCAGCAACTCAGGCTTTGTGTTCGTACTCTACACTGCACCGAAGTATGGAGGAAAGTCCACATCACGTAAACTGTCACATAGCGACACCGTGAGTAGAGTTACGAAATGACACAACAGAACAGACTCAAGTTAAAAGAACACCTCAAAATCTAATTTCTTCTAATTAAAAATAATCATGTAAATATGTCACTTATGAATGTGATACCTATTCACTGTTACACATGCAGATAGGCTACGCAAAGACCGAAACACTTCGCAGTACTATAGACCGTCACCCGGCCTTCACCACCAGCCACCAGGGTTTTATCGCACTGTTTCCCAAACAATGGGTCAGGACCCATTAGTGGGTCACGGACCAATTTTTATGGTTCACGACTCAAGTAAAAATCACTTCTTCTTTTCCTACATTAAAAACGTTATATAGTCTACATTTCAAAATATTGATTAAAATAATTGTATACATTTTAAAACAAACAAACACACAAATCTAAGAAATTCCATGGATATATATATTTTTAATAATAATTAAGAATTTGTGAAAATAGTGTGCTTGTAGATCTGCTTGTAGGTTAGATCTGCTTGTAGATCTGATATTTTGTAGTGTGCTTGCTATTGTGGTCCCGGGAAAAGACTAATCTCTCTTTTGGGTCTCAACCCGAAAAGTTTGGGAAACACTGGGTTATATCTCATATCAAATATCATGACAATATATATTCCGTTGAATGCAGCATATCACTTGATTTTTTTATGCTTTTATGTTATCTACATGTGGAATTGTAGATAACATGTGGATAAATGGTAGGCCTATAATAGGTGTTTGTACTTAGGCTATGCTTCATTCAAATATTTTACACCAGGCAAATTGCACTAAAACAGAAAGAAACATCAACAAACGAACGAACCAGCCTCACATTTTGTAAAGGCAAATACATGTAACAATGCACATGCGGTTGTCCAAATTTGGGTTAAAATAAAAGGCCTCCGACCTGGCCCGTGGCCCAGCAGTCCAGGGACCAATAGGCTGATGTTTAGCCCATCTCTCTCCCCTGTATCCTATCTGTCTGTAACCTATAAACAAAGACCCCCTTATCTTTAAAATAGAAGGCCTCCAAGAAACTCTATGCCCAACACGGCTACAACAATGATAGGTGCAGTGGGCTGGTGGGGTTAAAACACGGAATCCTTTCCATCTCCTGGGCAAACATATAATCATCATCATTATCATCATCATTATGGAGAAATAAATCGTGAAAAAGAGGGAAAATAAATACTATGGTGAGGAAGAGTCTTGCTATGGTTATATCATATTTGATCATATTGATCATGTTATGATCATATTCTTCTTGCATTATAGGATAATAACTGTGTATATGGCCTAGGCCGTATTTCAAGAGACCCTTGGGCATAACGTTTAATTAATCAACCAGTTCAAATTACCAGAGCATAGCCTTTTCCACCAATAAACAAATGTTCTTTTTTCACTCATTAATTTGAATTAGACCAGTAAGAGGAAGAAGTGCGCGGACAAGCAGGATTTCAATATCCCAGATAGGCTATAGAGCATAGTTGACCTTAGATGCTCCGTTGCAATAATTAAATAAAATAAAAATTAAATAACATAAACATGGATAAAAATGAATACATTAAAATATTTAATTATGCTCAACAAATATGGAAGCTCAACAAATAAGGCTAAGAAACCTTTAAAAAGGTTATGAAACTGTTCAACTGGTTAAACGGACACATGGACACGCGTAAAGGATCGTCTGCATCTCACATGCATTTTTTTGTAATCCTTTTGGGTTGGGGGCAGGGGGTGGGGGTTGGTTGGCAGGAAAACAGATATGGTAAGTATAAGTATATTCTCATATGCTAATAGCTTTTACTTAAGAAAGGAAACTTGAAAACAGACATATCTATTACGCACAATCCAAATTACGCACAACATTGAAATGTGCGTATTGGTTTAACCCATCTCGACCAAATATACAATACAAGTGAAAATATCAATCAATCTTATATAGCGTGCCTAGAGTGAAACAAAAAAGTGCTGACGGAACGTTGTTTGGATTAAGTTTGAGTGCTAGGTTCCTACCTCGGGGGAACTATCGATGTCTCCAAATACCTCTTCAAAGTCAGTTGGAGTTTTTCTCAGAGTCTGGTCAGCAGCAGGTAATGTGTTGTCATTGTAAGATGTGACAAACTTAAAGTCACTGGTTCTAGAACCCGTAGTTAAATAGGCGTCATAATTGTAAGTGCTGCGTAAAGTTCCACATGTGCCGTCAACGTCTGCGTAATTAGGAGGGAGATATGCGCTGGGAATTGCAACCGCTCCATCAAACAACAGTCTGGGCTTTCTCCTGCGACAAAACTTCACACCCAGGATGACAATGATGAAGGTCAGGAAAAAGGTGGAGACAGAAACCAGCGCTATTATCAGATAAGAGGTCAGTTTAGAGTTGTTCTCGTCATAAGACATGTCTTTCAGTTCAGGAACTTCAGCCAAGTTATCAGAAATAAGTAAATATACGGAGCAGGTGGCAGAGAGAGAAGGCTGTCCATTATCTTTCACTGCCACAATAAGGTTCTGTTTCATGCTGTCAGTTTCAGAAATATCCCGCTGTGTCCTGATCTCACCACTGTGGAGACCAATAGTGAAAAGTCCCGGATCAGTGGATTTAACAATATGATATGACAGCCATGCATTCTGTCCAGAGTCTGCATCGACTGCTATTACTTTGGACACTACAGAGCTCCTCTGGGCTGCTTTGGGGACCAGCTCAGTCATGAAAGAGTTGCCCTCCAGGGTGGGGTACAGTATCTGAGGGGAGTTGTCATTCACATCCGTTATGAAGACACTGACAGTCACGTTGCTGCTGAGAGGAGGAGAACCGTTGTCTCTGGCCATCACATGGACTTTAAAACTCCTGAACTGTTCATAATCAAATGCCCTCACAGCGTGGATCACCCCTGTGTCTCCATTAATGGAGAGATAGGAAGAGACTGGGGAACCATTTACATCACCAGGTAAAAGTGAATAAATCACAGTACCATTTTGTCTCCAATCTGGGTCTCGTGCAGTAACGGAACATAACGTAGATCCAGGTTTGTTATTTTCAGCCACGTATGCCCTGTACTCTCCCTCGAACACAGGTGGGTTGTCGTTGACGTCACCTACTGATAAATGAATGGTTTTAGAGGAGGCCAGAGGGGGGTCGCCCTCATCAGTGGCAGTGATTGTAATATTGTAATCTGACACTAGTTCACGATCAAGATTTCCTGCGGTCACTAAAGAATAGTATTTATTAATTGATGGAATTAGCTTAAATGGAACGTTTTGCTGAATGGAGCAACGAACCTGTCGGTTCTTGTCAGAGTCTCTATCCTGCACGTTAATGATGCCCACCTCTGTACCAGTTGGCACATTCTCTGGTATGGGGTTATTCAATGATTTTAAATAGACCACAGGGGCATTATCATTTATATCAATTATATCAATTATCAGTGTTGCATATGATTCCAACCCGAGACCGTCTTTGGCGCTAATCTGCATTTCATAGGAAGACTCTTTCTCATAATCAATAGGGCCAATTACTCGAACCTCTCCTGTTGTAGGGTTTAGAATAAAGGCGTTAATACTTTCAACTGAAATATGATCAAACTCATAGGTAACGGCACCATTAATTCCTTCATCTGCATCAGTAGCACTCACTGTACATACTACAGTATCCAGAGGAGAGTTTTCAGGTAAACTTGCTTTATAGATGGTCTGGCTAAACACTGGGGCGTTATCATTAGCATCCAATACGTTTATGTGTATGATTACAGTACCCGATCTTTGAGGGGACCCGCCATCTAAAGCAGTAAGCAATATCCTCACATCTTGCGTTTCTTCTCTGTCTAATTCTTTTTCTAATATTAATTCGCCATATTTTCTTCCAATGCCTTTTGTGTTTACATTTAATGTGAAATAGGCATTTTGTTGAAGTGTGTAACCCTGGACAGCATTCACTCCAATGTCTGCATCGTGCGCCTCGTTGAGAAGAAAACGTGCACCTTTCGTGGCCATTTCGTTAATTTCTATTGTTATCAAATCCTCTTTAAATTGGGGCGAGTTGTCATTGATATCTTGAATACTGATACTAATGCGGTGCAGTTCTAATGGGTTTTCTAAAACAAGTTCCTGTTTCAAAACACACGATGACTTCTTAGCACAAAGGCCCTCTCTGTCAATCCTCTCAGCAACAAGCAACTCGCCGGTATTGAGATCGACACGACAATACTGAATGCTGTTACCCTCCGTATCAATACGTGCCTTGCGAGCGGACAGTCTTCCCGATTCGAGTTCAAGATCCTTGGCTATATTTCCAATCACAGATCCACGTTTCATCTCCTCGGGGATCGAGTAGCTGATGTCCCCATAGACAGAATGCAGCAGTACAAGAAACGCAAAAGCCACGCCAAGGAAACGAAAACAAACAATGGTCTCTCCCATCGTCAAAACCAGATATAGCAGGCTACATATATCTGATACTGATCATTTAAAAACAATATAGATTCCACTTCCTCGATGTGCTCCGATATGCAGAATCACCGCAAAGCAGCAAAGACGCACGTCTCCTCGTCTGCACCACCAAAATAAAAGCTGTGTAGCCTATTCTTCTAATCTACACAACTAGACAGACTCAGATAATCTATTACTTGGTGGTGCATAGCGACACCATGAGTATATCTGAGACATAACACTGCAAAAGGTTATTCTGAAAACAGGTTCAACCAGGAAACATAAAATCATATTTTCTGATCACAGGATGGATGACATGTTGGATGACATGATCAGCTGTGATCATGTTAGAGTGGAATACACCAAGCCATTTTGAATAGCTGTAGCACTTTCTATATTTTCAGCATTGTGTCCTAAATGAACAAGCAGTGCTTCAAATCTTTAAATCAATCCAACCAGTTGACAGCAAAGACAAAAATGTGTGTGCAGATGAGAGTTGACAGTACATCTTTTTCCAATATGCTACATTTTGCACCTCAACTGTAATCAATATCCAAGGACAAAGTTGATTTGCATCATTCACAAGCAGGACTACACAAGTTCTCTCAAGTCTTGCGAAGCTGTTAGATTGTATGTTTATGACAGTGTCATCAATATGGAAGCTTTTCGTAATGCTATGAAAGTCAAGGTAACATGTATTCAAATACTTTAGATGCCTTTATGCCTGAACATGCATGATCTATTCTTATGTATCTGTACAGTCTAACAAGCACACTAACACAAAGGCTGAACTTGCAGCACATAAAGAGACCCACTGAGAATGACATAGCATGTTACTCTCTAGGCTTCAGGGCTCCAATTAATGATGTCAAAGATGACAAGCCAGAACAAAAAAGATACAAATTGTAAAATATATTTCCAATTATTATTAAACCCCCAATAATCCTTTTTTTGTGTGTGTCCAACAAACCAGCAGAAATTGCAAGAACAAACAACCATACTGTGGTGACCTTGAACAGAATTTACACTGCACCCTTGTATTTGTAAATAATACCAATAATCATTTCGTATTTTCTTTCGATTCTTTATCATTTCCTAAACCTCAGAATTTGGATTCCCTTAGTCTGAGCACTGAGGCTCAATAATATGACATTCACCCAAATACCTGCAAAACATAATTACTATGCACATTGTAGAATCATTACATTCTTACATGCAGTACCCCATGAGATCAAATATATTCTAAAATCAATGCTGTTAAAGTAGTTGTCCTGAAGACAATATCATCTTTAAAGGTGCAATAATAATATGACTCATTTCCTTTTCACAGCAGCCAATTGAACGTAAATGAAGATGAAGGTTATAACATTGATAGTGCTGGCAGTGGCACAGTAACACCTAAAATCTAGGTAATTTCCTTTAGTTGAGTTTACCTATCAAAAGTGAAAAGGTCAGTGTGAAAAGAATCTATCGGTGTGAAAATGGCCATAAAGGCAGTGACTTTCAAAAAGCTAATATTTTCATGTGTTGCTGATTAAAACACAGGATGAGATTAACATGCAATAAATATCATACAATATACAGTAGACGATACTCTATTCTCAATATTTCAGCAAAATGAACAGTGAAGCAATATTATTACAGAAACAAATCGAACCAACATTTCCAATCATAGCAACACTGTGTCAAACACAGACGAGGAAGTAATAAATCCTTTGGGCCTCTATGCCATGACAAGTGATCGGTTTCTATAGCAAATGATGTGTCTGTGAACAAGGAAGGGGCACTTATGACCCAATATATGCCACCTTTAACTATATTAGAAATACTAGAAAAATATGCACATCTCTTAAAAAAGGTGCTGGGTGGGAAATAGCCTAATAGAGAAGAAACCTGCACACTTTGCTCCAAATGAGTAAAAACCTTTGACTACTGTATTTTACCTCAAAACTAATTATCAAACAGATAACCATGAAAAGAGTTGTCTAAATTAAAATGTGTTGCATTTAGCAAAAAGCTGGCTTTCAGCACCAGCTATAACGTTGCTCCTCAAAGAGGCAGCAAAAGCTAGAGTGCAATTCAGCACCAAGGACAGCGACAATACAAAGCAGTGAAGGGAAAAAAGTGTCTCCACTGAAACAAATGATACTCGGCCAACAAAGCATATATTATGATATGTCAGACATTTTTCTAAGCAGATAAATAGCAATCTGTCAGAATGAGAGCTGTGAGCGACTGCTTTATTTTGAGGATGATTCATCAAAGAATGAGGAAAATTATAGTTAAAGAAAAGTTTAATTTCATCTATTAAAAACATCGCTGTCCTCTCATTTTGAGACTACTTGCTCATGTTTTCGTTAACAGTACAATAGATCTCTGACACAATGATTCATAAACATGCTCTGTGTTTTTTGTTCGTCTTATGTTTGTTAATTTCTTATTTTTATTTTGTTGTTTATTGTCTCCTATGTGTTGTTGTAGTGTTATGTTCTGTGTGTTATGTATGTACCTATATGTACTTTGTAAGCATTCTGTAAAGTGCGGAGCTCCTCGAAAACGAGATGGTTCATCTCAAGGGGTAATTCCTAATAAAGAAATTTCAATATATAAAAAAAGCCTCATTACATTACATGTGACATTCACGCAGAAAAAAATCAAAATAAATCCAACCTTGAATTAATATATCAAAGGAGTTTCATTTAAGTTGACAAAAAACAAAAGCTACCAAACACAGCTGTCACTAAGCCACAAAAGCATAAGCAAGAACATGTATCCATAGAGCCATGTATCAAATATGACTAATAGATGTGCCAAAATCACCTATTGTTAAACACTTAAGTCCTATACAGCCAACTATCCCAGAATAGGGATGCTGGTCGGTTCATATGGTTGAAGAGATTTAAGCCATCACATTCTGTGCTAAACATGTACAATGTTACAAAATGACACTAGAGAATATAATGAACCCTGACATTGTTGCCTAATCTAGAATACAAGTAAAAATGGTGGACATTATGCGAGGGCGGGAAATAACAATGGTTGATGGCAAGCCATTCATGAGCCGTGAAAGTTTGGACTACAGCTTCATACCTCAGGAGAACTATCGGAATCTCCAATTGTCTCAGCAAAGTCGGTGGGAGTTTTCCTCAGAGTCTGGTCTGCAGGCAGCGTGTTGTCATTATAGGAACTGACAAATCTAAAATCACTGGTTCTAGAACCCGTTGTCAAGTATGTGTCATAATTGTAGGTGCTGCGTAAAGTTCCTGTGGCATCAACGTCTGCATAATTAGGAGGGAGATAAGCACTGGGGATGGCAACCGCTCCATCAAACAACAGTCTGGGCTTTCTCCTGCGACAAAACCTCACACCCAGGATGACAATAATGAAGGTCAGGAAGAAGGTGGTAACCGAAACCAACGCAATGATGAGATATGAAGTCATTTTCGAATTGTTCTCATCATAAGACATGTCTTTCAGTTCTGGCACTTCAGCCAAATTGTCAGAAACAAGTAAATACAGGGCACAGGTAGCAGAGAGAGACGGCTGTCCATTATCTTTCACAGTCACAATTAGGTTTTGTTTCATACTGTCAGAATCAGAAATGTCTCGCTGTGTTCTGATCTCTCCACTGTGGAGATCAATTGTGAAAAGTCCTGAATCAGTGGATTTAACGATATGATATGATAGCCAGGCATTCTGTCCAGAGTCTGCATCCACTGCAATCACTTTGGATACCAGAGAGCCCCTGTGTGTAGCTTTGGGAACCAGTTCAGTCATGAAGGAGTTACCCTCTGGAGCGGGGTACAGGATCTGAGGAGCGTTGTCATTAACATCCATTATAAAGACAGTGACAGTGACGTTGCTGCTGAGTGGAGGAGAACCGTTGTCTCTGGCCATCACATGGACTTTAAAGCTCCTAAATTGTTCATAGTCAAACGGCCTAACAGCATGAATCACCCCTGTGTCTCCGTTAAGAGAGAGATAAGAGGACACTGGGGCACTGTTCACCTCACCAGGAAAGAGAGAATAAATCACTGTGCCATTTTGTCTCCAGTCCGGGTCTCGAGCACTGATAGAACACAAAGTAGAGCCAGGTTTGTTATTCTCAGTCACATAGGCACTGTAGGACTGTTCCTCAAACACAGGTGGGTTGTCATTGATGTCACCTACTGATAACTGAAAGGTTTTCCAGGAGGACAGAGGTGGAGAGCCCTCATCAGTGGCTGTGATTGTAATGTTGTAATCAGACACTAGCTCTCTGTCCAGCTGTTCCGTTGTTACAAGAGAATAGTAATTTTTTATAGATGGAACAAGCATAAAAGGAACATTTTGGGGAATGGAGCAGCGGACCTGTCTGTTATTCCCTGAGTCTCTATCCTGCACATTTATGATGCCAACCTCTGTACCAGGTGGTACGTTCTCTGGTATGGGGTTAGTTAAAGATTTTTGATATATTACAGGCGCATTATCATTTATATCAGTTATGTCAATCACCAGTGTAGCGTATGTCGCCAGTCCAAGGCTATCTTTGGCGCTAATCTGCATCTCATATGAAGATTCCTTCTCAAAGTCAATATCTCCTGTCACTTTTACCTCTCCTGTTTTAGGGTCTAGAAAAAAGACATCGCTATTCTCATCAGAAACGTGATCAAAGCCATAAATTACTTCTCCATTAATGCCCTCGTCGGCATCATTAGCACTCACTTTAACCACTACAGTATCCTGAGGAGAGTTTTCAGGCAGGCTAGCTTTATAGATGGCCTGGCTAAACACTGGGGCGTTATCATTAGCGTCGAGCACAGTAACATGTATGACTACAGTACCTGATCTTTGAGGAGAACCGCCATCTATAGCGGTTAGCAATAAGGTCGCCTCCTCTTTTTCTTCTCTGTCCAATTCTTTTTCTAAAACCAATTCTGCATATTTTCGCCCACCTCCCTTCGTATTTATATTCAACTTGAAATGTTCATTCCTTTGCAGAATATATCCCTGAACACCATTAACTCCAATGTCTGCATCGTGCGCCTCATCAAGAAGAAAACGAGCGCCTTTGTCAGCTGATTCCTGTATTTCAAATTTCAGTAATTCCTGTTTAAATTGCGGGCTGTTGTCATTAATATCTTGAACAACGATACTGATGCGATGCAGCTCCAATGGATTTTCGAGCACAAGTTCCTGTTTCAGAACACAAGATGCCTTTTTCGCACAAAGCCCCTCTCTGTCAATCCTCTCGGCAACAATCAAGTCCCCAGTATTCATATTAATTCCACAGTACTGAATGTTGACACCTTCCGTCTCAACGCGGGGCTTGCGAGCGAAAAGTGTGCCCAATTCAAGCCCAAGATCCTTGGCTATATTTCCAACCACAGATCCACGTTCCATTTCTTCCGGGATCGAGTAGCTTATGTCTCCACAGGCAGATCGCAGGACAAGAAAAATAAAAGCAACGCCATGCAGCACCAATCTGGTGTCTGTCGTGTCTCCCATTGCTACAACAAGAAAGTCCTTTAAATCTGCAAGCTGCTGAGTTTCTACTTCAAAACGAACAAACACCAGGTTTAACTTCTTCAATGGCAAGTAGCACAATGCTATGCAGGATTTAAGCTTCGAATGCGTCAACACAAAAGGGGAGAGGGTGGATAACTGGAACAATATACCTTCCAGCTGCATTGGTATAGCCTATAGCGACACCATGAGACCCTTTCAGATAGTGCACTGCAAAATCTTGCACGGTACAAGGAAGTATGAGAACGCGTTAAAACCAGTTATTCACCGTTATTCACTCCATACAAAGTACCACCTCATCTACTCTGATGAAACGAAACAGCTTATAAACTATAATAATTAATATGCACTACAAATCAACTTCAGATTATGTCTCTCAGATCAAAGATTCCACTGAATAGTGCAACATTCCTGAAAAACAACTGCCCCATGAATACAGATATGCCTACTTTTTTTCCCCGAGATGATATATACAGTATCATGTACTACACACACACACACACACACACACACACACACACACACACACACACACACACACACACACACACACACACACACACACACACACACACACACACACACACACACACACACACACACACACAGAGCGAGAGAGTTCTGCTAATCAGACAAATTGAAACACCTGTTGGTCCTCAACATGGCCGTTTATATATATATATATATATATATATATATATATATATATATATATACCGGTATATATATATATATATATATATATATATATGCTAAGGTGTTGGCTAAGCCATGACATAAAAGCACCATGTCTAACTTAATTCCTGGCTAAATGTCACACATCATGAAAATACATGTTGTAGTAGTATAATAATAATTAGAATATTTTGTTTTACTGAGGTTTATTTATTCAGCAATTAGTTATCAACATCAGTGACAAAATATTATGTCAAGGTTACTGATTCTCTCACTCATTATAGCAACCCTTCTCAAAAAATAAAAAAGAGGAAAAAACAGCTTTTACAAAAGAAAAGTAGGTCAACCATATGAACCAAAACATACCGTCTTCTACCAATTCATCTAAACTAATAGTGGTCAAATATTATCCCTGAATATTCACACTTCTAAATGATCATCATCAAAAAACAGTAATCCCACCGACATGTGAGTGCAATTCAGCACCAGGGACAGCAACAATACAAAGACAATGAAGGCAAATGTAGCCCTTAAAGACACTACTGTGGAGCCCCAACCACTGCAGTCACTAGAGAAGGTTATAGGGCAATTCAGGGCATAACATTTCGTAAAAAATTATGAAAAGAAAACAGACTGAAAAAAAATTGCACCCATACAATCATAAAGTTACGCAGAAAAAGATGATAGCCTGATGTTGTCTAGTGTAAGTAAATGTAACATGAATGAAAAATAAACACGATGTTGCCTCAGTTAATAACACCTAACAGCTGGGACAAAGAGTCCTACCTCAGGCGAAGAATCTGAATCTCCAAATGCGTCTGCAAAGTCTGTAGGAGTTTTTCTCAGAGTCTGGTCAGCAGGCAATGTGTTGTCATTGTACGAGCTGACAAACTTAAAGTCACTGGTTCTGGAGCCTGTAGTCAGGTATCCATCACAATTGTAAGCGCTGCGTAATGTCCCTGTGCCGTCAACTTCTGCATAATTAGGAGGGAGATAAGCGCTGGGGATGGCAACCGCTCCATCAAACAGCAGTCTGGGCTTTCTCCTGCGACAAAACCTCACACCCAGGATGACAATAATGAAGGTCAGGAAAAATGTGGACACGGACACCAGAGCTATGATCAGATAAGAGGTCAATTTAGAATTGTTCTCATCAATAGACATATCTTTTAGTTCAGGAACTTCTGCCAAGTTATCAGAAATAAGTAAATACAAGGAACAGGTGGCTGTCAGAGAGGGCTGTCCATTATCTTTCACTGCAACAATAAGGTTCTGTTTCATGCTGTCAGTTTCAGAAATGTCCCGCTGTGTCCTGATCTCTCCGCTGTGGAGACCAATAGTGAAAAGTCCCGGATCAGTGGATTTGACAATATGATAGGACAACCAGGCATTCTGTCCAGAGTCTGCATCCACTGCTATCACCTTGGAAACCAGAGAGCGCCCCTGGGCTGCTTTAGGGACCAGTTCAGTCATGAAAGAGTTGCCCTCTGAGTTGGGGTACAGTATCTGAGGAGAGTTGTCATTCACATCCGTTATGAAGACACTGACAGTCACATTGCTACTGAGCGGAGGAGAACCATTGTCTCTGGCCATAATGTGAACTTTAAAACTCCTGAACTGTTCATAATCAAATGACCTCACAGCGTGGATCACCCCTGTGTCTCCATTAACGGATAGATAGGAAGACATAGGGGCACCATTCACCTCACCAGGTAAGAGAGAATAAACCACTGTTCCATTTTGTCTCCAGTCTGGGTCTATGGCAGTAACGGAACATAAAGTGGAACCAGGTTTGTTATTTTCAGTTATGTAGGTGCTGTAGGACTGTTCCTTAAACACAGGTGGGTTGTCGTTCACATCACCCACTGATAACTGGATAGTCTTAGAGGAGGACAGAGGTGGAGAGCCCTCATCAGTGGCAGTGATTGTAATGTTGTAATCTGACACTAGTTCACGGTCAAGCTCTCCAGTAGTGAGTAGAGAATAATAATTTTTGATTGAAGGAACAAGCTTAAAAGGAAGGTTTTGTTGAATGGAGCATCGAACCTGTTTATTATTATCTGAGTCTCTGTCTTGAACATTGATAATGCCCACCTCTGTACCAGAAGGCACATTCTCTGGTATGGAACTGGTAAGGGATTTTAAAAGGATCATAGGTGGGTTGTCGTTTATATCAGTTATATCTAATATTACTGTACAATACGATGTAAGCCAGGGCCGGATCTAGCCTCTAGTAGTAGGTGGGGCAGCAAGAAATGATAGGGGGGCACCTCCAGCCCACGCCGTGAGGCGTGGGCGGAAAAAAATGGGGGGATCAAACCCCCTAAAACACCCGAAATGCATAAAAAACAAAGCATTTTGGCACACTTATACCTATAACACGCATTACAAACAACAGGTCTTACACCTATCTCTCTCTGTCTCTATATATTCTAGTAGAGATGGACTGATTGCAAAATTCTTGGCCGGTACCGATCCACCGGTTTTATGAAGGTCTGACCTGCCAAAAACGATTTTCCGATACCGATTTCTTTAGCTATGAACTAGAAAATAGGGTTGCTCCAATACCCTTTTTTCAGGCCAAGTAGGCCTAGAAGACATACTTCAATTTGAGTACCAATAAGCTAGAAGAACACTAATGCCAAATCAATCACAAAAGTACAATATCCAAAATCACAGTCAATATCCAGTCTAATATGATATGGATATAATATTGATGCCAGCTGATCATTCACTGTAAGGCCTAAAGTTAAAAATACATACTACTGTATATATTGTATAATTGCTGTGCCATTGCTTCTGTCTGTGTCACTGTTAGAGCTGCACGATTAAGGCAAAACCGTTATTTTAAATTATTGGTATACATATTGAGATCATTTATTTCAAATATTAATAATATTATTATTGAATAAATATTTTTTAACAAGCAAAACGATTGTCTTAAAAGCTAAAATAAATAAGGTTGCATTCATTGTCTTCAAGGTGAGAAATTTACCTTGTGTCACAGTAGTCTGACTCTAGTCTATTCCTTCCTTTCAAATATTTAAGGGCAAAATATTACCTCATGACCCTGGCTGTTGCTGTTGTTTTGGGTTGTAAAACCTCTGTAAGGGACTTAAAATGTTACATAATTCATTTCTGTTGCTTAATGTACTTTGTGAAACTATCGGAGGATACTATAACGACCTTTAACAGGCTTCACCTGGACATGCATTAATTAATCCAGCGTGTGGACAGACACAAATGACACCACGCAAAGTGAACTGACTTTTTTTTTCCAACAACAGAGAAACGGGAGGTGGTTTTCCTTTGAAACTGGCTAAAATAAAGGGACATTTATAGGATGGCTTTTTCTGTCGCTTGCAACAGCTTTTGCAATGCTGTTGCTTTCTGTTAAATGAAAGTGAAAGTAAACTCCTTCTGCATGGACCGTCTGGACTGGAGGCAGGAAAGCCTTGCGATGTTTTTTTTTTTTTTCCTTCTTCTTTGAGACTACATTGACACAGGATTATGGAATATATCCTTACATTGCAAAGGTAATCAGCATCATCTGTATTCTGTTGTAGGCTGCCACTAAGTAGACTGGCTGCTATTTGCTATGTTTAAATTAGTCCAGAGCATCATGCTGTGCACCGGATTGATATCGATACCGGTTTGATATCATACCGGCCGATTTTTGATTTTTGCATGCCATCATGTTTGGTGGGGCAGACAGGGCATTTAGGGGGGCATTGCCCCCCCTTGCCTATGCCTAGATCCGGCCCCGATGTAAGCCCTGCTGTATCCTTTGCTCTAATTCGCAGTTCATATGATGGCTCATTTTCATAATCGATAGAACCAGTGACCCTTATCTCCCCTGTCTTATGATCAAGTGAGAATAAACCAACAAATTCATCAGTCAGATGATCAAAGTAGTATGTTACATCGCCATTGGGTCCCTCGTCTGCATCAGTAGCACTCACTGTAGCAACTATGGTATCCAGAGGAGAGTTTTCAGGTAGGCTGACTTTATAGACGGCCTGGCTAAACACAGGGGCGTTATCATTAGCATCAAGTACAGTGACGCGTATGACTACAGTACCTGATCTCCGTGGATCGCCCCCATCTAAAGCTGTGAGCAATAACTCTAATTCACGTTCTTGTTCTCTGTCTAATTCTTTTAAAAGAACCAATTCACTACGTTTGCGTCCAGGGCCAGCCATATCTACATTAATGTTGAAATGCTCATTACTTTGTAGAGTGTAGGTTTGCACAGCGTTGGTCCCAATATCAGCATCAAAGGCTTCATTTAAAGGAAATCGGGCCCCTTTGACGGCCGATTCTCTAATTTCAAACGAGATAAAGTCCTCGGTAAACTGTGGCGAGTTATCGTTTATATCTTGAACACGAACACTGATGCTATGCAGTTCCAAAGGATTCTCCAGCACAAGTTCCTCTTTTAGAACACACGACGCCTTCTTGCCACAAAGGCCCTCTCTATCAATCCTGTCGGCAACAATCAAATCCCCAGTGCTCAGATTAATGTCACAATACCGTTTGCCATTCCCCTCGGTATCAATCCGAGCTTTGCGCGAGGACAGTTGATTTGTTGCCAAGCCCAGATCCTTCGCAATATTTCCAATAACAGATCCCCGTTTCATCTCCTCAGGAATAGTGTAGCTCATGTCTCCATATCCGAAATGCAGGTTTAGGAAAAGAAAGGCAACGCCGTAGCAATTCAAGGTTAATCCACGGTTCACCATCTTGTTGTAAGAAGAGGCACCATAAAGATACAACAAAAACTATCCGACAACTGTATTTTGTTCAGCACATAGGCTAATAACCGAATGACTATCGCATGCTCTTCAGCGCACACCACACGGAATAATGCCTTATCCGTTGACGCAAACGTGAGAAAGAGTGACCATCTAACCTACCTTCCTTGGTGCATAGCGACACCATGAGCACCTATTTGATATAACACCATGCTTAATTGTCATTTTATAAAATATTGTATTGTATGGCTTAATAGTGAATGCATATAAGAAATAGACAGTATGTAGGCTATACGGTGTACAGTAGGCCTACTGTAGAAATATGCCGTTGAACCATATTATTTAGTTGTATTTAATTTACCCCATTATGCTTTTTTATGTTTTGCTAAATTGTATTTTCTTCAAGACTAACATCTCTTCAGGGGAATCAAATCTGCCACTCAAGTCTGATCTGCCAAGAATGAGCACAAATCTATATTGAAGAATAATCAAAGCCAATAGGCCTACTGAAGTCCTCCTTTAAACAATGCTACTTTGCATTGTTTAAAGGAGGAATTCACTCATTTTGAATCTTATCTTCATATAATTGTTCGATTCTCATTATAAGATGGCCTAATTTCCGTAGGCCTATACTCTCTGCATATTAGGACTAAGGACAGTTCAGAAAACTGCCAATGAATGAGATCATCATGAGAATTCTAAAATAAGAAAGTACAGCCTTTCTCTTCCTGGAAAGTTAGATACTGAAGGCTATTGTTCTTGCATTAAACATAATAGTTGTTTGAAATGGCCATGCCTGCCTACAAATAATGTCACAGCAGGCATGTTTCTGAAATGCCCACAGCACTCCTCTGAGACACCAGATATAAATGCATGGTTCCAACATAATGTGCATTAGTGAGGACCAAATGATTTGTTGAAAATTAAGTGGAACTTTATTTTATTTTATTTTTTTCCCCCACTTTTTTTTTTATTGTCAACCTGTCCTATTAGAGTTGGGACATTTATTTTAAACTTTGGATTCCCTTGTTTACTCCATGTTTATTATATGCTTGAAGTTAATTGATGAAGATGAATTGATAATGCTTGGAGAAATTATTTACAGAAAACTAACAAGTTAAAAAAGGAGATGAATCAATAGCCTGCCTTTTAATTTTTATAACAATTTCATCAAAATGAGAATCCACTGTGGAGACCAATAAGTAAATTAACACAAGTAGCCCTCTACCTTCTATGAAGTGGCAATGGAAGTAACAATAATACCAAGACACACCCCCATGCAGTCATTCTCTCCATCCAAACAAGATTGCTATCACAATCATCACAGCAACATTTGTCAAAACATGCTTACAGAAACATATAGTTTAGCTAAATTCATTTCAATGAAATTAATAGGTATATTTAATCAAGTACTTTATTTACAGTACAGTGCTGAGGTACTTTTACTTTACTTGAGTATTTCCATGTTTTGATACTTTACTTCTACTCTGCTAAATCACGGGCAAATATTGTACCTTTTACTCCACTAATTTGACAACTACTGATTAGATTATTGATACAACACATACATCTACACTACTCCTCTTCTAACCCGGATTTGAACCTGATTTCACCCGAAGTCAAAGTTTGTGACAGATCTTGTGTCTAGGTGAGCCATGACCTTTGACATGAACTAAATATCTCAAGAGCAGAGAGACAAAATATATACAACCAAATAATTATTTTGTATTAACATACTCTACCATACAGATTGGACAAAGATAATTTGTATTCATGACAAAGTTACATAGTGCTGCTAAACTGATCAATGATGAGGTTATAGGTTAATTTATCCACACAAAGTCATTAAAATCTACCCTACCTTTACTAGCTGCATCAATTTATTGTGGTTCATCAACATTTATCACTAAAAACTAGAAAATGCACACAAGCAACATTGAATAAATCAGAAGGCCATCATCTCCCTCATGCCAGAAAACAACTACAGCAACGACTGTATATTCCCAAAAAGTTGAAATTATAGCTTTTTTTTAAATGAAGATGATATGAATAAATCAGTGACCATTGACTCAGAAAAACACAAAGAATTGGAGGGCAAAAGCATCAAGGACAGGGGAATAAGAGACCTTTCAACAAAACCCTCAGCCACTGCAAGAGCTAAAGAGTGTAATAGGAGTTCAAGGTTTTACATATAGTTTTATGAATTGATCAAAATAAAAAGAATGGAAACATTCTTCACAAAAATATACTACTCTATAGGCATACCATCATCCAGAGAGACAACCTGCTGTTGTCTATTCTAAACAATAAGACAAATGAAAGATGGATATTATCTTTGGGTAAAGATGATAATGCTCGACTCAGTTAATGACACCTAACTGGGACTCTAGGTTCCTACCTCAGGGGAAGAATCAGAATCTCCAAATGCTTCCGCAAAGTCTGTTGGAGTTTTTCTCAGAGTCTGGTCAGCAGGCAGTGTGTTGTCATTGTACGAGCTGACAAACTTAAAGTCACTGGTTCTGGAACCCGTTGTCATGTAGGTGTCATAATTGTAAGCGCTGCGTAAAGTTCCAGTGCCATCAACCTCTGCATAATTAGGAGGGAGATAAGAACTGGGGATGGCAACCGCTCCATCAAAAAGCAGCCTGGGCTTTCTCCTGTGACAAAACCTCACACCCAGGATGACAATAATGAAGGTCAAGAAAAAGGTGGACACGGACACCAGAGCTATGATCAGATAAGAGGTCATTTTAGAATTGTTCTCATCAAAAGACATATCTTTCAGTTCAGGAACTTCCGCCAGGTTATCAGAAATAAGTAAATGCAGGGAACAGGTGGCAGAGAGAGAAGGCTGTCCATTATCTTTCACTGCAACAACTAGGTTCTGTTTCATGCTGTCAGTTTCAGAAATGTCCCGCTGTGTCCTGATCTCTCCGCTATGGAGACCAATAGTGAAAAGTCCTGGGTCGGTGGATTTGACAATATGATAGGACAGCCATGCATTTTGTCCAGAGTCTGCATCCACTGCTATTACCTTGGACACAAGAGAGCTGCCCTGCGCTACTTTGGGGACCACCTCTGTCATGAGAGAGTTGCCCTCCGGGGCAGGGTACAGTATCTGAGGAGAGTTGTCATTCACATCTTTTATGAAGACACTGACAGTCACATTGCTGCTGAGAGGAGGAGAACCGTTGTCTCTGGCTATCACATGGACTTTAAAACTCCTGAACTGTTCATAATCAAATGACCTCAAAGCGTGGATAACTCCTGTGTCTCCGTTGATGGATACATAGGACGACACAGGGGCACCTTTGACCTCACCAGGAAAAAGAGAGTAAATCACTGTTCCATTTTGTCGCCAGTCAGGGTCTAAAGAAGAAACCGAACACAAGGTGGATCCAGGTCTGTTATTTTCAGTCACATAGGCGCTGTATGATTGTTCTTCAAACACAGGTGCGTTGTCATTGATATCACCTACTGATAGGTGAATAATTTTAGAAGATGACAGAGAAGGAGAGCCCATGTCTGTAGCAGTCACTGTAATGTTGTAATCAGACATGAGTTCACGATCCAGTGCACTTATTGTCACAATTGAATAATAATTTTTAATAGAAGGGACAAGCTTAAAAGGAAAGTTCTGCTGAATGGAACAAACTATCTGTTGGTTCTTTTCTGAGTCTCTATCATGCACGTTAATAATGCCCACTTCTGTGCCAGATGGCACATTCTCTGGTATGGGACTAGTTAGAGAATTTAGATATATAACTGGAGCATTGTCATTCATATCAGTAATACTTATGATTACTTTTACATCAGAAGAGAGACCATATCCATCTTTTGCTTCTACAAACATTTCATATTTGGATCCCTCTTCATAATCTATGTCACCTGTTACAATGATTTCTCCTGTTGCCTGATCCAGCGAAAATATCTTTTGTGACCTTTCAGATACTTGGCTAAATTCATATGAAACTATTCCATTGACACCTTCGTCTGCGTCTGTTGCACTCACAGTAATAACTAGAGTTTTTAAAGGTGAGTTCTCAGGCAGACTAGCTTCATAGACGGCCTGACTGAACACCGGGGAGTTATCGTTAGCATCCAATACAGTGACGTGTATGATTACAGTACCTGATCTCTGTGGAGAACCACCATCTAGAGCTGTCAGTAATAACTTAATTTCCTGCTGCTCTTCCCTGTCTAACTCTTTATCTAAAATCAATTCACCATATTTCCTACCGGCACTGGTTGTCTGGGTATTCAAGAGAAAGTTGTCATTACTTTGCAGTGTATAGCTCTGAACGGCATTATTGCCTATATCTGCATCATGGGCGGCATTAATGCGATATCGAGCCCCTTTGGCGGAATTTTCACTAATTTCTAACTTGATGACATCTTTTTGGAAAACGGGTGAATTATCATTAATGTCTTGGATCTGAAGTGATATGCGATGTAATTCTAATGGACTCTCCAAGAGCAACTCGAATTTCAAAAGACAAGAAGGCTTTTCTCCACAAAGCTCCTCTCGATCTATCCTCTCCGCAACAATCAGATCTCCGTTTCGAACATTGAAATCACAATATTTCCTCTCGTTTTCTTTCACGTGTAGACGAGCTTTACGGGCAGATAATCGACCAACTTCAAGTCCGAGGTCCTTGGCTATATTTCCAACAACAGATCCTGGCTTCATCTCCTCCGGGATAGAGTAGCTCAGGTCGCCATGAGCACATTGGAACAAAAAAAGGAAAAAGACAAAGCCCCAGCGTTGCATAAAAAGCCCATTCTTAATCATCTCTGCAGCAGTGGTGTGGCTGGTGCCCACTTTCCAGGATATATAATTAATCAATACGTATTTATCCAACACAAAAACCTATATTTCAGCCGACCACGAGTACGAGTTCTTGTTTGGTTTTGACAGCAGCTTTTGACAACATTCTAGATGTTATGCCTCTGCTACGTGGTCACGTTGGTCGGTAAAGACGTTCCTTAGCTTAGACCATTTCACTCTGTTGGTGTATAGCGACACCGTGAGGACACATCATGCCATAATACATTACAGATCAACGGGTATTATAGTTTATGTAAACTAATCTCAACTATGTCATCTTTTTTTTCTCCAGCTGTTAACTTTAAAAATATCTGTTCACAAATGTTAACAAAGGATTCCTACACCTATACACATTTCATATATAATCTTTATTCATCCCGGAGTGCCAATTATTTCTAAACTAAATGTAAAGCAATTTTCGCAGTAGGCCTACGGCTGCAATATGCCAGTGTGATCCTACAATGTGCAAAGAGGAATTCAGCACCATGGACAGCGACGAAAAGCAGTGGCGTGTTAAGCGCTGGGTTTGTCAAAAGAAATGTGAATATCTATCACAAAACCAAGTTATACATTTGATACAAAGTATTCTCTTCTTTAACAACCTAAAATCTTTGAATCAATCTGTCCAAGTTGTGTGGAGCTGTCAATTTAATTTATGGGTTACATCTGTACTGTAGGACCAACACAGGTGTTTCAATTTGTCTGATTGGCATAGAACTAATGTTCTAAGCCAATCAGAACACCTGTGTTGGTCCTCAACATGGCCGGTGTAGGACTGTATAAATTCAACCCATGAATTTCGAACCCATGAATGTGATCAAATGTTATCTTACAATAAACTGAGCCAAGAGACAGTTTAGGCTTGGATGTAATGTCATTATGACTTCTCCACAAAGACCCCACTCCCTCCCCCAGTCTCTCTCTGTGTGTGTGTGTGTGTGTGTGTGTGTGTGTGTGTGTGTGTGTGTGTGTGTGTGTGTGTGTGTGTGTGTGTGTGTGTGTGTGTGTGCGTGCGTGGGTGCGTGCGTGCGTGTGTGTGTGTGTCTAAAGATGTACTCTTTCCTTACTATATTCTCAATTAAAATACATCTAAATACAATAACCCAGGTCACCATGAGCCTATACACAATGTAGCACAGCAGAAATAAAACAAAGGTTTGAAGAAATAAAATGTATGTCAAACACCCCTCCAACAGTATAGCGGTATATCCACATTATCACAATACAGTTACGTTTCTAGAAAGTACCAAAGTACCAACTACCAAATAATGTAAACGTGTAATCTGTCTAACAACAATGTAGTGCTTTTACACCAGCTTTCTGGGAAAATTGTAGATGCTCTACCACTGAATATTGTTGCATCACTACTCTGGTATAGTATAGGATAGGGGTGGTGCCCACAGTTTTTGACGTGAGATCTACTTTTAAAATGACTAGCTCAACATGATCTATCCATCCAAAATGTTTTTAGCTGAGGGCCTGAGGGGGGCTTTGGAATAGCAGCACTGGTGTTACATTTTAGACAAACACACTTACTGTAAGGGGGAAATAAATGGGAAATACTGGGGGAAATGTCTTCATCCCATTCTGTATGGAAGTGCTAGGTTTTGGGGTTCTTTGTAATGCTACTGACTCTTGAACAAAGTATTGCATTGGAGGTTTGCCTACTTTAGAAGCCATGAAGGGAGCTGACAGGCCCTTCTTGATGTCAT
Organism: Nannobrachium achirus; assembly: GCF_963921795.1. Classification (NCBI taxonomy): domain Eukaryota; kingdom Metazoa; phylum Chordata; class Actinopteri; order Myctophiformes; family Myctophidae; genus Nannobrachium; species Nannobrachium achirus. Next base: position 23,053,762 of record NC_137824.1, on the reverse strand, counting down.
ATTGACATATTCTTTTTATATTTTAATTATATATTTTTAGAGGCATGTCATGTGGTCTACCTGCACACCCTTGGTGATCTACTGGTAGATCACCTTTTGGGCAGCCCTGGTATAGGAACAGCCTAGTGCACATGACAAATAGCCAACTGATCCACAGACATAATGCAATTCAGGCAATCAAAACCACGTTCGCATACACATTTGCAAATGCATAAAAAGATAGATGATGTAGGATAGATAGATAGATATGGTAAAATACTTCCTATGTTCCATTTTATATAGCCTACTGAAAGAAATGTTGAATTTGTGTTTGTTTTGAGGGTCATACCATTTACAAATGCACCACTGATAGAGAAAAGCAACAGTAATACAAGGTTATGAGGAGGTAAAGACTAGAAAAAACACAAATCGAAAGGGAATGCTTGTAATAATGCCACAATTTATATTCATGCAAAACAAGATTTCCAAATGAAAACAGCTAGGCATGTGTGATAATTTGCTTCTGACACATGACAAATCGCCCTAACTATGAAATAAATGCAACCATTTCCCAAACAAAATAATCTCAGCCATTTCAACACAAACAATATTTCATTTCAACAAGTCAACATGCATAGGAAACCCATGTTCAAGTTGCAAAAGTAACTCAAATTAGGCTCAATTGTTGCCAACTTCACCAATTATTGGTATGTGTAAGCTATTTCAAGAATAATGACAATCTTTTCATTAAAACTATTATGAACTTTAATCTTTTTCCAACTCTAAATGATCTCAAAGGGATCTTTTGTTCATCATATGTGATCAAACCTATAGTGTACATGTATTACTAAAATGTTTCCACACATGAAATGCATCGGTGAGTATACATGTATATGTAGAGAGAGAGAGAGAGAGAGAGAGAGAGAGAGAGAGAGAGAGAGAGAGAGAGATTGAATGAATCTCAAAGACTATGACCTTTAGTTTAAAACACATACATGTAAGCCAATATTGAAGTGAGGTGCGTCAGGTAAAGATGTCCAAGATAAAATAAATTACTATGAAGTTGTAATGTTTCCTTTAAATTGACCTCAACTCAAAATTCTTACCTCTGGTGACCCATCGGAATCCCCAAAAGCCTCAGCAAAATCATTTATAGATTTCCTCATAGTGTCGTCTGCAGGTAGAGTGTTGTCATTATAAGAGTGGACAAACTTGAAGTCACTGGTCCTAGACCCCGTAGTCAAGTAGGCATCATAATTGTAAGTGCTGCGTAAAGTCCCTGTGCCGTCAACATCAGCATAATTTGGAGGGAGATAAGCACTGGGGATGGCAACAGCTCCATCAAACAGCAGCCTGGGCTTTCTCCTGCGACAAAACCTCACACCCAGGATAACAATAATGAAGGTCAAGAAAAAGGTGGACACAGACACCAGTGCAACGATAAGATATGAGGTCAGTTTAGAGTTGTTTTCGTCATAAGACATATCTTTAAGTTCTGGAACTTCTGCCAAATTGTCAGAAAGAAGTAAGTACATGGCACAGGTTGCAGAGAGAGAAGGATGTCCATTGTCTTTCACTGACACAATAAGGTTTTGTTTCATGCTGTCAGATTCAGAAATGTCCCGCTGTGTCCTGATCTCTCCACTGTGCAGACCAATAGTGAAAAGTCCTGGATCATTGGATTTGACAATTTGATAGGACAGCCAGGCATTCTGTCCAGAATCTGCATCTACAGCTATGACCTTGGACACCAGAGAGCCCCCCAGAGCAGATTTGGGAACCAGCTCAGTCATGAAAGAACTGCCTTCCGGGGTGGGGTACAGTATCTGTGGAGAGTTGTCATTCACATCCGTTATGAAGACATTGACAGTAACGTTGCTGCTGAGAGGAGGAGAACCATTGTCTCTGGCCATCACATGGACTTTAAAGCTCCTGAACTGTTCATAATCAAACGACCTCACAGCATGGATCACCCCTGTGTCTCCATTAACAGACAGATAGGAGGACACAGGTGCACCGTTCACATCACCAGAAAATAGAGAGTAGATCACATTACCATTTTGTCTCCAGTCTGGGTCTAAAGCAGAAACAGAACACAAGGTGGATCCAGGTTTGTTATTTTCAGTCACATAAGCGTTGTATGATTGTTCATCAAACACAGGTGGGTTGTCGTTGATGTCACCCACTGATAAGTGAATAGTTTTATAAGATGACAGAGGTGGAGAGCCCTTGTCTGTGGCAGTTATTGTAATGTTGTAGTCAGACACTAGTTCACGGTCCAGTTCACTTGTTGTCACCAATGAATAATAGTTTTTGATGGATGGAATGAGCTTAAAGGGAGCATTTTGCGGAATGGAGCAACTTATCTGTTGGTTCTTTTCTGAGTCTTTGTCATGCACGTTAATAATGCCCACTTCTGTACCCGATGGCACATTCTCTGGTATGGGGCTAGTCAGAGATCTTAGATTTATAACTGGGGCATTGTCATTCATATCAGTAATGCTTATAATTACTTTTGAATCAGAAGAGAATCCATATCCATCTTTTGCCTCTACAAACATTTCATATTTGGATCCCTCTTCATAATCAATGTCACCTGATACAATTATTTCTCCTGTTGCCTGATCCAGCGAAAATATTTTTTGTGACTTTTCAGACCCTTGGCTGAATTCATATGTAACTACTCCATTCACACCTTCGTCTGCGTCTGTTGCACTCACAGTAATAACTGGAGTTTTCAAAGGTGAGTTCTCAGGCAGACTAGCTTCATAGACGGCCTGGCTAAACACTGGGGCGTTATCATTAGCATCCAATACAGTGACGTGTATGATTACAGTACCTGATCTCTGTGGGGAACCACCATCTAGAGCCGTCAGTAATAACTTAATTTCCTGCTGCTCTTCTCGGTCTAACTCTTTATCTAAAATTAATTCACCATATTTCCTACCGGCACTTGTTGTCTGGGTATTCAAGAGAAAGTTATCATTCCGTTGTAGTGTATAGGTCTGAACAGCATTATTTCCTATATCTGCATCATGGGCGGCATTAATGCGATACCGTGCTCCTTTGACAGCCGATTCTCTAATTTCCAACTTGATAAAATCTTTTTGGAAAACGGGTGAATTATCATTAATGTCTTGGATCTGAAGTGATATGCGATGTAATTCCAAAGGACTCTCCAAGAGCAACTCGAATTTCAAAAGACAAGAAGGCTTTTCTCCACAAAGCCCCTCACGGTCTATCCGCTCCGCAACAATCAGATCTCCGCTTCGAAGATTGAGATCACAGTATTTCCTCTCGTTCTCTTCATCAATCCGAGCTTTACGAGCAGCTAATCGACCAACATCAAGTCCGAGGTCCTTGGCTATATTTCCAATAACAGATCCTGACTTCATCTCCTCCGGAATAGAGTAGGTTAGGTCGCCATGACCACATTGGAACAAAAAAAGGAAAAGGACAAAGCCGCAGCATTGAATTAAATGCCCGTTCTTAACCATCTTCGTAACAGCAGTAGTGATGTAATTCAACGTATTTATCATCCAACTAAAAGGTAATATTTCTGCAGACTGCGAGTTCTTGGTTGGCTTTGACAACAGCTTTCGACAACATTCTAGTTTTTATGCCTCAGCTATACGTGGTCACGTCAGTGGGAAGTGAAGATATTACTTTGACTCCGTTGGTGCATAGCGACACCGTGAGGACACATGCCACACAACATATTCAATGGTATATATTGCAATGCAATCTAATAAACTCATCTTGTTTGCCAGGCTTTAACTTTAAGACTTTACATACAATATTGTTAACATAGTACTTGGTCTCGCACCTAAACTTTTGTTTTTAATTTGACCTTTAATTTAATCAGGCAGGTCATTTATTCCTAATCAAAACCGAAAGCAACATTTGCAAAATACCACAGCAATAGGCCCATCTGATCCATAATAATACAGAGTGCAAAGAGGAATTCAGCACCATGGACAGCGACAGTGAGCAGAGGGTGAAAGCAGCCTTTACATTTCAGTTAAAATGGGGGGGGGAAAATAACATATACACACTGTGTGTGTGTGTGTGTGTGTGTGTGTGTGTGTGTGTGTGTGTGTGTGTGTGTGTGTGTGTGTGTGTGTGCGTGCGTGTGCGTGCGTGCGTGCGTGCGTGCGTGCGTGCGAACATTGGACTGGACTGTGATCAAATCTTGAGGCAGATATGCTAGCAGCACCACACCACACCATACAGAGGACTTCCAACGTAAAAAAAAAAAGAAAAAGACAGTAAAAGGTCTTATTTGGGATGTTCCTCTTAGGCAGGGTGTCTTAACTCTACATTTCTAATATATTGACTATACTTGTATAACGGAGGTGATCCGAACGTCCCCACCCGGCTTCGAACCCGGGTCTCCCACATGAAAGTCCAATATCTTAACCATCACTCCAAAAGACATCCCTATGGAACGAGAGCAGATACTAGACTTTTGAGGCTTCAGGCTGGGGCTGCGACTCTCTCCGCCAGACTCACCCCCCTTTGACCTCCTCCTACGGGGAAGCCCGGATCCGGGTCACGGCACCAATGTAACGGAGGTTATCCGAACCTCCCCACCCGGCTTCGTACCCGGGTCTCCCACGTGAAAGTCCAATATTTTAACCATCACTCCAAAGGGACATCCCTATGGAACGAGAGCAGATACTAGACTTTTGAGGCTTCAGGCTGGGGCTGCGACTCTCTCCGCCACACTTGTACTGTTCTCCATTTTTGTCTAATAAAATAATCAATCAATCAATCAATCAATCAATCAATCAATCAATCAATCAATCAAAACACCACACCAGGTGACACTCATGAGTCCTGACAGCTATGAACAGCAACCACAGGCAACAGTTTGCACATGCATGCAGGCTCACTGATACAATATAACAACGACAACAACAACAACAACAACAACAACCCTAGTTTGCACATCATGACCATTCATCTGATCGCCTTCACAGCTGGTGTATTACTGAGGACCAATATTCTGCAGTACAGTGTTGAGTGAGAAGTCAATTAGATGAACAGTTTTCTCTCTGTATATTTTCTCAGATTCAAAGATGAATATCTCAATAGTCTTTGTGATTGTATATCAACACAAAGTTTATGAGCAGATTGTTTAACAACCACAAGTCTGAGGTCCTTGGCTACATCTAAGGAAAGCTTCAGGATATAATAATTCAGGTCGCTGTGAAATAATGCACCAAGGAAAAAGGAAAAGGTACAACTTTGAAGAAACTACCCTTTTCCAACCATATAGTGGTATCCACAAATCCACAATACAGTTTATCTTCTACAGATGTGTTTCCAATTAATATTCCATCCACAAGATTAATTTAGCACTTGTAAACCAGTGTCCAACAACATTGTAGACACTCTGTATTTTGCTGATTCATGTTAGTGAGTAAGCATAGGATGCATCACTAATCCACTATTTAGTGACAACACATGCACACGATGAAAAGACATATAGATCCATAGACCTAATGCAATCCATTTCATAAAACATGGTTCAGATGTTTGATCACTTAATGTAGAATTGTATTAAAAGGAAATTTGATGCAGATGTTATGATCTCTTTTCCACTTGTATATATAGAGGAATATACTGACAGTACGATGTGAAACAAAAGCAAGTTGCTGCATATTTATTTTCAAGGGCTCAGATACTGTATAAAGACATACGAAGCAAAAGGAGAACAAGACTCTGAACAATGCAAATAACTGGAAAGTACTAATTGAAAAGGAATATGTTTGCAAAAATACCATGAAACATCATATTAATTTAACAGGCAATCACTTAGATGTGTAAAACACACACAAAAGCTTGAGTGATCACATGAAACATGAGTGAAAATCACTAGCAGCAAAAGCTAAACAAAAATCAGTGATTTCAAAAACAACTCAGCCTTTTCAAAATAACACAACTACAATGTGAAATTAAACAGAATAATAGAAATCCAAGCAACACATTCAACTGACTATTGTCAATTGTGGAAAACCTTAACTTGAATTGAATCACTAATATTCAACGTTTCCTCTATTATTCTTGCCAACTTACAATTATCTCAAACTGATCTCTCATCCACCATACAAAACTTGACCAAAACACCACAAGTAGTGTCGAAGTAAAACATAACCAGCTAATATGTAAAGTGCATTGCTGAGGACTCTGCACAGAAGAAACGAAGAGATTAAGTTAATGATCAAATTTAAAATGAGAAATAAAATATGTCTACAATATATCCACAAAAATAGAGAATAATGTCTGAAAGCAAAACCAAATTAAATGTATAAGGGAAGTAGCAAACAGATATCTCATCATATACAATCGATGTGGACATGTGATAACCAGACAGATATTTTCTGCAATACAGATATTGGAAGGATATAAAAGAATGCCACAAAATAGTCATTATCAAACGTATGTGTTAGAAGGTACTGCAAGTAACATGATACTTACAGATGAAATGTTTATAATAAACGATTATGTTATAATGTATCATTGATATTGATCTATGCTAACAATTCTTACCTCTGGTGACCCATCAGAGTCTCCAAAAGCCTCAGCAAAATCATTTATAGATTTCCTCATAGTGTCGTCTGCAGGCAGAGTGTTGTCATTATAAGAGTGGACAAACTTGAAGTCACTGGTTCTAGACCCTGTGGTCAAATAGGCGTCATAATTGTAAGTGCTGCGTAAAGTTCCTGTGCCATCAACTTCTGCGTAATTAGGAGGGAGATAAGCACTGGGGATGGCAACCGCTCCATCATACAACAGTCTGGGCTTCCTCCTTTGACAAAACCTCACTCCCAGGATGACAATAATGAAGGTCAGGAAAAAGGTGGACACGGACACCAGTGCAACGATAAGATACGAGGTAAGTTTAGAGTTGTTCTCATCGTAAGACATATCTTTAAGTTCTGGAACTTCCGCCAAGTTGTCAGAAATCAGTAAATATATGGGACAGGTAGCAGAGAGAGAAGGCTGTCCATTATCTTTCACTGCCACAATAAGGTTCTGTTTCATGCTGTCAGATTCAGAAATGTCCCGCTGTGTCCTGATCTCTCCACTGTGGAGACCAATAGTGAAAAGTCCTGGATCAGTGGATTTGACAATATGATAGGACAGCCAGGCATTTTGTCCAGAGTCTGCATCTACTGCTATTACCTTGGACACCAGAGAACCCCCCAGAGTTGCTTTGGGGACCAGCTCTGTCATAAGAGAGTTGCCCTCCAGGCTGGGGTATAGAATTTGAGGAGAGTTATCATTAACATCTGATATGAAGACACTGACAGTCACATTGCTGCTGAGAGGAGGAGAACCGTTGTCTCTGGCCATCACATGGACTTTAAAACTCCTGAACTGTTCATAATCAAATGATCTCACAGCGTGGATCACCCCCGTGTCTCCATTAATGGATAGGTAGGAAGTCACAGGGGCACCATTCACCTCACCAGGAGAAAGAGAGTAAATCACTGTGCCATTTTGTCGCCAGTCAGGGTCCATAGCAGAAACCGAACATAGAGTGGATCCTGGTTTGTTATTTTCAGTCACATAGGCGTTGTATGATTGTTCTTCAAACACAGGTGGATTGTCGTTGATGTCACCTACTGATAAGTGAATGGTTTTAGAGGATGACAGAGGTGGAGAGCCCTTGTCTGTGGCAGTTATTGTAATGTTGTAATCAGACACTAGTTCACGGTCCAGATCATTTATTGTCACCAATGAATAATAGTTTTTGATAGAAGGAACAAGCTTAAAAGGAGCATTTTGCTGAATGGAGCAAATTATCTGTTGATTCTTTTCTGAGTCTCTATCGTGCACGTTAATGATGCCCACTTCTGTACCAGATGGCACATTCTCTGGTATGGGGCTAGTCAGAGATTTTAGATATATAACTGGAGCATTGTCATTCATATCTATAATACTTAAAATTACTTTAGCATCAGAAGAGAGACCATATCCATCTTTTGCCTCAACAAACATTTCATATTTGGACCCTTCTTCATAATCAATGTCACCTGTTACAATTATTTCTCCTGTTGCCTGATCTAGTGAAAATAATTCGTTTGACTTTTCAGACCCATGGCTAAATTCATATGTAACTACTCCATTCACACCCTCGTCTGCGTCTATTGCACTCACAGTAATAACTGGAGTTTTTAAAGGCGAGTTTTCAGGTAGACTAACTTCATATATGGCCTGGCTGAACACTGGGGAGTTATCATTAGCATCCAATACAGTGACGTGTATGATTACAGTACCTGATCTCTGTGGAGAACCACCATCTAGAGCCGTCAGCAATAACTTAATTTCCTGCTGCTCTTCTCTGTCTAACTCTTTATCTAAAATCAATTCACCATATTTTCTACCGGCACTGGTTGTCTGGATATTCAAAAGAAAGTTGTCATTCCGTTGCAGTGTATAGCTCTGAACGGCATTATTGCCTATATCTGCATCATGGGCGGGATTAATGCGATACCGAGCTCCTTTGTCAGCCGATTCTCCAATTTCTAGCTTTATAACATCCTTTTGGAAAACGGGTGAATTGTCATTAATGTCTTGGATTTGAACTGATATGCGATGTAATTCTAAGGGACTCTCCAAGAGCAACTCGAATTTCAAAAGACAAGAAGGCTTCTCTCCACAAAGCTTCTCTCTGTCTATCCTCTCCGCGACAATCAAGTCCCCGTTTCGAACATTGAAATCACAATATTTCCTTTCGTTTTCTTTCAAATCAAGACGAGCTTTACGAGAAGCTAGTCGACCCACTTCAAGTCCGAGGTCCTTGGCTATATTTCCAACAACAGATCCTGGCTTCATCTCCTCCGGGATAGAGTAGCTCAGGTCGCCATGAGCACATTGGAATAAAAAAAGGAAAAAGACAATGCCGCACCGTTGAATAAAGCACTGAATTAAAGGCCTCTTCTTAACCATCTTCATAACAGCAGCAGCAGTAGTAGTAGTTGCTTAGTAGTAGTGATGTACAGTAATTGAGCGTGGGAATAGATATTGATTCCCAACTAAAAGGTAATATTTCAGCAGACTACGAGTTCTTGCTTGGCTTTGACAGCAGCTTTCGACAACATTCTAGTTTTTATGCCTTGGCTATGTGGTCAAGTCAGTGGGAAAGGAACACGACGGACAATTTCACTCTGTTGGTGTATAGCGACACCGTGAGGACATATGCCACAACACAGATTCAAGATTCATATTGCAATCTATAAAAACTAAACAACTCATCCATGGCCAGCCTTTAACTTTAAGAATTTGCATCCATAATGTTATTATTATTATTATTTTTAAGGACACACACCTGTAGTCTATCATTTAACCTTTATTTAACCTGGCACGTCATTCTCTCATCAAAACATAAACAAATAATAATAAACCCGCAAAGTACCAAAGCAACAGGCCCATCTCATCCATAATTATAGTGCAAAGCGGAATTCAGCACCATGGACAGCAAAGGTAGGCAGAGGGGGGACAATCAGGCCTTTACATCATGCTTGACTATTGTTAAAAGAAACAAACACACGCACGCACGCACGCACGCAGGCGCGCGCACACACACGCACGCACGCGCGCGCACGCACGCACACACACACACACACACACACACACACACACACACACACAGACACACACACGCCAAGCTGCTGCACCGTAAGGACGATTTCTAATCAGAATTACAACCCAAAGCCTTTAGGCATGCACACTGACAGGTCCGACACACGGTAAAAGCAATCTGCTACAGTTCAAACCAAGCGCTGATGTACGATAGCCCTACTTGGATTTTCACGCACAACCATTAGGGTTTACAGGTAGGCTAATAGGAAAAAAATAAGAAAAGTGAGCAGCAGTTCTGATGACAGAGGAGAATGGCCAGACTCGAGCTGATAGAAAGACAACAGTATAACTCAATCAACCACTTGTTAAAACCGAAAAGAAAACAACAACAACGTGAGTGAGTGAGTGAGTGAGTGAGTGTGTGTGTGTGTGTGTGTGTGAGAGAGAGAGAGAGAGAGAGAGAGAGAGAGAGAGAGAGAGAGAGAGAGAGAGAGAGAGAGAGAGAGAGAGAGAGAGAGAGAGAGAGAGAGAGACATTTCTAGATTGTAGGCCTCAGTTGTGTTCATGTTGGTGGGTGGTGAAGACAGCAGGCTATGGATTTCTCTATGCTGGTGTATAGCGAGACTGCAAGTGCACATGACACAACAGTTCCATGGTTATAATGCAATTCATGCAGACTAATCTCAACTCTCTACTCTGTTAGCCATACATTTTAAGACTGGTATCTATAATACAAATGTAAACATCTTATTGCACCTATGGTTGCATCACTATCTATGACAAAAGCATTTCCCTCATGATTAGTAAAGGTCTGTCTGTCTGTCTGTCTGTCTGTCTGTCTGTCTGTCTGAGTAATGTAATAATTTGTATTATTTATAAGTACATTATGTCTCTCTCTATGTTGTATGTCTGTAAGATTGTCCTTAGTTCGCACATCGTGTCATCTGATTGACTTCACTTCACAACAGGTGTATTGCTGAGGACCAATATACTGCGGTGTTGACTGAGAAGTTAACTGGATGAACAGTATTCTCTCTGTATATCCTCTCAGCTTCAAAGATGAATATCTCAAGTCTTTAATTTTATACATTAACACAAAGTTTATGAGCAAATGGTTTTCCAACCACAAGTCTGAGATCCTTGGCTGTATTACCAAGGAAAGCTTCAGAATATATTAGAAGTCAACCATCTTCAGAACTGTAGAGGTATCCATAAATCCACAATATAGTTGATCTTCTACAGATGTATATGTTTCCAACTAAATATTCCATCCTTTTAACAAGACTAATATAGTACTTTTAAACCAGTTTCCACCAGCATTTTAGACAACATTTCTGTATTTTGTTGATTCATGTGAGTGGTAAGCATAGTAAATAGGATGCATCACTGCTCCACTAATGTTAAGTGACAGCACATAGGCACATGATAAATGCAAATAGATCCACAGATCTAATGCAATCAATTTTAGAAAACACGGTTCAGATATTTGATGGCTAAATGCAGAATTGTATATATTCTGATACGATTTGAAACAAAAGCAATTTGTTGCTACCTTTTCGATCTGTGCTCCTTTAATTGGCCAAGCTTCGCAAGACGTGCTGTGTTTGGACAGCGGGATGCTTGATGAAATTAACTCAAAAATAGCACAGCTAACTTCACACTAGGTGTGATTTTTTATTTTCAAGGGCTCCGATTTAAAGAGGTATAAGGCAATAGGAGTACAAGGCTCTGACAGGGCAAATAATTGGAAATTAATAATTGAAAAGGAATACGTTTGCAAAAATACCAGATAACAATTGCGACTGAAGCTCGCAGTTTAGTATGTGAAACAACACATGCTGACTCGGTCTGGACGTGTACACTTTTTTTACGGTCTATCTGAACCACTCTAACAGAATGGGTTTGCCGCTCTGACATCACGCTCTGGCTTCACTGTGATGTCACACAATCAGAATCCCTTTTATGCCCATATATGGAGTTCCCTGATGTCATCAATATTAATATCCATATGGCCAAGACAGATGGCCAAGACTGCCCATATCTGTGTGGCTGGTTCTACAGACAGGGATCTCCATGTATGGGCATATGATGTCAGATGTCATAGACATCATAGGACTTTCACATAACGAATAACTGGGTAAGCATGTTTGGGCTCTCACAGCATATCTCCATATACAGAACATGGATCTCCATATATGGGTACCAGGGGTTTGCCAACTCACAATTATCTCAGACTGATCTCTCATCCATCACATCTAAACAGCAAAAGTAGATTAAAAGTAAAACAAAACCAATATGTGAAGCTGGGGAATCTACATGGAAGAAACACATTGACCACCAGACAAAGACAGAGAGAGTTCTGCAGTATAAACATTTGAAGGATGTAGAAGAATGACAGTTTTTGATGTGTTAGAAGGTATATCAGGTAACCTGATACTAAACATATGAAATGTAACCACTAAGTTAGCAACTCTTACCTCTGGTGACCCATCAGAGTCTCCAAATGCCTCAGCAAAATCATTTATAGATTTCCGCATAGTGTCGTCTGCAGGCAGAGTGTTGTCGTTATAAGAGTGGACAAACTTGAAGTCACTGGTTCTAGACCCTGTGGTCAGATAGCCGTCATAATTGTAAGTGCTGCGTAAAGTTCCTGTGCCATCAACCTCTGCATAATTTGGTGGGAGATAAGCACTGGGTATGGCAACCGCTCCATCATACAAGAGTCTAGGCTTTCTTCTTTGACAAAACCTCACACCCAGGATGATTATAATGAAGGTCAGGAAAAAGGTGGACACAGACACCAGTGCAACGATAAGATACAAGGTTAGTTTAGAGTTGTTCTCGTCATAAGACATATCTTTAAGTTCAGGAACTTCAGCCAAATTGTCAGAAATCAGTAAATATATGGGACAGGTAGCAGAGAGAGAAGGCTGTCCATTATCTTTCACTGCCACAATGAGGTTCTGTTTCATGCTGTCAGATTCAGAAATGTCTCGCTGTGTCCTGATCTCTCCACTGTGGAGACCAATAGTGAAAAGTCCTGGGTCTGTGGATTTCACAATATGATAGGACAGCCAGGCATTTTGTCCAGAGTCTGCATCCACTGCTATTACCTTGGACACCAGAGAGCCCCCCAAAGCTGATTTGGGGACTAGCTCAGTCATAAGAGAGTTGCCCTCCGGGGCGGGGTAAAGTATCTGAGGAGAGTTGTCATTCCCATCTGATATGAAGACACTGACAGTCACATTGCTGCTGAGAGGAGGAGAACCATTGTCTCTGGCTATCACATGGACTTTAAAACTCCTGAATTGTTCATAATCAAATGACCTTACAGCGTGGATCACCCCTGTGTCTCCATTAATGGATAGGTAGGAAGTCACAGGGGCACCATTCACCTCACCAGGAAAAATAGAGTAAAGCACTGTGCCATTTTGTCGCCAGTCGGGGTCTATAGCAGAAACAGAACACAAGGTGGATCCAGGTTTGTTATTTTCAGTCACAGAGGCAGTGTAGGATTGTTCTTCAAACACAGGAGGGTTGTCGTTGATGTCACCTACTGATAAGTGAATAGTTTTAGAAGATGACAGAGGTGGAGAGCCCTTGTCTGTGGCAGTTATTGTAATGTTGTAATCGGGAACTAGTTCACGATCCAGATCACTTATTGTAACTAATGAATAATAGTTTTTTATTGATGGAATGAGCTTAAAGGGAACATTCTGTTGAATGGAGCAAATGATCTGTTGATTCTTTTCTGAGTCTCTGTCATTTACATTAATGATGCCCACTTCTGTACCAGATGGCACATTCTCTGGTATGGGGCTAGTCAATGATTTGATATTTATAACTGGGGCGTTGTCATTCATATCAGTAATACTTATAATAACTTTTGCATCTGAAGAGAGACCATATCCATCTTTTGCCTCTACAAACATTTCATATTTGGATCCCACTTCATAATCAATCTCACTTGTTACTATAATTTCTCCTGTTGCCTGATCCAGTGAAAATAACTTTTGTGATTTTTCAGACATTCGGCTGAATTCATATGTAACGACACCATTCAAACCTTCATCTGCGTCTGTTGCACTCACAGTAATAACTGGAGTTTTTAAAGGTGAGTTCTCAGGCAGACTCGCTTCATAGACGGCCTGACTGAACACTGGGGCGTTATCATTAGCATCCAATACAGTGACGTGTATGATTACAGTACCTGATCTCTGTGGAGAACCACCATCTAGAGCCGTCAGCAATAACTTAATTTCCTGCTGCTCTTCTCGGTCTAACTCTTTATCTAAAATCAATTCCCCATATTTGCTACCTGCACGGGTCGTCTGAGATTTCATGACAAAGTTATCATTGCGTTGCAGTGAATAGCTCTGAACGGCATTATTGCCTATATCTGCATCATGGGCGGCATTAATGCGATACCGAGCTCCTTTGTCAGCGGATTCTCTAATTTCTAATTTGATAACCTCTTTTGGAAACACGGGTGAATTATCATTTATGTCTTGGATTTGAAGTGATATGCGATGTAATTCCAAAGGACTCTCCAAGAGCAACTCGAATTTCAAAAGACAAGAGGGCTTTTCTCCACAAAGCTCCTCTCGGTCCATCCTCTCCGCAACGATCAGCTCCCCATTTCGAAGATTGAAATCACAATATTTCCTCTCATTTTCTTCCATATCTAGACGAGCTTTACGAGCAGCTAGTCGACCCACTTCAAGTCCGAGATCCTTGTTAATATTTCCAATAACAGATCCTGGTTTCATCTCCTCCGGAATAGAATAGCTCAGGTCACCATGAGCGCAATGGAACACGGAAAGGAAAAAGACAAAGCCACAGCATTGAAGAAAATACCCAGTCTCAGCCATTATCATAACAGCAGTTATGTCCTAAATGTATTCAATAGGCTACAACTATCCAACTAAAGACAATGACTTCTTGCTTGGTTTTCACTGCAGCGTTCGACAACATTCTAGATTGTATGCCTCAGTTATGTGTTCACATGGTGGGTGGTGAAGAGAGAGACACGTAGCTCACATTTCACTCTGCTGGTGTATAGCGACACCGCGAGTGCAAATTACACATAACACATCCATGGTTATAATCATGCAAACCAATCTTAACTCTAGTTTGTTCGTGGTTAAATATAAAAATTTGCATTGTAACTAACATCAACAAGTTACTTGTACATATCATTGCATCATAAATGACGAAAACATTCCCCTCGATATTGAGAAAGGTCTGTCTGTCTGTCTGTCTGTCTGTCTGTCTGTCTGTCTGTCTGTCTGTCTGTCTGTCTGTCTGTGCTATTCATTGGTAATGTTCACGCTCTCTGTATGTAACTGCAGCAAAGCCACAGTTTCCATGTTTCTGTATTTGACCTTTTGGGGGCGCTCTAAGTGTGTTTTATGTGTTACAAGTTCCTAATTAAGTCACCTCTGTGATCTGAGTTCTCTGTAATCAATGGTTGTTGACTACACCTTTGAGGTAGCAGAGAGCTGACAGCAAACTTTTGTCATGGAGAGAGAGCTCTGTGCAAGAGGAGAGATGAAGTAGAAGAAAGTAAAGTAAAATGCAGTAAAGGGAAGAGAAGAAATGTATTAAAAGTAAGAGCATACAAGTAAAAGAAAGTCAAGAGAACTTAAGTAAAAGTTAATTAAGATAAAACTCAAGTAAAGGAGTAAGAGAAATAAAGTAAAGAGGAGAAAAGACACAGTTTTACAAGAAGACTGGAGTTTCCTGGTCCATCCAGTGGTCAGTATTTGTGTTTGATTTCAGTCATGCACAGTAGTATTATTATTGAGAATGTACATACGTTGATTTTCTGTTTTTTCTTGTTAAGAAGACTGAAGAACCCAGGTCACCCCGTGACACCCCCCCCCCCTCCCCCCATTCGTGTGTATGCAGGCAAAGTGGTCAGTACTATTTGTGAGTTTGTAGTCATTTATAGCATACAGTGTATATTTTGTGAATATTAAGCCAAGTTAATGTGTTGTTTATTTTTTGTCTTTTCTGTATGCCAGTTCTACGGTGTTTATTGTAATAAACAGCATTAAAAAGAACTCCGAGTCTCACGCACACTGTATGGGGGGCACACTGTTTTTTGTCTGTCCGTTGCACATCTTGACCGTTCATCTGATCAACTTTACCATTAGCGTGTAGGCCTGAGGACAAAATATAGGCTACCAAAATACTGAAGTGTTAGAAAGTCGATTAATGAACAGTTGCGGGCCTTCTCCGAAACGCGTTCCAAAGGGGAGCCACAACCACGACGGGCACTCTAATGGCTTTATAAATGTATGAACTTTTTAAAAAATTTTAGGCTATACGCTTCAGGCAGGTCGCAATCACCAAGCAATATTCGAAAAGTACCAGAGCTGTATCTGTTTCTTAACAAAGCAAATAAAGATCAGCACCACAGACAGCGACATTACACATGCAGAAAGAAAAGTAGCCTACTTGAGTTTTGTCTAAATAAATGTGATAATAGGTCTAATAATTTATCACGACACAAAGTTATATATTTTATGCGATGCATAGTCGAAGATACAGCATGTTAATTTTGTATAAATATTAATACTGGTAAAAATATATTTTAAATCAGTAATGCAATGCAAATATTGCAATGATAAAAACACAGCAGTGCACAAAGTGGCTTACATGGATTGTTTAAGCTCTTTCTTTTGATATTATAAAGTCATGCCTTCCAGCTCAAAACACATTTAGGAAAAGCATTGTGTACGTACCCTCTTCATTTAACATGCTAAAAACCTTGGGTGTTTACATTTCTAACTAAAAAAGCTGAATATAAATAATGAGACCATTAATTAGCATTATCATAATCTTACAATGTAATGCTCTGTCAGATTATGATTCAAGTGTGATTAGTCTGTGAAGAGTAGTCTACTTGTTCTTGAATGTGAATTAATTTGACGGCATTATGGCAGCATACCAGTATTTTCCATAATCTTACGGCTGTGGTTGTAATAATTTTTTCAAATATTGTATTATTTTAATGGGTCTTTGTCTGTGTCAGCAGGTATGGGCGTTTGTCTGTGTAGGAAACTGTATAAATCACTGTAAAAAAGTTACATTGTTGTGGACTGGTCTTTAGATCACCCGAATGGGCATAACACCTCACTCAAAACAAAACCTTTCAGCCTTTAAAAAAATCAAACCTCGGTTCGAAGTGAAGCGGTGAATCTGAGTATAAAATTGTCTAGAGCTACAGAATTCTGAATTCTGAATGAATGAATGATTTTATCTGGAGGGCCGGATTGTCATGTGAAGCTTGACCAATCCTCAAACTATGGTCTCATTGGACATTTTTAATCATCCAATCATCAGACCAGGACGGACACTACACACATATTCTGGACGTACGGGACAGATAAAACCTGTTCATTCTGGACTGAAATGACCATATATGGACATGGGGGACACACATTTACGGACAGATAAAACCTGTTCATTCTGGACTGAGATGACCATATATGGACATGCACGGGACACACAAAGCCACTCCTTGGAAGCGGCTTTCACCGCTTCAAAAAATCACAATGTGCCAACTAGACAATAATAACTATATGTTGGAATTGGAGAAACCAACATAACTGTGGTTGCCTTGAGGCGAGTCAACCTTGCAAATATTTCTGTATCTGTCAGTCCTTTTGGTACTAACCATTCCGTCCTTGTCCCGTTTATGCCCATATATGGAGATCCATGATGTCATTGATATTAAGCCCATATCCTGGAATGCCCATATGAACATAGTGTGTCAGTCTCATGTCATCTATGATGTCAGACATCTATGATGTCAGTCATCTACATATTTGGGAAAAGCTAAAAATGTAATTAAGTCAATGGAGAAAATGAATTCACAAATACATTTATATAAATTAAACTATATATAATGTATCTCTTAGCAAAATGTAGGGAATCGATTCCCGATGAAGCCGGTCATTTGACCTATGATCCAAGAGGGTCCTGCAAAAACTGAGGGAGGAGTAGCATGGTAAAATAAACTTAACTAGGAGGTCCTGGAAGATGGATGGATGGAATAAAGTAAGACAGGTACTGTCTGATTGCCCTGCAGGGGCAACCACACTAAATAAAAAACAAACATAAAATGTATTATATGTAGAGACAACTATGCAGATATGCCAGAACATAAACAAGTAAAGAAAGAAATGGTGGGGATTTTTCTTTTAGCTAATCCCAATTAAATCGACACAATTTGGCTAGAAAAAAGCGGTTCTGCAATATATTCCTCCCTCTTGCAACCCCTCTGGGTCTTGAAATGCCTCACTTGAAATGCTGTACTGAGGCCTTTGGAGACCTGGGGCCCTATTTTTGCCAAGCTAAACCCTAAACCCCTAAACTTATTTTCCTTTGTTTTTACTATTTTGAAAGACATTTTAAAATACTTCAAATCGTCGATCTACATCGACACGTCATGAGCCTGTAGATCAGCTGTTTGAACTATTTAAAAATGTTTTTCAAAATAGAAAAAAAAGGCAAAGAAGTTTAGGGGTTTAGGGTTTGGACAGGGCCCTATTTTCGCCCATGCCTTACCCCTTATCCCTAAACTGTTTACTATTTTGAAAAACATTTTTAAATATCTCAATTAGCTGATCTACAAGCTCACAACATTTCGATGTAGATTGGCTATTTTAAGTATTTAAAAATGTTTTCAAAATGGTTAAAAAAAGGCAAGGAAGTTTTGGGATAAGGGGCAAGGCATGGACGAAGATATAGCTCCTAGACTTTTTCTGAGATTGTGGATTGGAGGATTCAGATTATCAATGTAATATCTCGTGAACAGGATACTAGAACACAGAATCAAGAGAGCAGTTCCTGTGTTGTCAAAATTGTCTTGCTTTGCTCCTTCGACAAATACTCTCACATAACAATAATGGAGACTTACATTTAGAATTGTTACCCACTTCTATACTTAAACCTGTAATGTGACATATCTATAAGTTCTGGATCTTCAGCCAAGTTAACTTCAAAAAGTAAATACATGACACAGGTGGCAGAGAGAAAACTGACTGTTATCTTCCACTCCAGAATTAGGGTACTGTTTCAAGCCTTCAGAAAAGTTCTTTAGAGACCTGATATTTTTTCCCCCTGGAGAACAACAATGAAAAGTCTTGCATCAGCAGATTACATATGAAAGGACAATCAGGCTATGTCTAAAGATTGCAACCAGTAACACTCCCTAATCGGGAGATAAGCGACCGTAGGTCACTTATCTCCACAAATAGGGCAAAAATGTGTTTTGCCAAAATCTTCCTGATCCATGTTGATGACATGAGTGTAGACATACTGTGTAGTGATTTTCGTGATTGTAGGGCAAAATCTGTAGGAGCAGTGTCCAAAAATGTGTTTTTAAAAATCGGCCTGGAGGTGGCGCTATATGGGAGAGATTCATGTTGATGGGATGAGTGTAGACATACTGTGTACCGATTTGCGTGATTTTAGGGCAAAAATTGTAGGAGCAGTGTCCAAAAATGTGTTTTGCAAGAATCGGCCTCATGGTGGCGCTAGAAGAGGGCCATGTGAGAAATGAGGGGTGGGGTCTCCGCGCCGGCAAGGCGGACGAATAGGTACCGGCCCCGGCTGTCCCGGTCGCTCCTAGCCGGAGTTACGGCATTTTATGTGAGCTGCAGTGTAGGGGGCCCTCCACTGGGGGCGCCACCACTTTTGCATCCGTTCTGGAGCACCAGGAGTGGGTGGTCCCCGGGAATTCCCCGTGAGCAGCCCCGTGGGGGTGGTCATTTGGTCAGTTTAGCACATTTGGTCATTTTTTACATGTGGGGGACCTGGGGGTCCCTGGAGCTCCGGGGGTCCTTGGAGGTTGTAGTTTGGCAGGTAAGGAACGTGTGTGCAAAATTTGGCATGGATCGGGGCAACGGTTGCGGAGATATGAGCAGGGCAAGAGTGTGACGTGTGAGGTGTGACAGACAGACTGACTGACTGACTGACTGACTGACTGACGGACTTACACTTTGTGCAGGGTTTGATAGTAAATGCGACCTACGGTCGCAACTAGTGCTATTTTCTATTTTCTTGAAAAAGTGACCCCAAGCTCTTTTAAACAAATTACCAACAGCATTGTAGTAAATGTGCCTCTGTGTTGTGTTGATTCATGTGGTGAACATATTGTATCACTGCTCCACTAATTTAGCAACTGACAAAATGCTAATAGATTCACACACCTAATGCAATCCATTTTATAAAACAGGCTTTTTATAAAACATTTTATGACTACATTTTGAATTGCATGATAGGAAATATGCTGTAGATACTAAGTTATTGCTGCAATTTTATTTTCAAGGGCTCAGAAAATGTCAGCAACATTGATAGAGGTATAAAGCAATAGAAAGAAAATGCTCTCCAAGGCAAATAATTGAACATTATTCATTGAAAAGGAATATGTTGGCAAAAGATAATATTTCCAATTTATCAGACATTCATTTAGACACAGACACAAAAAGCTTGAGTGATCACTTACTGTAGGCTATACTCTCATGAGTCAAAATCACTAGGAACAATGCTTAACACAAATCAGTGATTTCAAAAACAAACTCAGCCTTTTCAAAAACAACTACATTGTAAAATGTAGGCTTAACTGAGATATCCAAGCATCACGTTCAAATAACTATGCTCAAGGTTTCATCACTTTGTTGTATTTTTGAAAACTCAAACCTTTCTCAGACTGATCTTTCATCCATCATATCTAAACAACACTTTACCAAAACAATACAAGTAGTGTAAATGTAAAACATAACCAGCTAATATCCTAAGTGCATTGCTGAGGACTCTGCACGGAAGAAAGAAAGAAATTAAATGAATGAATGAATTGAAAAGGGAAAATAAAATATATGTCCATTTACTCGAAATGAGATATTAATGCCTTAAAGCAAAACCAAATGAAATGCATAGCATACAATTAAGGTAAGTAGCCTAACATATGAAACACTTTGGATGTGAACACCTGACCACAGCCAAAGACAGATACTGCAATACAAAACATTCAAAGGTTATAAAAGAATGCCACAATAGACTAGATCATGTAGATATGGGAAATAAGGTCCTGCACGAAACATGGTATTTAAAAGAATGTATATGACTATTAAATTATAACAGGTCCTTGATATTGATCCAAACTAACAATTCTTACCTCTGGTGACCCATCAGAGTCTCCAAAAGCCTCAGCAAAATCGTTAATAGATTTCCTCATAGTGTCATCTGCAGGTAGAGTGTTGTCGTTATAGGAGTGGACAAACTTGAAGTCACTGGTTCTAGACCCTGTGGTCAGATAGGCGTCATAGTTGTAAGTGCTGCGTAAAGTTCCTGTGCCATCAACCTCTGCATAATTTGGAGGGAGATAAGCACTGGGGATGGCAACCGCTCCATCATACAACAGTCTGGGCTTTCTCCTTTGACAAAACCTCACGCCCAGGATGACTATAATGAAGGTGAGGAAAAAGGTGGACACGGACACCAGTGCAATGATAAGATATGAGGTCAGTTTAGAGTTGTTTTCGTCATAAGACATATCTTTAAGTTCAGGAACTTCAGCCAAGTTATCAGAAATAAGTAAATATATGGGACAGGTAGCAGAGAGAGAAGGCTGTCCATTATCTTTCACTGCCACGATGAGGTTCTGTTTCATGCTGTCAGATTCAGAAATGTCTCGCTGTGTCCTGATCTCTCCGCTGTGGAGGCCAATAGTGAAAAGACCTGGGTCCGTGGATTTGACAATATGATAGGACAGCCAGGCATTTTGTCCAGAGTCTGCATCTACTGATATTACCTTGGACACCAGAGAGCCACCCAGAGCTGCTTTCGGGACCAGCTCTGTCATAAGAGAGTTGCCCTCCAGGCTGGGGTACAGTATCTGAGGAGAGTTGTCATTAACATCCGTTATGAAGATACTGACAGTCACATTGCTGCTCAGAGGAGGAGAACCGTTGTCTCTGGCTATCACATGGACTTTAAAACTCCTGAACTGTTCATAATCAAATGACCTCACAGCGTGGATCACTCCTGTGTCTCCATTAATGGATAGGTAGGAAGTCACAGGGGCACCGTTCACCTCACCAGGAAAAAGAGAGTAAACCACTGTGCCGTTTTGTCGCCAGTCAGGGTCTACCGCGGAAACCGAACACAAGGTGGATCCAGGTTTGTTATTTTCAGTCACAGAGGAGGTGTATGATTGTTCCTCAAACACAGGTGGGTTGTCGTTGATGTCACCTACTGATAAGTGAATGGTTTTAGAAGATGACAGAGGTGGAGAGCCCTTGTCTGTAGCAGTTATTGTAATGTTGTAGTCAGACACTAGTTCACGATCCAGATCACTTATTGTCACCAATGAATAATAGTTTTTGATGGATGGAGTGAGCTTAAATGGAAGGTTCTGATGAATGGAACAAATTATCTGTTGATTCTTTTCTGAGTCTCTGTCATTTACATTAATGATGCCCACTTCTGTACCAGATGGCACATTCTCTGGTATTGGGCTAGTCAGAGATTTTAAATATATAACTGGGGCATTGTCATTCATATCAGTAATAGTTATGATTACTTTTGCATCTGAAGAGAGACCATATCCATCTTTTGCCTCAACAAACATTTCATAATTGGATCCCTCTTCATAATCAACGTCACCTATAACAAAAATGTTTCCTGTTTCCTGATCTAGTGCAAATAATTGTTGCGACTTTTCAGACATTCGGCTGAATTCATAGGTAACGACTCCATTCAACCCTGCGTCTGCATCTGTTGCACTCACAGTAATAACTGGAGTTTTTAAAGCTGAGTTCTCAGGCAGACTAGCTTCATAGACGGCGTGGCTGAACACCGGGGCGTTATCATTAGCATCCAATACAGTGACGTGTATGATTACAGTACCTGATCTCTGTGGAGAACCACCATCTAGAGCCGTCAGCAATAACTTAATTTCCTGCTGCTCCTCTCGGTCTAACTCTTTATCTAAAATCAATTCACTATATTTGCTACCGGCTCTAGTCGTCAGTGTATTCAAGAGAAAGTTGTCATTCCGTTGCAGTGTATAGCTCTGAACAGCATTATTGCCTATATCTGCATCATGGGCGGCATTAATGCGATACCGAGCTCCTTTGTCAGCAGATTCACTAATTTCTAATTTGATAACATCTTTTGGGAAAACAGGCGAATTATCATTAATGTCTTGAATCTGTATTGATATGCGATGTAATTCCAAAGGACTCTCCAAGAGCAACTCGAATTTCAAAAGACAAGAAGGCTTTTCTCCACAAAGCTTTTCTCGGTCCATCCTCTCCGAGACAATCAGATCCCCGTTTCGAACATTGAAATCACAATATTTCCTCTCATTTTCTTCCACATCTAGGCGAGCTTTACGCGCAGCTAGTCGACCCACTTCAAGTCCAAGATCCTTGGCTATATTTCCAATGACAGATCCGGGCTTCATCTCCTCCGGTATAGAGTAGCTTATGTCACCATGAGCATATTGGAACACGGACAGAAAAAAGACAATGCCGCACCGTTGAATAAAGTACCCTTTGTCAACCATATTTGCACCAGCAGTATAGTTTCCAGGAATAGCGGTATATTAGTATCCCGTTGCAGACTACCAAATGCTTGGCTTTCGACAGAATTCTACAATTCATGCATCCGCTTTAGACCTATATGTTAGGTGGGTGGTGAATAAAGAATAATAGAACATTTGACTCCTCTGCTGGTATATAGCGACACCGTGAGGGCACATGCCACATCTCCACGTGTATAATGCAGACAGTCCTTGCAAACAATAGAACTCGTTAGTCTAACCTGCACCAGCCTTTCATCTTAATAAGCAAAGTTTAACAAAGTGTGCAGAGCAGTATGTGTTTCTTAATGACTATGGTAGGCTGCAGTGGGAACTTCAGCACCACGGACAGAGACACGAAGAAGCGATAAAAAGAGGGTTCTCAAAAGAATAAACTTAAATGTTAAGGGTCTGATCTTTACAGTAGATCTCTCTCTCGCTCTCTCTCTCTCACACACACACACACACACACACACACACACACACACACACACACACACACACACACACACACACACACACACACACACACACACACACACACACACACACACACACACTCTTACTTCCCTGTGATTATCCGCTGGTCAAGACAATAAGTAAGAACTTGTTTTATTTTATTGCAAATTATTGCTATAAAATAAATAAGCATTTGACTGAAAAAGGTCAACACACCCTCTCTCTCTCTGTACATGACACAGGGCATACATTTAAACAACCAATGGGTTTTATTTGCTTTTATAGATAGTCTAAAGTAGATTAATATACTAGAGTGCTGGATCAATCGAGAGCAAAACCAAAACGAGATCAGAAAGAGAAGAGCAGTTCACCATTTTCTCCCACTGTACACAATACCCGCCCTAATGCCCACTTTACACAGAAAAACTCTGAGAGAGAGTGAGAGAGAGAGAGAGAGAGAGAGAGAGAGAGAGAGAGAGAGAGAGAGAGAGAGAGAGAGAGAGAGAGAGAGAGAGAAAGAGGTCATGCAGTGCAGCGTTCCTGACTTGGCACTGTCCATGGTACTGAAACAGACCCCAAAACGACAATAGAAGCCCCTCCAAGGAAAGCCAAGCCAATAGCTAGTCACTGCACAAAATATGAATAGAGAGAAAGAGAGAGAGAGAGATAGAGAGAGAGAGAGAGAGATAGATAAATCAGTAACACCAAAGACACTTTTTGGTTCGTGACCCCTTGATCACAAGCAGAATAACACTCCAAAATCTTTTTTTAAGATTGGGAGATTTAATGGGAGAGCAGCAACATGTTTTGTTAAATTGCAATTAAAAGAAAAGCTTTAAATCAAGGGAAATTCATAAGATTTGTAATGTGAAATACCTCAAGAGATTCCTCAGAATTTCCAAATGCCTCAGCAAAGTCAGATGGACTTTTTCTCAGAGTCTGGTCAGCAGGCAGTGTGTTGTCATTGTAAGAGCTGATGAACTTAAAGTCACTGGTTCGAGAACCCGTCGTCAAGTAGGCGTCATAATTGTAAGTGCTGCGTAAAGTTCCGGTGCCATCAACATCTGCATAATTAGGAGGGAGATATGCACTGGGGATGGCAACCGCTCCATCAAACAACAGTCTGGGCTTTCTCCTGTGACAAAACTTCACACCCAGGATGACTATAATGAAGGTCAGGAAAAAGGTGGACACCGACACCAGTGCAATGATGAGATAAGAAGTCAGCGTAGAATTGTTCTCATCATAAGACATATCTTTAAGTTCTGGAACTTCAGCCAAGTTGTCAGAGATAAGTAAATACATGGAACAGGTAGCAGAGAGAGAAGGCTGTCCGTTATCTTTCACTGCAACAATAAGGTTCTGTTTCATGCTGTCAGATTCAGAAATGTCCCTCTGTGTCCTGATCTCTCCACTGTGGAGACCAATAGTGAAAAGTCCCGGATCTGTGGATTTCACAATATGATAGGACAGCCAGGCATTCTGTCCAGAGTCTGCATCGACTGCTATCACCTTGGACACAAGAGAGCCCCCATTTGCACTTTTGGGGACCAGCTCAGTCATGAACGAGTTTCGCTCCAGGGCGGGGTACAATATCTGAGGAGAGTTGTCATTCACATCCGTTATGAAGACACTGACAGTCACGTTACTGCTGAGAGGAGGAGAGCCATTGTCTCTGGCCATCACATGGACTTTAAAGCTCCTGAACTGTTCATAATCAAAAGACCTCACAGCATGGATCACCCCTGTGTCTCCATTTATAGTTAGAAAGGTGGATGCTGGGGAACCATTTACCTGACCAGGTAAAAGAGAGTAAATCACTGTTCCATTTTGTCTCCAGTCTGGATCTTGAGCAGTAACAGAACATAGAGTGAATCCAGGTTTGTTATTTTCAGTCAAGTACGCACTGTAGGATTGTTCCTCAAACACAGGTGGGTTGTCATTGACATCACCTATTGATAAGTTAATGGTTTTAGAGGAGGACATGGGTGGAGAGCCCGCATCAGTGGCAGTGATTGTTATGTTGTAATCAGACACTAGCTCACGGTCTAGTTGACCCATAGTTACCAGAGAGTAATAGTTTTTGATGGATGGGACAAGCTTAAAAGGCATATTTTGCTGAATGGAGCAGTGCACTTGCTGGTTATTCTCAGAGTCTCTATCCTGCACATTAATTATGCCCACCTCTGAACCAGGTGGTACATTCTCTGGTATATGTTGTGTTAGAGATTTCAAATAAATCTCTGGCACGTTATCATTGACATCAGTAATATCTATGATAACTTTGGCATATGAGGTTAGCCCTAACCCATCCTTGGCTTTGACTTTAATTTCAAAAGATGTCTGCTCTTCAAAATCAGTGACACCAATTACTTTAATTTCTCCCATTTTACGATCAATAGAAAATAAATTTGCATCTTCTTCTGATACATGGCCAAATTCATACGTTACTTCTCCATTTAAACCTTCATCTGCATCAGTAGCAATCACTCTGACCACTACAGTATCCAGAGGAGAGTTTTCAGGCAGACTGGCTTTATAGACGGCTTGACTAAACACAGGGGAGTTGTCATTAGCGTCCAATACAGTGATGTGTATGACTGCAGTACCTGATCTTTGTGGAGTACCTCCATCAGTGGCTGTGAGCAATAGACTAATATCCTGCTGATTCTCACGATCTAGCTCTTTATCTAGAACCAGCTCAACAGTGTTACTCTCCACAGCCAGGACAAAATGGACATTATTTTCAAGCATGTATTTCTGAATAGAGTTCAGGCCCACATCCGCATCGTGTGCTTCCTCTATGAGAAAACGAGCTCCTTTAACTGCCGACTCCTGTATTTCCAATCTAACGATGTTTTCCTTGAATTGGGGAGAGTTGTCATTTATATCTTGAATATTAAGAGTTGTCTGATGAAGCTCTAATGGATTTTCCAAAACCAATTCAATTTTTAATACGCACGACGCCTTTTTTCCACAAAGACCGTCTCTGTCAATTCGTTCAGCAGCGATCAAATCACCAGTACTAAGATTAATGTCAACAAGCCGTTTACGATTACTTTTGGTGTCAATACGAGCCTTTCGAGACGTTAGACTGGCACCATCCAGCCCAAGATCCTTGGCTATATTTCCAATAACAGATCCACGTTTCAGCTCCTCGGGAAATGTATAGCTTAGGTCCCCATAAACGAGATGCAGCGTCACAATAAAGAAAGAAAAGCCCCAGATCAGGCCTGGCAATGGTAGTCCTTTGTATCCCATCCTGAGGCAAAACCAACAGCGTGTGTTTAAATCCACAGTTTAAAATTTACGAATATATGGAATGCAACCAGAACGATGTCCCTCAATCAAAAAAATGCTAAGCCGACAAAAGCCTATGACTGAACTATTTTCTCGCCGTCGGGGACGAGGAGACGAAGCTATAAAATCAATGCAATATTTGAGGGTGGAGATGTTGGCCCTCCACTGGTGAACAGCGACGCTATGAGTCCATGGTTTGCCAATACAACATTAAACATCATCACTTATTCAGATATAGTGAAACATTCCTTAGCATCTAATAACACTGTAAGGAGGCTTATGTTGTCTGAAAATAGCCTACTTGCCTTAAGGCAACAAAAAAGGAAATATATACGCATTTTAAACTCTAATAACAACAATAAAGTATCTCTTAGAGGCTACATGCGAAAGCACAATGATTTCAGGGCCACAGAAACTTCAAGCTAAATTTTTACCTATTAGTCAGACACTGCATGTATAGTAACGAATTACTTGATCCATTTTATATATTGTACAGTGTTTTCACCCAGATTAGCTGGTCATAATAATAATAATAATGGCAACTTAATTAGAATTAGAATTTTTGGGAAGTAGTATTCACCAACTTTGCATTCTATTGACGAAATTCATCATGAACAAATATAAAACATTTGAGACGTATCCAAATGTAGGAGGTTGTTATTCTTAAATATACCTGAGAGTTTAAATTTAGACAGACAAATGAGACAGACAGACAATCACCAGCCCAAATAACACAAGCCACGTTATGCGACAGATATAGGCATGGACGCAAATGTCAGCATGTCTTGACCGCCAAGCCAAAGCAAAGGGCCTAAAAGATAACATCAACTTAACACAAAAAACACGTGGAAATAAAGATGGGCCAATGATCATAATTGAGCTATTTCCAAAAAGTGACAGGCTCTGATGGGAGTGGGGAAAATAAAGAAAGAAAAACTATTCCTACTTTGGGAGACCCACTGGAGTCTCCAAATGCGACATAATGTTTCAAACTTTTTCTCAGTCTGCTCTGCACATAAATGTGCGCTTGTATAAGAGCATACGATCTTGAAGTCACTGGTTCTAGAAAAGGGTCGTCAATGACAAGGTATGCGTCATAATTAAATAAATAAGTGCTGCGTAAAGTTCCTGTGCCACCAATCTCTGCATAATTACGAGGGAGACACGCACTATAGGGGTTGCAACTTCTCCATCAAACAAACGCCTGGTCTAAAGGGTATTTCACTTTAAAACACATCTTTGGTTTGTGTGCATTAGACACAGACAGTTTCAGGTCTTGACCTTGATCTTGATCTCGTTAGAATAATTGAAACCACCTGTCCTTCTAATGCATGAGGGGGCACTGTTTTTATTATTATTATATCCCCTCTCTGTTTTTTGACCTCTTCTTGTTCTTTTCATATAGGCTATAGTGGGGTATAAAAGGCTATAGAGTGCATTCAAACTCTGTGGTTATGGGCTTCTATAGGAGGGGGCGTGTCTGATAAAATAATTGTTGAATGAAAGCAACTTAACAACTGCGCGGGGTGTAGGCCTACACGGAAAAAAAGGATATTATGTTAAAATGACCCGAGAAGTGTTTTAAAGTGAAGTAAATACCCCTTTAAAGACCAAATCCACATTCAGCACCATGGACAGAGACTGAGAGGCAAAACAAGTATAACTTGCACAGAATACAGACTGAAAAATGTAAATTGGAAGTGATGGCACCAAGAAATGAGTAGTACAAATGTAACACTATACATTTCAAACGGATAAATGGGTACTCTCTCCCGATTGGCTGTCCATTTTCAAGCCACCTGAAAGTATATTTTAGAAATTACTGTTATCAGAATGTAATGCTTTAACCTTTTAGGGAGAAAAAAAAATGTTTTCAACTAAAAAGATCAATTACCCCACATTTTAGTTTAATCATAACCTACAGGCACGAATAATTATATGTTGTCAAAGTAAACAACAGTAATACAAATTACTTCTCATTCTTCTCCTCTCCCAAGACTTTACTGTGTTCCATTGTTTGGAAGATAAAAAGAATTCCCTTCTACAAAAGCATCTTGAGCATTCATGGGAGTAATGTCAACAAGTTCTGATCTGTAAATGTAAAATTGCATGTGAGTTTGCAGCCATGCATGGAAAGACAATAAAATCCATGAGCAACATATCGGTATATGACTACAAAATAATATTTAAAGTGGAGATATTAATGTGCCCAGTGCTTTTCACAAAACAAAACCAGCTAAAAAAAGTGCTACTGGGAAGAAAAAGATGGACACTGGGTGTGTACTAATGAAGAAAATGAGGTCACTTTTCAAAGTGAGGTGTTATGTTCTCATGAAAATTATGGATGCTGTTTTGCTGCAAGAATACAATGATATGGAAGCAAAAAGACAAACCATGACTTATAACGCAATAAAAAAGTATGAATTGTATTGGTGACTTTACATCTCATCTTTTTAGAATTCAAAGCATAGATTTTATACTTAAAGGAGTAGTTCACCACTTTTCAACCTGTCTTCATATAATAGGTCCTCACTAATGTTCATGATAAAATATCACAATTTTTTTCTACTCAGTCCAAGTCTCCTAGGAGAGCTGTGGGAAGTTCAGAATCCATCGTCTTGTGACATCATTTTCAAAAAAGAAATTAATCAACAATTTTGAAAAAAATATTTAGATTTTTATTATCGCGAGAACAATGGCTTCCACATTAAAATTGCAACTTTTCAGGAATAGAAAGCCTGCAGTTTCTATAAGTTGTATTGGCAATCGATGATGTCACAAGACGATGGGTTTCTGACCTGCTCACAGCCCTCCTCTGAGAAAAAAAAATTGCTATTTTTGAGTGAGGACCAATTATATGAACATAGGTTGAAAAGTGGTGGAGTGCCCCTTTACGAAAAATCATGAAAGTCATCATAAGTGAAATAAATTAGTTGAAATGGTAAATACCTCAAGAGACTCTTCTGAATCTCCAAATGCCTCAGCAAAGTCAGATGGACTTTTTCTCAGAGTCTGGTCTGCAGGCAGTGTGTTGTCATTGTAAGAGCTGATGAACTTAAAGTCACTGGTTCTAGAACCTGTTGTCAGGTAGGCATCATAATTGTAAGTGCTGCGTAAAGTTCCTGTGCCATCAACATCTGCGTAATTTGGAGGGAGATAAGCACTGGGGATGGCGACCGCTCCATCAAACAACATTCTGGGTTTTCTCCTGCGACAAAACTTCACACCCAGGATGACAATTATGAAGGTCAGGAAAAAGGTGGAGACAGACACCAGTGCAACGATAAGATAAGAGGTCAGTTTTGAGTTGTTTTCGTCATAAGACATATCTTTAAGTTCTGGAACTTCAGCCAAGTTATCAGAAATAAGCAAATATATGGGGCAGGTGGCAGAGAGAGAAGGCTGTCCATTATCTTTCACTGCCACGATGAGGTTCTGTTTCATGCCGTCAGATTCAGAAATGTCCCGCTGTGTCCTGATCTCTCCGCTGTGGAGACCAATAGTGAAAAGCCCTGGATCAGTGGATTTGACAATATTATAAGACAGCCAGGCATTTTGTCCAGAATCTGCATCTACAGCTATCACTTTGGATACGAGCGAGCCCCCATTTGCAGCTTTGGGAACCAGCTCGGTCATGAAGGAGTTGCCTTCCTGGGTGGGGTACAGTATTTGAGGGGAGTTGTCATTCACATCTGTTATGAAGACACTGACTGTCACATTGCTGCTGAGAGGAGGAGAACCGTTGTCTCTGGCCATCACATGGACTTTAAAACTCCTGATCTGTTCATAATCAAATGACCTCACTGTGTGAATTACTCCTGTGTCTCCATTAACAGTTATATAGGAAGATACAGGCGAACCATTTACCTCACCAGGTAAAAGAGAATAACTCACTGTACCATTTTGTCTCCAGTCTGGGTCTTGAGCAGAAACTGGACATAAGGTGGATCCAGGTTTATTATTTTCAGTCACGTAGGCGCTATAGAACTGTTTCTCAAACACAGGTGGGTTGTCATTGATGTCACCGACTGATAAGTGAATAGTTTTAGAAGAGGATAGAGGTGGAGAGCCCTCATCAGTGGCAGAGATTGTAATATTGTAATCAGACACTAGTTCACGGTCCAGTTGTCCCGTGGTAACTAGAGAATAATATTTTTTGATAGATGGAACCAGCTTAAATGGAACATTCTGTTCAATGGAACAGTGAACTTGTCGATTATTCTCAGAGTCTCTATCCTGAACATTAATGATGCCCACCTCCGTGCCAGGTGACACATTCTCTGGTATGGGATTAGTTAAAGATTTTAAATAAATGGCAGGGGTGTTATCATTGACATCAGTTAAATCAATAATTAATGTGGAATATGACGTTAAACCTAATCCATCTTTTGCTCTTATTTGCAATTCAAATGAAGATTTCTCTTCATAGTCAACTGGGCCAATAACTTTTATTTCTCCAGTTTTTTGGTTAAGAGAAAATAAATGCTTATCCTCGTCAGATAAATGATCGAAATCATACGTTACTTCACCATTAACCCCCTCATCTGCATCAGTGGCAGTCACTGTGGTAACAACGGTGTCTACAGGAGAGTTTTCAGGCAGACTAGCTTTATAGACAGCTTGACTAAACACTGGGGCGTTATCATTAGCATCCAGTACAGTGACGTGTATGACGACAGTACCTGATCTCTGTGGTGAGCCACCATCGAGAGCTGTAAGCAGTAATTTAACATCCTGCCGTTCTTCCCGATCTAACTCCTTTTCCAAGACTAATTCGCTATATTTTCGTCCTCCACTTTTTGTGTTTATGCTTAAAATGAAGTGGTCATTTTTCTCTAAAGAATAAGTCTGAACTGCATTCTGTCCTATGTCCAGGTCATGGGCTTCCCCTAGTAAGAAACGTGATCCTTTATCTGCTGATTCCCGTATTTCAATACCAATCTTATCCTCGTTAAATTGTGGTGCATTGTCATTGATATCTTGTATATGAACACTAATGCGATGAAGTTCCAAGGGATTCTCCAACACGAGTTCTTCTTTCAAAACACACGTCGCCTTCTTGCCACATAGGCCTTCTCTGTCAATCCGGTCGGAGACAATCAACTCGCCAGAATTCAGCTTTATGTCAAAATACCGTTTACGACTTTCCTCGGTATCAATGCGTGGATTTCGAGCAGAGAATCTTGCGACCTCCAGTCCGAGGTCCTTGGCTATATTCCCAACAACAGTTCCACGTTTCATCTCCTCTGGGAAAGAATAGCTTATGTCTCCATTTATGCATAATGCAAGATAAATCACAGCAACGACGCAGTATTGCGGGACAATCCATTCTCTTGCCTGCCTCATTTCAAGATGACCGCGATTAAAGATGTTCTCATGGAAAAGAAAACAATAGCCCTACTTTATAAAGAAAAACGATATCTTTTGAAATCAACTGCAAACCAGTGTTGTGCGTGCTACTTCGTTTTACACGGCTTTGTATTCATCGACAATATTGTGGGAGGGTGTGGGAATGTTGTATTATTCCAAAAACAAGTGCATAGCGACACCACGTGTACGAATCAGAAAGGGGAATTCAAGTATTTAATATTAAGGACAATGTCAACCAACTACTTCTATACGAGGACATATAAATAAATACATAAATTAATTAATTAATACATAAATAAATACGCTACAAACAACAACCCTAGGTCCCATTCCCTTCAGCAGAGGCTTGTGGAAATGTAATTTGCTTCATGGAGGGAGAGAGAGAGAGAGAGAGAGAGAGAGAGAGAGAGAGAGAGAGAGAGAGAGAGAGAGAGAGGAGAGAGAGCGAGAGAGAGAGAGAGAGAGAGAGAGAGAGAGAGAGAGAGAGAGAAAGCAGGTCAGAATTACGAAAATATATTTCAGGACCAAGGACAGCGGCTTTGTGCAAGTGCCGTCTCCTGTTTGTTTGGAAATCTGATGGAGGTAATATGTGCTTTAAATGAAGAAAATATAATTAAAACATCACGATGAGCAAATGCTATGGGTAATACTACAGTGTGTGTGTGTGTGTGTGTGTGTGTGTGTGTGTGTGTGTGTGTGTGTGTGTGTGTGTGTGTGTGTGTGTGTGTGTGTGTGTGTGTGCGTGCGTGCCTGCGCGAGAGAGAGAGAGAGAGAGAGAGAGAGAGAGAGAGAGAGAGAGAGAGAGAGAGAGAGAGAGAGAGAGAGAGAAAGAGAGAGAGAGATGTATGGCAAATACACTATTAACAAATGAATAATAACAACAATAAAAATATGATCACAATGCCTACCTCTGAGGAGTCATCGGAGTCTCCAAATACATCCGCAAAGTCAGTTGGTGTTTTTATCAGAGTCTGGTCAGCAGGCAGTGTGTTGTCATTATATGAGCTGACAAACTTAAAGTCACTGGTTCTAGAACCCGTCGTCAAGTAGGCGTCATAATTGTAACTGCGTAAAGTTCCTGTGCCATCAACATCTGCATAATTAGGAGGAAGATACGCACTAGGGATGGCAACCGCTCCATCAAACAACAGCCTGGGCTTTCTCCTGCGACAAAACCTCACACCCAGGATAACAATTATGAAGGTGAGGAAAAAGGTGGACACAGACACAAGCGCAATGATCAGATAAGAAGTCATTTTCGAGTTGTTCTCATCATAGGACATGTCTTTTAGTTCGGGAACTTCAGCCAAGTTATCAGAAATAAGTAAATACATGGCACAGGTGGCAGAGAGAGAAGGCTGTCCATTATCTTTCACTGCCACAATAAGGTTCTGTTTCATGCTGTCAGATTCAGAAATGTCCCGCTGGATTTTAATCTCTCCACTATGGAGACCAATGCTGAAAAGCCCCGGATCAGTGGATTTCACAATATAATAAGACAACCAGGCATTCTGTCCAGAATCTGCGTCCACTGCTATCACCTTGGACACCAGAGAGCCCCCCTGGGCTGCTTTGGGGACCAGCTCAGTCATGAAAGAGTTGCCCTCCGGGGTGGGGTACAGTATCTGAGGGGAGTTGTCATTCACATCCGTTATGAAGACACTGACAGTCACGTTACTGCTGAGAGGAGGAGAGCCATTGTCTCTGGCCATCACACTCACTTTAAAGCTCCTGAATTGTTCATAATCAAATGATCTCACGGTGTGGATCACCCCCGTGTCTCCGTTAATGGATAGGTAGGAGGATGCAGGGGAGCCGTTAACATCGCCAGGTAAAAGAGAGTAAATCACTGTACCGTTTTGTCTCCAGTCTGGGTCTCGAGCAGTAATGGAGCATAAAGTTGAACCGGGTTTGTTATTCTCTGTCACGAAGGTGGTGTAGGATTGTTCCTCAAACACAGGAGGGTTGTCATTGACGTCACAAATTGATAATTGGATAGTTTTAGACGATGACAGAGGTGGAGAGCCCTTATCAGTGGCAGTGATTGTAATGTTGTAATCAGATATGATTTCGCGGTCCAGGTTATCCGTGGTCACTAGTGAATAGTAGTTTTTAATGGAAGAAACGAGCTTAAAGGGAATGTTTTGCTGAATGTAACAATTAACTTGTCGATTTTTCTCGATGTCTCTGTCTTGTACGTTAATGATGCCCACTTCTGTACCAGGTTGCACGTCCTCTGGTAAGGGATTAGACAGAGATTTTAGATATATTACTGGAGCATTATCATTCATATCAGTGATATCAATTATTACTTTCGAATTGGATGAAAGTCCATACCCATCCTTGGCATTTACACGCATCTCAAATTTAGAGTCGCTCTCAAAATCAATGGGTCCAATTACTTTTATTTCACCTGTTTTACTGTCTAATGAAAACGCTTTCCTCGCCCTTTCTGAAATGCGACTGAATTCATATGTGAATTCTCCATTGATACCCTCGTCTGCATCAGTAGCATTCACTGTAACCACTAGAGTATCTAGAGGCGAGTTTTCAGGTAGACTGGCTTTGTAGATGGCCTGGCTAAACACTGGGATGTTATCATTAGCGTCTAGTACAGTGACGTGTATGACTACAGTACCAGATCTCTGCGGAGAACCTCCGTCAACTGCAACGAGTGCTAGATTTAAACTATTTTGTTTCTCACGATCTAGCTCCTTTTCTAATACCAATTCAACATTTTTAGACCCATCACTATCTCCTCGAATAGACAGAACAAAATTATCATTATGTTGTAGGCTGTAACGCTGAACAGCATTTTGACCTATGTCTGCATCATGAGCCTCGTTAACCTGATAGCGAGCACCCTTGTCGGCTGACTCGCTGATTTCCAATTTAAGAATATCCTTCGGGAAATTTGGTGAATTGTCATTAACATCTTGAATCATAAGTGAAACACGATGCAATTCCAAAGGGCTTTCAAGAACCAATTCAAATTTCAGAAAACACGAAGCCTTCTCCCCACATAGTTCCTCCCTGTCGATTCTTTCACCGACGATGAGGTTTCCCGTTTTAAAGTCAATTTCACAATAACGGTGATGATGGTCTCCCTCGTTGTCAATCCGTGCCTTACGAGTAGACATTTGGCCTACATCCAGTCCGAGATCTTTAGCTATATTCCCAACAACAGATCCACGACTCATCTCCTCTGGAATAGAATAACTCAGATCTCCATTGGCACATTTTGCAGTGAATGCAACCACGAACACAAGGTATATAAAAGATTGTCCTTTTCCCCCCATTGTTTCATCAAAAGCGTGATGTTGAAAAATAATCTATTGGTGAATGATATCCTCAAAGAAAGCTACAAGTATGTATGTTGAAATAGATTTATGTTATAATCCACTGCACCGTTTCCGCAGCAATGATCCTTCCCTTTGTTGACTACTAGTTTGTTTCAGTGGGTGGAAAAGTGGACCTCTCATATCAGCTAGTGAACAGCGACACTGTGGGTATATTTAAGATATTACATGATGTGATGCACAATGATGAACTATCTTTTGTCTTACATCCACTTCATTTGAAATCACAAACCACGCCACACCAGATTGTTAGTCTTACAAATTAAGGCAGGGAGCCATCAAACTGCAATAAATGCAATGAGATTAAGATAACCAAACAGATGGCCAGAATTTAAAAGGGTTAATGTAATACTCAGGCTTTTTTTGTGCATGCAAACAGTTTGTAAGTTGCTTGATTCAATATTTAATATTAGATTTACAGACACGCCCCCTCTAATACAAGCCCATGCAGCATTAAACTTCAAATGAATTTGTAACCACTCATTGAAAACATAACGTGTGGGGGAGGTTCTCCATTCATGTTAGGCCTTTAAAGACTACATCATAATTCAGCACCATGGAGAGAGACAGAGCATTAAAGGGATATTTTACTTTCAAAAAGACTTTTTGTCATTTTATCGTCTAATCAGGCTTTTGGGAACACCCAGGACAGTTTTTCAATTTCTTCATTCAGTATTTAGATATTTGATATTCATTTCCCCCATTTTGCCCCCTTCCAGGACCTTCCCATACAAACCCAAATAAACTTCAAACTCCATTTTAACTATAGATTCAATGAAAACAACTGTCCTTTTTTTCTGGTGACTCCTAACACCCTCCGAATACGTGAGTAGGCTGTATTTTTTCGATAACTTTTTTTCATTTATTTTTTATAATCTTTTATTATATGAAATAAATTTCATTTACCCCAAACAATGTATAGAAATCAATGAAAAATGTTATCGAAAAAACATGGCCTGCTCACGTATTTGGAGGGTGTCAAGAGTCACCAGAAAAAAGGACAGGTGTTTTAATTGAATCTATCATGGTTAAAATGGAGTTTGAAGTTATAATGGGTTTGTATTGGAAGGTCCTGGAAGGGGGAAAATGGGGGGAAATGAATATCAAATATCTAAATACTGAATGAAGAAATTCAAAAACAGTCCTGGGTGTTTCCAAAAGCCTGATTATAGACGATTAAATGACAAAACGTTTTTTTTTTTAAAGTGAAATATCCCTTTAAGGCCAAGAACTGGATTTGTATACCGAAAATGTTCCACCCAAACTCAAATCAATAATAAAACTGAACGTGAGCATAAATAATAGCCTACCTCCTATCTAAGTTTAATCAAATCCTTTATTCATGAATGAATGCGTTGACAAAGTAAAGTCATATTTCTCCTCTCCCAATACTTTACAGTGCTCCAGTAAGACCTTTTGGAGATAGAAAAATTATTCCCTTCTACAACAACAACAGCAGCTTCATCAAAACCAACAATGACATGATGATCTGTCACAGTGTGCCGCGACCAACCGAGAACATCTAGAGTACAGATATGACAAAAAATCACACTTGTGTGAACTGAGCAGTGGTGTGTGTGTGTGTGTGTGTGTGTGTGTGTGTGTGTGTGTGTGTGTGTGTGTGTGTGTGTGTGTGTGTGTGTGTGTGTGTGTGTGTTGTGTGTGTGTGTGTGTGTGTGTGTGTGTGTGTGTGTGTGTGCAACAGCGCCCCTCCCTTAACATGTGTGGTCAGAAAAGGTTACTGCAGGCTACAGACAGACAGACAGACAGACAGACACGGAGACACGGAGACAGACAGACAGACAGACAGACAGACAGACCCACACACACGGCCATGTATAGGAGCGTTGTGACCACCGCTCAAAAATACACTTGCACAAGGACATTCAAACCAACACCATCTTTCCATTAATGGGAGTAATGCCAACACGTTTTGTTCTGCAAATCCTTGAGATATTTATCGAAAAGAATAGCCTATAATAGGCTGCCTATTGCTTATTATTACGGTGGAAATGCCAATGTCAAGTACTTCAGTGCTTTTTACAGGAAAATAAAAATAATTTGTGGGAAGATATGGATATTGTATTTGTAATAAAGCATATCAAGACACATATGATTTTAAGTGAGATATTATGTTATAAAACGTGGATGCTGCAAGCAAACAGTGATATAGAAGAAAAAAGACTAAGGGCTCCATTTTCGTATACCCAAACTCTTTTGCAATCTTTTACTATTTATTTTGAAACATTTTTGAATATTTAAAATTGCTACAAGCTCATAACCTGTCGATGAGTATTCTTATTATTATTGCGACCGTCAGGGAGCAGTTTACTATGAAAACCTCCACCGGCCGTCCGTCCGTCCGTCCGTCCGTCACACGTCACACGTGACCATCAACAAACGTCACACCTTTGTTGATGTTTAAATCGAAGAGTCTTGGTCAAATACTTCTGTTGGTTTCTGCACTGATCATTTATACAATTCAGCTGTGTTTGCTCGTGTCATCATGATGAGGTCATAAATCAGCCATGCCCAAATATAGATTTTACGGGTTTACATGCTTACTCAGTTATTCGTTATGTGAAAGTCCTATGACGTCTATGATATCTGACATCATCATACATACATTCCCTTTTATGCCCATAAATGGAGATCCCTGTGATGCCAGGGGAACCAAATCCCTTTTATGCCCATATATGGAGATATGGAGATCCCCGTGTTGCCAGGGTAACCAAATCCATTTTATGCCCATATATGGAGATCCCTGTGATGCCAGGGGAACCAAATCCCTTTTACGCCCATATATGGAGATCCCTTATGTCATCAATATTAAGCCCATATCTGTGAATATCTTTGGGTACCAGATGTCTCCATATATGGTTAAATGGTCCGATATACATCACTGGCCAGAAGACCAAGAAATGGTGCAACCTCGCCCTTTGCTTTTCTCCCTTAGGCATCTTACTGGTAGGTAGTTTAATGAGGAATGCAGTATGGTGGTAGGTAGGTAGTTATGGCCTTTGATGTAAGATTTTCACTTTCTAGGATAACAATATTTGCTATTCCCAGATGATGCCCTTTTAGGGTACCCCTCATGCCCATATATGGAGATCCCCAGGCTTTACTAATTAACATAAGTTTTATGCCCATATATGGAGATCATTGTCCCAATGTCATCAGATATATGGGCATAAATGGACACAGGCAAACTAGATGGGCTGTATGGATATCCAGATGTGTGATGTAAGTGTTTTATTCCAAATGTGGCACCCCACAGACATATTTCCAGAAACAAAATCCCTTTCATGCCCATATATGGAGATTTCTGATGTCATCAATCTCAGGCCCTGTAAAAAACATGGTTGCTATGGTAAACAGTTGGTTGCTAGGGTAAACAGTTGGTTGCTAGGGTAAGAAAACATGGTTGCTATGGTAAACAATTGGTTGCTAGGGTAAACAGTTGGTTGCTAGGGTAAAAAAAACATGGTTGCTGTGGTAAAAAGTTGGTTGCTAGGGTAAACAGTTGGTTGCTAAGGTATAAAACATGGTTGCTATGGTAAACAGTTGGTTAGTAGGGTAAACCTTCAATGATTTTGACATCTTGTTACTAATCTGTCGGTAGATAATGCCGGTCTTATATAAGGGTCATTTGTGTACGGTGTGATGTCATACTGATGTCAGCAGTGTGACAGGAGATAAGCGACCAACGGTCGCTTATCTCCCGATTAGGGAGTCTTACTGGTTACTACTTTTATTGCGACCGTCAGGGAGCAGTTTACTATGAAAACCTCCACCGGCCGTCCGTCCGTCCGTCCGTCCGTCCGTCCGTCCGTCACACGTCACACGTCACACCTTTGTTTGTGTACGGTGTGATGTCATATATCTTCAGTATGACATCACACCACATGTGTACACAAACCTTTGTGTACGTTGCTGTGGCAACAGTCGAGAGACAGCCGCTGACTCTCTGCGTCCACGTCTGAAGACGCGTCTTATGACCCGTCTGATGCCGCGTCCGTGCTTAAATAGCGGTCAAGACGCAGCTTTGCGTCCAGGACGGAGCTCCCGCGGCTCAAGACGCGATTCTCGGTTTCAATCACTTCAATCACGTCTTTGAGTCTTCTAGACGCGAAACCGCGGCTCAAGACGCGATTCTCGGTTTCAATCACGTCTTTTAACCTCAAAGACGCGGCTTGGACACTACAATCGCGTCTTTGATCCCAAAGACGAGGCTTGGAATCGCGTCTGGCTGGAACTCGGTGTGGCCGTAAAGGAGACATGTAACCCGCAAAGTCTGCTGTGTGCTGTCCTTGTATCTATTAGATACATTTTACTATTATTTATTGTCAATGGAACATGCTATATTCTACCATATTGTCGGCATTATAGTGTGTCATAACGTTTTTAGTGCGAAAATATATCTTTTCGTTTCTTTTTTTTTTTAGCATTTAAAAAAAAAAGGCAGGTTATATCTGCCTGGATTCATGGCACAGAGCAGAACGTTTAGCTCAGTCGCTAGAGCGGCCGCCCCGTTGACCGGAGGTTGCCGGTTCGATCCCCGCCTCAGTCACTCTTTATTTCTAAGCACTGTGAAACACGTTTTCTTGCGGCTCCAGACGCGAATCTCGTTTCAATCACGTCTTTGAGCCAAAAGACAGGGCTTGGACCGCGTCTTTGAGCCCAAAGACGGGGCTTGGACACTACAATCGCGTCTTTGGGGGCTTGGACCGCGTCTTTGAGCCCAAAGACGGGGCTTGGACACTACAATCGCGTCTTTGATCCCAAAGACGTGGCTTGGAGGCTACCGCGTCTGGCTGGAACTCGGAGCGGAGTCAAGTTCATTGAAAATAACGGGGCCGTATGTTTTGACGCGGCGCCTCCGTGCGGCCGATGTGTCTAGTGTGTGTTCCCCTTCAGACGTCTGCTGTCTGCTCTCCGTGAAAAAAAAAAGAAAAAGGGTGTCTATTGTATGTATTTTTTGATGGAGAATTCAAATATTACCTTCTTTTTTGCATAGGACAACTCTAACCTGCATCAATTGGTATTTTATAATTGCCAATTGTACCCTATCCATCTAAAAAACAAATTGGATGTCTATTGTAGGTATTTTTTGATGGAGAATTCAAATATGACCTTCTTTTTTGCATAGGACAACTCTAACCTGCATCAATTGGTATTTTATAATTGTCAATTGTACCCTATCCATCTAAAAAAACAAATTGGATCTCTATTGTATGTATTTTTTGATGGAAAATTCAAATATTACCTTCTTTTTTTAGATAGGACAACTCTAACCTGCATCAATTGGTGCATCAACCTTCTATCTATCTATCTATCTATCTATCTATCTATCTATCTATTTATACTTCACCTTTAGTCAAGAAGAGAGTTCAGCCTCAGGAACTTGCACACCTGGAACTGTGTCATGACTGTGTCATGGAGCTAAGCAGAACTATGTTAAATACTCACAATGAGTCTGATGGACCAATCAGAGTGGTGGTGGGGGGAGGGATCAACAATAGACAGAAACTGGATAATGCTTTGTTAACTGTCCCACCTAAGTCCCTGCTAGTCTGAACAAATCACCTTCCCTCTCATAACACTACTACTACTACTACTACTACTACTACTACTACTACTACTACTACTACTACTAC
Organism: Nannobrachium achirus; assembly: GCF_963921795.1. Lineage (NCBI taxonomy): Eukaryota > Metazoa > Chordata > Actinopteri > Myctophiformes > Myctophidae > Nannobrachium > Nannobrachium achirus. Next base: position 23,012,447 of record NC_137824.1, on the reverse strand, counting down.
TACTACATTTATATAAAGCTGCTCTTGCATTTGAATTCAAGTCTGACACAAGTTAAGGTTAACTTAGGTAGTAGTTCATTTTGCTGGCTTTTGTGTGTGAGTGTGTAGGCCCACAAATTATTATAATTGTCTGTCATTAAGTGACTCAAAGGGAGACGTCTAATGGGTGTTTATTATTTTAATATTAACTGTGGGAAGATTATATATATTTTATTTTGCACTTACAGTGTTGTGATATTATTCCTGAAGGAAGAGGGGTATTTTCACAGCCCAGGCTTTGAACCTAAATGCTGTTTACATGCTCTATAAATATTTATTTCTATATAAAACTCAGTTGTGTGGAGTTATTGTGTGCCTTTTCTTGTAGCTAAAGAGTCCATTTGTTCACTAGACATTAAGTCAAGGTTACTATTTTGAGTTGAAGCCAAGTGTTTTATTACTTTGTGGTTTAACATTATTTAAAAGGCAAATTCATTGTTATGGTTACTTTAGAAGACTGCTTTTGCATTCATGAGTTAAAAAGAGAGCCAAGCTAATTCAAAGAGTTAAGTTAAAGGAACACAAAACGTGACTTAACTCACAGCTGCCATTGGACAGACAGTTATGGGGTTCGCCTTCTCCTGTATTGTATTAGTGACATTCATTAATAAATAGTAAAATAACAGGACAGAGCAGAACAGGCCTCTGCTGTGTCTTTATTATGGGTGCATTCCAATGCAAATGGATACTCTGGAACAATCTGAAACAATGTATCTTTCCTGTGGCTGTTATAATGAACACAAACAGATCAGAACGTAATTTAACATTAACCAGTTACATTTATCATACAACAATGTAAGGGATGGATTCCTTTCTATTGTGTGAGTTACTTAAATGCTGATCAATATGTGAATCTGGCTCTTATCAGGTGGGTGTTTTCTCTCCCTGTCCTGTGCTGTCCTCAGTTAAACCAAGACAGTGCTGTTGTCACCAATGTGGAAAAAGCTTCAGCTCAATTTATTATCTCAAAGTAGACCAGAAAATACACACAGGAGAGAAACCATACGGCTGTGTCCAATGTGGGGAAAAGTTCAGTTTAATGGCTGCTCCGAAAGTGCACCAGAGATTTCACACCGAAGAAAAGCCTTACTGCTGTGAACACTGTGGCAAACGTTTCACTGTAAAATCTAGCCTCGTACAACACAAGAAGATTCACACTGGAGAGAGACCTTACTGCTGTCACCAATGTGGGAAAAGGTTCACTCTGAAGACGGCTCTGAAAAGACACCTGAAAATCCACACTGGTGAGAAGCCATATACTGCTGTGTCCAGTGTGCGAAAATGTTCAGTGATATGCATCATCTTCGGTGTGAAATCTCTGGTGCACTTTCGGACTATCTTTTCACCACATTGGACACAGCCGTATGGTTTCTCTCCTGTGTGAATTCGTTCATGTATTTTGAGATAAGACAATCGAATAAAGCTTTTCCCACACTGGTCACAGCAATAGGGCTTCTCTCTAGTGTGAATTCTCTGGTGTTCTTTTAAAATCCCCTTTTGAACAAATCTTTTCCCACACTGGTCACAACAATAAGGTTTCTCTCCAGTATGTGAACGCTTGTGATCTTTTAGCAAAATACTTTCCACATTGTTCACAGCTGAATGGCTTCTCTCCTGTGTGTATTTTCTGGTCTACTTTGAGATAATAAATTGAGCTGAAGCTTTTTCCACATTGGTGACAACAGCACTGTCTTGGTTTAACTGAGGACAGCACAGGACAGGGAGAGAAAACACCCACCTGATAAGAGCCAGATTCACATATTGATCAGCATTTAAGTAACTCACACAATAGAAAGGAATCCATCCCTTACATTGTTGTATGATAAATGTAACTGGTTAATGTTAAATTACGTTCTGATCTGTTTGTGTTCATTATAACAGCCACAGGAAAGATACATTGTTTCAGATTGTTCCAGAGTATCCATTTGCATTGGAATGCACCCATAATAAAGACACAGCAGAGGCCTGTTCTGCTCTGTCCTGTTATTTTACTATTTATTAATGAATGTCACTAATACAATACAGGAGAAGGCAGATTTCTCTACTAGGTTTTATACTGTGTGATGTGGTGGACATTTCTGTAGATTACGAGTTGAGTGGGCAATATCCATGTCTAGGCCACATATATTGTTATGGTAATATGCTTAACTACTTAGAAACTGGCACCCATTGGTCATTATCAATTGAATAGGCTGATCCCAAATTAATACTCTATTTCCCCTAGAGCAGCTACATGTCTCAAATAGATAAAATAAATGATAATTGTCTGTTCTGTGAAAGATAAGAGTATGTTATAACTGTCTGTCCAATGGCAGCTGTTCCTTTAACTTAACTCTTTGAATTAGCTTGGCTCTCTTTTTAACTCATGAATGCAAAAGCAGTCTTCTAAAGTAACCATAACAATGAATTTGCCTTTTAAATAATGTTAAACCACAAAGTAATAAAACACTTGGCTTCAACTCAAAATAGTAACCTTGACTTAATGTCTAGTGAACAAATGGACTCTTTAGCTACAAGAAAAGGCACACAATAACTCCACACAACTGAGTTTTATATAGAAATAAATATTTATAGAGCATGTAAACAGCATTTAGGTTCAAAGCCTGGGCTGTGAAAATACCCCTCTTCCTTCAGGAATAATATCACAACACTGTAAGTGCAAAATAAAATATATATAATCTTCCCACAGTTAATATTAAAATAATAAACACCCATTAGACGTCTCCCTTTGAGTCACTTAATGACAGACAATTATAATAATTTGTGGGCCTACACACTCACACACAAAAGCCAGCAAAATGAACTACTACCTAAGTTAACCTTAACTTGTGTCAGACTTGAATTCAAATACAAGAGCAGCTTTATATAAATGTAGTAGTAGTAGTAGTAGTAGTAGTAGTAGTAGTAGTAGTAGTAGTAGTGTTATGAGAGGGAAGGTGATTTGTTCAGACTAGCAGGGACTTAGGTGGGACAGTTAACAAAGCATTATCCAGTTTCTGTCTATTGTTGATCCCTCCCCCCACCACCACTCTGATTGGTCCATCAGACTCATTGTGAGTATTTAACATAGTTCTGCTTAGCTCCATGACACAGTCATGACACAGTTCCAGGTGTGCAAGTTCCTGAGGCTGAACTCTCTTCTTGACTAAAGGTGAAGTATAAATAGATAGATAGATAGATAGATAGATAGATAGATAGATAGATAGATAGATAGATAGATAGATAGATAGAAGGTTGATGCACCAATTGATGCAGGTTAGAGTTGTCCTATCTAAAAAAAGAAGGTAATATTTTAATTTTCCATCAAAAAATACATACAATAGAGATCCAATTTGTTTTTTTTAGATTGATAGGGTACTATTGGCAATTATAAAATACCAATTGATGCAGGTTAGAGTTGTCCTATCTAAAAAAGAAGGTAATATTTGAATTTTCCATCAAAAAATACATACAATAGAGATCCAATTTGTTTTTTTAGATGGATAGGGTACAATTGACAATTATAAAATACCAATTGATGCAGGTTAGAGTTGTCCTATGCAAAAAAGAAGGTCATATTTGAATTCTCCATCAAAAAATACCTACAATAGACATCCAATTTGTTTTTTAGATGGATAGGGTACAATTGGCAATTATAAAATACCAATTGATGCAGGTTAGAGTTGTCCTATGCAAAAAAGAAGGTAATATTTGAATTCTCCATCAAAAAATACATACAATAGACACCCTTTTTTTTTTTTTTTTCACGGAGAGCAGACAGCAGACGTCTGAAGGGGAACACACACTAGACACATCGGCCGCACGGAGGCGCCGCGTCAAAACATACGGCCCCGTTATTTTCAATGAACTTGACTCCGCTCCGAGTTCCAGCCAGACGCGGTAGCCTCCAAGCCACGTCTTTGGGATCAAAGACGCGATTGTAGTGTCCAAGCCCCGTCTTTGGGCTCAAAGACGCGGTCCAAGCCCCCAAAGACGCGATTGTAGTGTCCAAGCCCCGTCTTTGGGCTCAAAGACGCGGTCCAAGCCCTGTCTTTTGGCTCAAAGACGTGATTGAAACGAGATTCGCGTCTGGAGCCGCAAGAAAACGTGTTTCACAGTGCTTAGAAATAAAGAGTGACTGAGGCGGGGATCGAACCGGCAACCTCCGGTCAACGGGGCGGCCGCTCTAGCGACTGAGCTAAACGTTCTGCTCTGTGCCATGAATCCAGGCAGATATAACCTGCCTTTTTTTTTTAAATGCTAAAAAAAAAAAGAAACGAAAAGATATATTTTCGCACTAAAAACGTTATGACACACTATAATGCCGACAATATGGTAGAATATAGCATGTTCCATTGACAATAAATAATAGTAAAATGTATCTAATAGATACAAGGACAGCACACAGCAGACTTTGCGGGTTACATGTCTCCTTTACGGCCACACCGAGTTCCAGCCAGACGCGATTCCAAGCCTCGTCTTTGGGATCAAAGACGCGATTGTAGTGTCCAAGCCGCGTCTTTGAGGTTAAAAGACGTGATTGAAACCGAGAATCGCGTCTTGAGCCGCGGTTTCGCGTCTAGAAGACGCAAAGACGTGATTGAAGTGATTGAAACCGAGAATCGCGTCTTGAGCCGCGGGAGCTCCGTCCTGGACGCAAAGCTGCGTCTTGACCGCTATTTAAGCACTGACGCGTCATGAGACGGGTCATAAGACCCGTCTTCAGACGCGGACGCAGTCTGCGACGGCTCTTGCTGCAACAGTCTGTTGTTGCTGGTCTGTTAGTGTACGTTAGCAACCACCTTAGCAACCATGGTTTTACCCTAGCAACCAACTGTTTACCCTAGCAACCAACTGTTTACCATAGCAACCATGTTTTTTTACCCTAGCAACCAACTGGGCATAAAAGGGATTCTGTTAGGGATCTCCATATATGGGCATAAAAGGGATTCTGTTAGGGATCTCCATATATGGGCATAAAAGGGATTCTGTTAGGGATCTCCATATATGGGCATAAAATGGATTCTGTTAGCTGTTAGTGATCTCCATATATGGGCATAAAAGGGATGCTGTTAGGGATCTCCATATATGGGCATAAAAGGGATTCTGTTAGGGATCTCCATATATGGGCATGAAAGGGATTATGTTAGGGATCTCCATATATGGGCATAAAAGGGATTGTATCCCAGATGATGCCCTGTACTTGGGATTTGTTGATGTAAATGTTCACATAGAGTGTAATAATTGGTAAAACAAACTTTTGGCCTATTTGTGGAGATAAGCGACCAACGGTCGCTTATCTCCCGATTAGGGAGTCTTACTGGTAATGAATAAAAAAGGCCTATTCAGCTATGTTAACACAGGAGGCACATCTATTCTTTGAATTCATGGAGATTTTTAGTTTTTGTTGCATTTCTAAGCCAATAATTTGATGACCAGATCATCAGCCAGATTTAACTACTACATTTGTGAAGTTCCTGTGCAAACTGATGATATTTCTAATGTGATTAATCCATTCTCAAATCCTCTATTAACGGCTAGGTGTGCCCTCATGCTCATTTCAGCACGGCTGTCAGAAGAACTACCTGTAGTATAATAGAAATATTTCATTCCACTTATATGTTTTTTTGTCTTATTTTTGAGAAACTCCTCTAAGTACCACCAGAGGGGGGTCCATGTACCACCAGTGGTACACGTACCACAGGTTGAGAACCACTGCTGTAGGTGAAATCACAAGTGAAGTAAATGAATGAGATGAAATGTGAAATACCTCAAGAGATTCTTCAGAATTCCCAAATGCCTCAGCAAAGTCAGATGGACTTTTTCTCAGAGTCTGGTCAGCAGGCAATGTGTTGTCATTGTAAGAGCTGACAAATTTGAAGTCACTGGTTCTGGAACCTGTCGTCAGGTAGGCGTCATAATTGTAAGTGCTGCGTAAAGTTCCTGTGCCATCAACATCTGTGTAATTTGGAGGGAGATAAGCACTGGGGATGGCAACTGCTCCATCAAACAACAGTCTGGGCTTTCTCCTCCGGCAAAACTTCAAACCCAGGATGACAATCATGAAGGTCAGGAAAAAGGTGGATACAGACACCAGTGCAACAATAAGATATGAGGTCAGTTTCGAGTTGTTTTCCTCATAAGACATATCTTTAAGTTCTGGAACTTCAGCCAAGTTATCAGAAATAAGTAAATACATTGCACATGTGGCAGAGAGAGAAGGCTGCCCATTGTCTTTCACTGCCACAATGAGGTTCTGTTTCATGCTGTCAGATTCAGAAATGTCCCGCTGTGTCCTGATCTCTCCGCTGTGGAGTCCAATAGTAAAGATTCCTGGATCCGTGGATTTGACAATATGGTAAGACAGCCAGGAATTCTGTCCAGAGTCTGCATCAACTGCTATCACCTTGGACACCAAAGTTCCCCCTTGAGCACCTTTGGGGACCAGCTCAGTCATGAATGAGGTTCCCTCCAGGGTGGGGTACAGTATTTGTGGAGAGTTATCATTAACATCTGTTATGAAGACACTGACAGTGACGTTGCTGCTGAGAGGAGGAGAACCGTTGTCTCTGGCTATCACATGGACTTTAAAGCTCCTGAACTGTTCATAATCAAATGACCTCACGGTGTGGATCACGCCCGTGTCTCCGTTAATCGAGACATAGGAAGACATGGGGGAACCATTAATCTCACCAGGTAAAAGAGAATAAATGACTGTACCGTTTTGCCTCCAGTCTGGGTCTAGCGCAGTAACAGAGCATAAAGTGGATCCAGGTTTATTATTTTCTGTTACGTGTGTGCTATAGAACTGTTCCTCAAACACAGGTGGGTTGTCGTTGACGTCACCTACTGATAATTGAATAGTTTTTGAAGAGGATAGAGGTGGAGAGCCCTCATCAGTGGCAGTGATTGTAATGTTGTAATCTGATACTAGTTCGCGGTCAAGTTGTCCAGTGGTTAGTAGAGAATAATAGTTTTTGATGGATGGAACGAGTTTAAAGGGCAGATTCTGTACAATGGAACAGTAAACCTTTCTATTGTTTTCAGAGTCTCTATCCTGAACATTTATGATCCCCACCTCTGTACCAGGTGGGACGTTCTCTGGTGTGGGGTTAATCAAAGTTTTTAATTCAATGGCAGGGGCATTATCATTAACATCAATTAAATCAACAATTAATGTGGAATATGATGTTAATCCTAACCCATCCTTTGCTTTTATTTGTAATTCAAATGAAGACCTTTCTTCATAGTCAATTGGTCCAATTACCTTCACTTCGCCATTTTTGGGGTTAAGAGAAAACAAATGTCTATCCTCGTCAGATAAATGATCAAAATCATAAGTTACTTCGCCATTAACGCCTTCATCTGCATCAGTAGCAGTCACTGTGATAACAACGGTGTCTACAGGGGAGTTTTCAGGCATACTGGCTTTATAGACGGCCTGGCTAAACACTGGGGCGTTATCGTTAGCATCCAGCACAGTGACGTGTATGACCACAGTACCGGATCTCTGTGGTGAGCCACCGTCGAGAGCTGTAAGCAATAATTTAACATCCTGCTGTTCTTCCCGATCTAACTCTTTGTCCAAGACTAATTCACTATATTTTCTTCCTCCACTTTTTGAGTTGACATTTAAAATAAAGTGTTCATTTTTCTCTAAAGTGTAACTCTGAACTGCATTTTGTCCTACGTCCAGGTCATGTGCTTCCCCAACTAAGAAACGTGCTCCTTTATCTGCCGATTCTTGAATTTCAATAGTTATCTGTTCTTCATTGAATTGTGGAAAATTATCGTTGATATCTTGTATATGAACACTAATGCGATGAAGTTCCAGAGGATTCTCCAATACAAGTTCCACCTTTAAAACACACGTCGCCTTCTTGCCACATAGGCCTTCTCTGTCAATCCTATCGGCGACAATCAACTCGCCAGAATTCAGCTTTATGTCAAAATACCTTTTTCGGCTTCCCTCGGTATCAATACGTGGATTTCGAGCAGACAGTCTGGTTACCTCCAATCCGAGGTCCTTGGCTATAGTCCCAACAACAGATCCACGTTTCATCTCCTCTGGAAAAGAATAGCTTAGGTCTCCATTTACGCAACATAATGCAAGATAAATCACAGCAACAACGCAGTAATGCGCAGCAATCCACTCAGCCATCGTTCCCGTTTCAAGATAACTTGAAAAATAATGAAAGAGCAAAGGCCTAACAATTCATGAAGAAATATCCAAAAGGCTGCAATATTTTAATTCCTCCGTTGGGCTATACTCAATACAGAACAAAAATAGTCTTTGCATTCTTCGAGGACAGTGGGTGTGGGAATGGATACATTTGTGAAAAAGAAGCATATAGCGACACCAAGTGTGTAAACCTCACAATGGAATCCAGCTAATTCTCTCGTGTACTACAGAAGAATTAGTACGGTTCTGTACTTGACATAAGCAATCATTTAAAAAAAGTGAAATGGGGTGGACACACACACACACACACACACACACACACACACACACACACACACACACACACACACACACACACACACACACACACACACACACACACACAGAGAGAGAGAGAGAGAGAGAGAGAGAGAGAGAGAGAGAGAGAGAGAGAGAGAAAGAGAGAGAGAGACAGAAATGCCTTACCCATTATTCCTAATTAAACTTCTTTGAATTTTTATCCTTTTTTTTGTACTATTTTGAAGCAGATTTTAAAATACGTAAAATTGACAATATACATCGACACGTTGTGAGCTCGTAGTAAAAAAAAATCAAAATAGTAAAAAATGTGTTAAAGGATAAAGGGTAAAGCATGGACGAAATGAGTCTCAGGGAGCAGGGAGAGAAAGAATATCTGTTTTTCAGCACCATGGACAGCAGCCATTCAGCTGTGACTGCACGCAAAGCTGCGTGTTGAGAAACTTGTAATCAACGTCTTAACTAGCTATTAGACCATATAGGCTTGTGTATTGCATAGCCACTTAATGTTCCATTCGGCTAGGAGTTTAAGGTCATTTTGACATGGTATGAGAAGTGTAATCATTTGCCTACCTCAGGCGACCCCTCAGAGTCTTCAAATGTCTCAGCAAAGTCCGATGGACTCTTTCTCATTGTCTGGTCTGCAGGCAGCGTGCTGTCATTATAGGATGTGACAAATTTAAAGTCACTGGTTCTAGATCCCGTAGTTAAATATGCGTCATAGTTGTAGGTGCTGCGTAATGTTCCTGTGCCGTCGACATCCGCGTAATTAGGAGGAAGATAAGCGCTGGGGATTGCAACCGCTCCATCAAACAACAGTCTGGGCTTTCTCCTACGACAAAACCTCACACCTAGGATGACGATAATGAAAGTCAGAAAGAATGTGGAAACGGACACCAGTGCTATGATCAGATATGAGGTCAGTTTAGAGTTGTTCTCATCAATGGACATGTCCTTTAGTTCTGGAACTTCAGCCAAGTTATCAGATATAATAAAATACATGGCACAGGTGCCAGAGAGAGAAGGTTGTCCGTTATCTTTCACTGCCACAATGAGGTTCTGTTTCATGCTGTCAGATTCAGAAATGTCCCGATGTGTCCTTATCTCTCCACTGTGGAGACCAATAGTGAAAAGTCCCGGATCTGTGGACTTTACAATATGATAAGACAACCAGGCGTTTTGTCCCGAGTCTGCGTCCACTGCTATCACCTTGGACACTAGGGAGCCACCGCGCGCAGCTTTAGGGACCAGTTCTGTCATGAAAGAGTTGTCCTCTATGGCAGGGTACAGTATTTGAGGAGAGTTGTCATTCACATCCGTTATGAAGACACTGACAGTCACGTTGCTGCTGAGTGGGGGAGAACCGTTGTCTCTCGCCATCACACTGACTTTAAAGTTCCTAAATTGTTCATAATCAAACGCCCTTACTGCATGAATTCCCCCCGTATCTCCGTTAATTGATAGGTAGAAAGACACTGGCACGCCATTCACCTCACCAGGTAACAAAGAATAAATCACTGTGCCGTTTTGTTTCCAGTCTGGATCTCGGGCAGTAACGGAACATAAATTGGAACCTGGCTTATTATTTTCTGTCACGTAGGCGCTGTAGAATTGTTCTTCAAACACAGGTGGGTTGTCGTTGACGTCGCCTACTGATAACTGAATAGTTTTAGAGGAGGACAGAGGTGGCGATCCCTCATCAGTTGCAGAAATTGTTACATTGTAATCTGACACCAGTTCACGGTCAAGCTCGCCTGTCGTTACAATAGAATAATAGTTTTTAATTGATGGAATTAGCTTAAAGGGGACGTTTTGTACAATGGAGCATCGAACCTGTCGGTTAGTCTCAGAGTCTTGGTCTTGTACATTAATAATGCCAACCTCTGTGTCAGGGGGCATATTCTCTGGAATTAGGGTTGTGAGGGATTTAATGAATATGATAGGAGGGTTGTCGTTTACATCAGTTATTTCAATTAATAATGTACACGTTGACACCAACCCAAGGCCATCTTTTGCTGTAATTTGCATTTCATAATTGGACAGTTCTTCATAATCGATTGATCCGCTTACTTTTACTTCACCAGTATTCTGATCTAGTGCGAAAACGTTATTTGTATCATCTGAAATGTGATCAAGCTCGTACGTCACATCTCCATTCACTCCCTCGTCTGCATCAGTAGCACTCACTGTGACCACTACAGTATCTAGAGGAGAGTTTTCAGGCAGGCTGGCTTTATACACTGCCTGGCTAAACACTGGGGCGTTATCATTAGCATCCAGTACAGTAATTTGTATGATTACACTGCCTGATCTCTGAGTTGTGCCACCATCTGTAGCAATAAGCACAATAGTCAACTCCTGCTGCTGTTCTCTATCTAGCTCTTTCTCCAAGATTAACTCACTATATTTGCCTCCACCACTTTTGCCATGAACGTTTAAATTGAAGTGTTCATTGGTCTGTAGAGTATAGCTTTGAATTGTATTTTGTCCGATGTCGGCATCGTGGGCTTCATCTAAACGGAAGCGGTTTCCTTTAACTGCAGATTCTCTTATTTCAAATTTGATTGTATCCTTTTTAAATTGTGGAGAATTGTCGTTTATGTCTTGCACATGAAGGCTAATACGATGTAACTCTAAAGGATTCTCTAAAACGAGCTCTTGTTTTATAATGCAGGATGCTTTCTTTCCGCAAAGGCCCTCTCTGTCAATCCTGTCGGCAATAATCAAATCCCCGTTACTCAGACTAATGTCACAATACCGTTTTTTGTTCCCTTCCGTATCAATACGGGCCTTTCGAGACGATAGTTTGTCCACCTGAAGTCCCAAATCCTTGGCTATGTTTCCAATGACATAACCGCGTTTCATCTCCTCTGGAAACGAATAAGTGACGTCTCCATATACGATTTGCAGCATTAGAAGAAAGAATCCGAAGCAGCCAACCAGGCCATGCATTATACATCCTTTGTGCTCCATTCCTTTTCTTTTGACAAAACAAATAGGCCTACACAAATTATAATATTGATATGAACACTGTCCGACCAAAACAAAAATGGTTAAGCATATCCAACATGGGAAGATTAGAATGCCCACGATATTCCTTGTTGGCAAACGCAGAAGCCGTGGTGTCCATCCAAGCTAGTGATATGTAGAAATATTGTAATAAAGATAGTGTGATTTGAGATCAGTTAGTGGACAGCGACACTTTGAGTCAGTTCAAGCCATTACAACAAAACAGGAGTAACAAGATGTTAAACATTACTTCGTGGAGCTTAAGGGAATGAATTGCCTTGTACATTACAACAGAATATTTTGTTCAAGTGCTCTAAATAATGCCTAATTTAATGAATTAACTATTATAAAAAGCATAGGGGAGGAGGACAATGGTTTTGTATTGATTTAAGCACTATGGATAAATAGCGAGGCCAATTAAGCAACAAGAAGTACAGTCCCTATCGGGGCTATCCCAGACCAACCAGTCAGACATACACAGCTGAAGCGAATTCTCACAATGTATCCACCTCATCACACACGCACGCACGCACGCACGCACACACGCACGCACACACGCGCACACACACACACACACACACACACACACACACACACACACACACACACACACACACACACACACACACACACACACACACCCTTTGAGCCAAAAATACACACACTATATGATATAATACATTTACATATGAAATACTGCTAATCAAGTGCAAGTTGTAGAGCTCTTAGATCTGTGTGTGTGTGTGTGTGTGTGTGTGTGTGTGTGTGTGTGTGTGTGTGTGTGTGTGTGTGTGTGTGTGTGTCCACCAAGTTAACACATTCATGAATATACTAATGCTTAACTGCAAGTGTTCTGCACCCCCCCCCCCCATTTTTTCCCCTATTTTCTGCTTTAGTAATTGATGTTATCCTATGCAAAGCACTGTTCTATCCGTCTGTCTTTCAATTTTATATGAGATACATAAAGTGGTTCCTGTGTAAATAAGCCGTAAAGCTTACTAGGATCTCCTTTTAGTTGACCTTTTACCCGTGATTTTCACTATAATAAAACTGTACTTTTTCCTATTGCAAACTTCCAATACATTCTTCAACCAATCAATCAATCAGTAGGCCTGCTGATGTAAGAAACTATATGATATATGCACTAATAAATTATAATGGCGATGACAACAATGAAAAAATACCAATATGACAATGCCTACCTCCGAGAAGTCATCAGAGTCTCCAAATGCATCAGCAAAGTCAGATGGACTTTTTCTCAGAGTCTGGTCAGCAGGCAAAGTATTGTCATTGTAAGAGCTGACAAACTTGAAATCACTGGTTCTAGATCCCGTTGTCAAGTAGGCGTCATAATTGTAAGTGCTGCGTAAAGTTCCTGTGCCATCAACCTCTGCATAATTTGGAGGGAGATAAGCGCTGGGAATGGCAACGGCTCCATCAAACAACAGTCTGGGCTTTCTCCTGTGACAAAACCTCACACCCAGGATGACTATAATGAAGGTCAGGAAAAAGGTGGACACAGAAACCAGTGCTATGATGAGATAAGAAGTCAGTGTAGAATTATTCTCATCATAAGACATATCTTTAAGTTCTGGAACTTCAGCCAAGTTGTCAGAAATAAGTAAATACATGGAACAGGTAGCAGAGAGAGAAGGCTGTCCGTTATCTTTCACTGCAACAATAAGGTTCTGTTTCATGCTGTCAGATTCAGAAATGTCCCGCTGTGTCCTGATCTCTCCACTGTGGAGACCAATAGTGAAGAGTCCCGGATCTGTAGATTTCACAATATGATAGGAGAGCCAGGCATTCTGTCCAGAATCTGCATCGACTGCAATCACTTTGGACACTAGAGAGCCCCCATTTGCACTTTTGGGGACTAGCTCGGTCATGAACGAGTTACTCTCCAGGGTGGGGTACAATATCTGAGGAGAGTTATCATTTACATCCGTTATGAAGACACTGACAGTCACATTACTGCTGAGAGGAGGAGAGCCATTGTCTCTGGCCATCACATGGACTTTAAAGCTCCTGAACTGTTCATAATCAAAAGACCTCACTGCATGGATCACCCCTGTGTCTCCATTTATAGATAGAAAGGTGGATGCTGGGGAACCATTTACCTGTCCAGGTAAAAGAGAATAAATCACTGTTCCGTTTTGTCTCCAGTCTGGATCCTGAGCAGTAACAGAACATAGAGTGAATCCAGGTTTGTTATTTTCTGTCAAGTAAGCATTGTAGGACTGTTCCTCGAACACAGGTGGGTTGTCATTGACATCACCTATTGATACGTGAATGGTTTTAGAGGAAGACAGGGGTGGAGAGCCCTCATCAGTTGCAGTGATTGTTATGTTGTAATCAGACACTAGCTCACGGTCCAGTTGACCCGTAGTGACCAGAGAATAATAATGTTTGATGGATGGAACAAGTTTAAAAGGCATATTTTGCTGAATGGAGCAGTGTACTTGTTGGTTATTCTCAGAGTCTCTATCTTGCACATTAATTATGCCCACCTCTGAACCAGGTGGTACATTCTCTGGTATATGTTGTGTTAGAGATTTAAAATAAATCTCTGGCACGTTATCATTGACATCAGTAATATCTATGATAACTTTGGCATATGAGGTTAGCCCTAAACCATCCTTGGCCTTCACTTTAATTTCAAAAGATGTCTTCTCTTCAAAATCAGTGACACCAATTACTTTAATTTCTCCCATTTTACGATCAATAGAAAATAACTTTGCATCTTCTTCTGATACATGGCCAAATTCATATGATACTTCTCCATTTAAACCTTCATCTGCATCAGTAGCACTCACTCTGACCACTACAGTATCCAGAGGAGAGTTTTCAGGCAGACTGGCTTTATAGACGGCTTGACTAAACACAGGGGAGTTGTCATTAGCGTCCAATACAGTGATGTGTATGACTGCAGTAGCTGATCTTTGTGGAGTACCTCCATCAGTGGCTGTGAGCAATAAACTAATATCCTGCTGATTCTCACGATCTAGCTCTTTATCTAGAACCAGCTCAACAGTGTTACTCTCCACAGCCAGGACAAAATTGTCATTATTTTCAAGCATGTATTTCTGAATGGAGTTCAGGCCCACATCCGCATCGTGTGCTTCCTCTATGAGAAAACGAGCTCCTTTAACTGCCGACTCTCGTATTTCCAATCCAATGATGCTTTCCTTGAATTGAGGAGAGTTGTCATTTATATCTTGAATATTAAGAGTTGTCCGATGAAGCTCTAATGGATTTTCCAAAACCAATTCAATTTTTAACACGCACGACGCCCTTTTCTCACAAATACCGTCTCTGTCAATTCGTTCAGCAGCGATCAAATCACCAGTGCTCAGATTAATGTCAACAAGCCGTTTACGATTACTTTTGGTATCAATACGAGCATTTCGAGCCGTTAGTCTGGCCCCATCCAGCCCAAGGTCCTTGGCTATATTTCCAATAGCAGATCCGCGCTTCAACTCCTCGGGAAATGTATAGCTTAGGTCCCCATAAACGAGATGCAGCGTCACAATAAAGAAAGCAAAGCCCCAGATCAGGCCTTGTAACGGTAGTCCTTTGTATCCCATCCTGAGGCAAAACCAACAGCCTGTGTTGAAATCCCCGATTTAGGCTAATATTTACGAATATATTGGATATAAATGTATGCCAAAAATAATTCCCCTTAATCAAAAATGCACTGAACTGACAAAGCCTACGACTGAACTATTTTCTCTGGGTCGGGAACGAGGAGACGATGCCATAAATCGATGCAATAGGCTATTTGAGGGTGGAGATGTATTTTGGCCCTCAGCTGGTGAACAGCGACGCTCTGAGCCCATGTTTTGCCAATACAACATTAGACATCATCACAAATGCCGATACATTGAAGAATTCCTTTGTAAATCCAACTAATAACAGTGTTATGAGGCTTGAGTGAAAATAGCCTACTTGTCTTAACCTGGTCCTGGGAGTAAAAATAAAACATATTCGCATTTTAAACTGTAATAACAAAGTATCTCAGACGAAAGTGTAATGATTTCAGCGCCACAACGAGAAAACCGTTTCAACTTGAAGCAACACTTTTACATTACCCCCTCAGAGCCAGTTGAGCTTCATGTGGATGTAGCTAAATTATCACCAACTTCATGTCCATGTGTGTTTCTTTAGCCTTAACGTGATGTTATCTTTCTATATGATTGGGGTCAAAGGATTTGCTTCCATTAGCCTATATCATTTGTGTAACGTGAGTGAATGTCTCCACATTCATTTGAAAGAATACAAAAAGTCAGCTTGTTGGTCTTGCAAAGAAATTAAGCCATCAAACGCCATCAAAATGAGTTTAAAATGATCAACCATACAGCCAAAACTTAAGGGGGTTATTATTTCACTTTAAAACAACTCCTAAGTCCATTAAACTTCAAATCCATTTTAACCACGTCCACGTTAGACTAATTGAAAACAAGTGTTTTAAGAACAACATTCAGCACCACGGACAGAGACTGAGCGGCATGGACAACAACTACTACTGTGGGTTCAAACTTCCCTTTCAGAGAGGGAGATAACAGATTATTTACTGACACAAAAACTGTCAAACAGAGGGCATATATTGCTCATTAAATGCTAACGATACACATCCTCCTTTCCGATCAGCACTACGGATAGAGAAACCAAGCAACGCAGCACTGCCCCCGATCCTTGACACACAGCTGGAGCGAATTCACGTTTAGTAAACACTACACACACACACACACACACACACACACACACACACACACACACACACACACACACACACACACACACACACACACACACACACACACACACACACACACACACAAACACACACAGGGAGAGAGTGCGAGAGTCTGAGGCATACAAGTGTGTGGAGGTGTTTTTTCCCCCCCACGGTAAAAGGAAATATTATTTAAAAACAGTATGACAATGCCTACCTCCGAGGAGTCATCAGAGTCTCCAAATGCATCAGCAAAGTCAGTTGGTGTTTTTACCAAAGTCTGGTCAGCAGGCAGTGTGTTGTCATTGTAAGAGCTGACGAACTTGAAATCACTGGTTCTAGATCCCGTTGTCAAGTAGGCGTCATAATTGTAAGTGCTGCGTAAAGTTCCTGTGCCATCAACATCTGCATAAGGAGGGAGATAAGCACTGGGGATGGCGACTGCTCCATCAAATAGCAGTCTGGGCTTTCTCCTACGACAAAACCTCACACCCAGGATTACAATAATGAAGGTCAGGAAAAAGGTTGAGACAGAAACCAGCGCAATTATTAGATAAGATGTCAGTTTAAAGTTATTTTCATCATAAGACATATCTTTTAGTTCTGGAACCTCAGCCAAGTTGTCAGAAATGAGTAAATACATGGAACAGGTGGCAGAGAGAGACGGCTGTCCATTATCTTTCACTGCAACAATAAGGTTCTGTTTCATGCTGTCAGATTCAGAAATGTCCCGCTGTGTTCTGATTTCTCCACTGTGGAGACCAATAGTGAAAAGTCCAGGATCAGTGGATTTGACAATATGATATGACAGCCAGGCATTCTGTCCAGAGTCTGCATCAACTGCTATCACCTTGGACACCAGAGAGCCCCCCAGAGCTGCTTTGGGGACCATCTCTGTCATGAATGCTGTTCCCTCCAGCGTGGGGTAAAGTATCTGAGGGGAGTTGTCATTAACATCTGTTATGAAGACACTGACAGTCACGTTGCTGCTGAGAGGAGGAGAACCGTTGTCTCTGGCCATCACATGGACTTTAAAGCTCCTGAACTGTTCATAATCAAATGACCTCACGGTGTGGATCACGCCCGTGTCTCCGTTAATCGAGACAAAGGAAGACATGGGGGAACCATTAATCTCACCAGGTAAAAGAGAATAAATGACTGTACCGTTTTGCCTCCAGTCTGTGTCTAGCGCAGTAACAGAGCATAAAGTGGATCCAGGTTTATTATTTTCAGTTACGTGTGCACTATAGAACTGTTCCTCAAACACAGGTGGGTTGTCGTTGACGTCACCTACTGATAATTGAATAGTTTTACAAGTGGATAGAGGTGGAGTGCCCTCATCAGTGGCAGTGATTGTAATGTTGTAATCAGACACTAGTTCACGGTCCAGTTGTGCGGTGGTCAGTAGAGAATAATAGTTTTTGATGGATGGAATGAGTTTAAAGGGGAGATTCTGCGCAATGGAACAGTGAACCTTTCGATTATTTTCAGAGTCTTTATCATGAACATTAATGATACCCACCTCTGTTCCAGGTGGAACGTTTTCTGGTATGGGGTTATTCAATGTTTTTAATTCAATGACAGGGGCATTATCATTAACATCAGTCAAATCAACAATTAATGTGGAATATGATGTTAATCCTAATCCATCTTTTGCTTTTATTTGTAATTCAAATGAAGGCCTTTCTTCATAGTCAACTATGCCAATTACCTTCACTTCGCCATTTTTGGGATCGAGAGAAAACAAATGTCTATCCTCGTCAGATAAATGATCAAAATCATAAGTTACTTCACCATTAACGCCATCATCTGCATCAGTAGCTGTCACTGTGATAACAACGGTGTCTACAGGGGAGTTTTCAGGCAGACTGGCTTTATAGAGTCCCTGGCTAAACACAGGGGCGTTATCATTAGCATCCAGTACAGTGACGTGTATGACGACAGTACCTGATCTCTGTGGTGAGCCACCATCGAGAGCTGTAAGCAATAATGTAACATCCTGCTGTTCTTCCCGATCTAACTCTTTTTCCAAGACCAACTCGCTATATTTTCGTCCTCCACTTTTTGTGTTGACATTTAAAATAAAGTGTTCATTTTTATCTAAAGAATAGGTCTGAACTGCATTTTGTCCTACGTCCAGGTCATGCGCTTCCCCTATTAAGAAACGCGCTCCTTTAGCTGCAGATTCCTGTATTTCAATAGTCATCTTGTCTTCATTGAATTGTGGAGGATTGTCGTTGATATCTTGTATATGGATACTTATGCGATGAAGTTCCAGAGGATTCTCCAACACGAGTTCCATTTTTAAAACACACGTCGCCTTCTTGCCACATAGGCCTTCTCTGTCAATCCTATCAGCGACAATTAACTCGCCGGAATTCAGCTTTATGTCAAAATACCCGTTTCGGCTTCCCTCGGTATCTATTCGTGGATTTCTAGCAGACAGTCTGGTTATCTCCAATCCGAGGTCCTTGGCTATATTCCCAACATCAGATCCACGTTTCATCTCCTCTGGAAAAGAATAGCTTAGGTCTCCATTTACGCAACATAATGCAAGATAAATCACAGCAACAATGCAGTATTGCGCAGCAATCCACTCAGTCATCGTTCCCATTTCAAGATAACTTAAACAATAACTAAAAGGGCAAAAGCCTAAAAATGTATGAAGAAAGATCCAATCGGCTGCAATATTTTTGCTTCCTCCGTTGGGCTACTCATTATTGAACAAAATAGTCTTTGTATTCTTCGAGGACAGTGCACAGTGGGTGTGGGAATGGATACATTTGTGAAAAGCAAGCATATAGCGCCACCAAGTGTGTAAACCACCACATGGAATCCAGCTAATTCTTTCGTGTACTATGGAAGAACTAGTACGGTTTTGTACGTGGCATAAGCAATCATTTAACAAAGTGAAATAAAAAGGGGGTGGAGCTGAGAGGAGAGAGAGAGTGAGAGAGAGACAGAGACAGAGCTATATATTCGTCCATGCCTTAACATTTTTTCTTTCTTTTTTTTACTATTTTGAAGAGCATTTAAAAATACTTCAAATAGCCAATCTACATCGATACATTGTGAGCTTGTAGATCAATAGTAAAAATGTTTTTCAAAATAGTAAAGAGTTTGGGGTAATGCATGGACGAAAATGGGGCAGGGAGAGAAAGAATATCTGTTTTTCAGCACCATGGACAGCAGCCGTTCAGCTGTGACTGCAGGCAAAGCTGCGTCTTCTTCACCAGCTATTTGACCATTGGCTTGTGTATTGAATGGCCACTTAATGTTCCATTCGGCTATGAGTTTAAGGTCAGTTTGACATGGTATGAGAAGTGTAATCATTTGCCTACCTCAGGCGACCCCTCAGAGTCTTCAAATGTCTCAGCAAAGTCCGATGGACTCTTTCTCATTGTCTGGTCTGCAGGCAGCGTGCTGTCATTATAGGATGTGACAAATTTAAAGTCACTGGTTCTAGATCCCGTAGTTAAATAGGCGTCATAGTTGTAGGTGCTGCGTAATGTTCCTGTGCCGTCAACATCTGCGTAATTAGGAGGAAGATAAGCGCTGGGGATGGCAACCGCTCCATCAAACAACAGTCTGGGCTTTCTCCTGCGACAAAACCTCACACCCAGGATGACAATAATGAAAGTTAGAAAGAATGTGGAAACGGACACCAGCGCTATGATCAGATATGAGGTCAGTTTAGAGTTGTTCTCATCAATTGACATGTCCTTTAGTTCTGGAACTTCAGCCAAGTTATCAGATATGATAAAATACATGGCACAAGTGCCAGAGAGAGAAGGTTGTCCGTTATCTTTCACTGCCACAATGATGTTCTGTTTCATGCTGTCAGATTCAGAAATGTCCCGCTGTGTCCTGATCTCTCCACTGTGGAGACCAATAGTGAAAAGTCCCGGATCTGTGGACTTGACAATATGATAGGACAGCCAGGCGTTTTGTCCGGAGTCTGCGTCCACTGCTATCACCTTGGACACCAGGGAGCCACCGCGCGCAGCTTTAGGGACCAGTTCTGTCATGAAAGAGTTGTCCTCTATAGCGGGGTACAGTATTTGAGGAGAGTTGTCATTCACATCCGTTATGAAGACGCTGACAGTCACGTTGCTGCTGAGTGGAGGAGAACCGTTGTCTCTGGCCATCACACTGACTTTAAAGTTCCTAAATTGTTCATAATCAAACGCCCTTACTGCATGAATTGCCCCCGTATCTCCGTTAATTGATAGGTAGAAAGACACTGGCACGCCATTCACCTCACCAGGTAACAGAGAATAAATCACTGTGCCGTTTTGTCTCCAGTCTGGGTCTCGGGCAGTAACGGAACATAAATTGGAACCTGGTTTATTATTTTCTGTCACATGGGCGCTGTAGAATTGTTCTTCAAACACAGGTGGGTTGTCGTTGACGTCACCTACTGATAATTGAATAGTTTTAGAAGAGGACAGAGGTGGTGATCCCTCATCAGTTGCAGAAATTGTTATGTTGTAATCTGACACCAGTTCACGGTCAAGCTCGCCCGTAGTTACAATAGAATAATAGTTTTTAATGGATGGCATTAGCTTAAAGGGGACGTTTTGTTGAATGGAGCAACGAACCTGTCGGTTACTCTCAGAGTCTTTGTCTTGTACATTAATAATGCCAACCTCTGTGTTAGGGGGCATGTTCTCTTGAATTAGGGTTGTGAGGGATTTAATGAATATGATAGGGGGGTTGTCGTTGACATCTGTAATTTCAATTAACAATGCACACGTTGACACCAATCCAAGGCCATCTTTTGCTGTAATTTGCATTTCATAATTGGATAGTTCTTCATAATCGATTGATCCGCTTACTTTTACTTCACCAGTATTCGGATCTAGTGCAAACACGTTATTTGTATGATCTGAAATGTGATCAAGTTCGTACGTCACATCTCCATTCACTCCCTCGTCTGCATCAATAGCACTCACTGTGACCACTACAGTATCTAGAGGAGAGTTTTCAGGCAGGCTGGCTTTATACACTGCCTGGCTAAACACTGGGGCGTTATCATTAGCATCCAGTACAGTAATGTGTATGATTACACTGCCTGATCTCTGAGGTGTGCCGCCATCTGTAGCAATAAGCACAATAGTCAACTCCTGCTGTTGTTCTCTATCCAGTTCTTTCTCTAAGATTAACTCACTATATTTCCCTCCACCACTTTTGCCATGAACGTTTAAATTGAAGTGTTCATTGGTCTGTAGTGTATAGCTTTGAATTGTATTTTGTCCGATGTCGGCATCGTGGGCTTCATCTAAACGAAAGCGGTTTCCTTTACCTGCAGATTCGCTTATTTCAAATTTGATTGTATCCTTTTTAAATTGTGGTGAATTGTCATTTATATCTTGCACGTGAAGGCTAATACGATGTAACTCTAAGGGATTCTCTAAAACAAGCTCTTGTTTTATAATGCAGGATGCCTTCTTTCCGCAAAGGCCCTCTCTGTCAATCCTGTCGGCAATAAGCAACTCCCCGTTACTCAGACTAATGTCACAATACCGTTTGCTGTTCCCTTCTGTATCAATGCGGGCCTTTCGAGACGATAGTTTGTCCACCTGAAGTCCCAAATCCTTGGCTATGTTTCCAATGACATAACCGCGTTTCATCTCCTCTGGAAACGAATAAGTGACGTCTCCATATACGATTTGCAGCATTAGAAGAAAGAATCCGAAGCAGCCAACCAGGGCATGCATTATACATCCTTTTTGCTCCATTCCTTTTCTTTTGACTAAACAAATAGGCCTACACAAATTATAATATTGATATGAACACTGTCCGACCAAAACAAAAATGGTTAAGCATATCCAACACGAGAAGATTAGAATGCCTACGATATTCCTTGTTGGCAAACGCAGAAGCCGTGGTGTCCATCCAAGCTAGTGATATGTAGAAATATTGTAATAAAGATAGTGTGATTTGAGATCAGTTAGTGGACAGCGACACTTTGAGTCAGTTCAAGCCATTACAACAAAACAGGAGTAACAAGATGTTAAACATTACTTCGTGGAGCTTAAGGGAATGAATTGCCTTGTACATTACAACAGATTTTGTTCAAGTCCTCTAAATAATGCCTAATTTAATCAATTAACTATTATAAAAAGCATAGGGGAGGAGGACAATGGTTTTGTATTGATTTAAGCACTATGGATAAATAGCGAAGCCAATTAAGCAACAAAAAGTACAGCCCCCTATCCCAGACCAACCCGTCAGACATACACAGCTGATGCGAATTCACACAATTTATCCACCTCATCTCACACACACACACACACACACACGCACGCACGCACGCACGCACACACGCGTGCGTGCGCGCGCACACACACACACACACACACACACACACACACACACACACACACACACACACACACACATACAGTCAAATATACAGTTACAATACCTATGTGATTCCATTTGAATACATCCACATATGAAATACTGCTAATCAAGTGCAAGTTGTAGAGCTCCTAGATCTCTGTGTGTGTGTGTGTGTGTGTGTGTGTGTGTGTGTGTGTGTGTGTGTGTGTGTGTGTGTGTGTGTGTGTGTGTGTGTGTGTGTGTCCACCAAGTTAACACATTCATGAATATACTAATGCTTAACTGCAAGTGTTCTGCACCCCCCCCCTTTTTTCCCCTATTTTCTGCTTTTTTTTTTCTGCACTCTGTTCTATCCTCTGTCTTTCAATTTTATGAGATACATAAAGTGGTTCCTGTGTAAATAAGCCGTAAAGCTTACTAGGATCTCCTTTTAGTTGACCTTTTACCGTGATTTTCACTGTCATAAAACTGTACTTTTTCCTATTGCAAACTTCCAATACATTCTTCAACCAATCAATCAATCAGTAGGCCTGCTGATGTAAGAAACTATATGGCATATGCACTAATAAATTATAATGGCAATGACAACAATGAAAAAATACCAATATGACAATGCCTACCTCCGAGAAGTCATCAGAGTCTCCAAATGCATCAGCAAAGTCAGATGGACTTTTTCTCAGAGTCTGGTCAGCAGGCAAAGTGTTGTCATTGTAAGAGCTGACAAACTTGAAATCACTGGTTCTAGATCCCGTTGTCAAGTAGGCATCATAATTGTAAGTGCTGCGTAAAGTTCCTGTGCCATCAACATCTGCATAATTTGGAGGGAGATAAGCGCTGGGAATGGCAACCGCTCCATCAAACAACAGTCTGGGCTTTCTCCTGTGACAAAACCTCACACCCAGAATAACAATAATAAAGGTCAGGAAAAAGGTGGACACAGAAACCAGTGCTATGATGAGATAAGAAGTCAGGGTAGAATTATTCTCATCATAAGACATATCTTTAAGTTCTGGAACTTCAGCCAAGTTGTCAGAAATAAGTAAATACATGGAACAGGTAGCAGAGAGAGAAGGCTGTCCGTTATCTTTCACTGCAACAATAAGGTTCTGTTTCATGCTGTCAGATTCAGAAATGTCCCGCTGTGTCCTGATCTCTCCACTGTGGAGACCAATAGTGAAGAGTCCCGGATCTGTGGATTTCACAATATGATAGGACAGCCAGGCATTCTGTCCAGAATCTGCATCGACTGCAATCACTTTGGACACTAGAGAGCCCCCATTTGCACTTTTGGGGACTAGCTCGGTCATGAACGAGTTACTCTCCAGGGTGGGGTACAATATCTGAGGAGAGTTATCATTTACATCCGTTATGAAGACACTGACAGTCACGTTACTGCTGAGAGGAGGAGAGCCATTGTCTCTGGCCATCACATGGACTTTAAAGCTCCTGAACTGTTCATAATCAAAAGACCTCACAGCATGGATCACCCCTGTGTCTCCATTTATAGATAGAAAGGTGGATGCTGGGGAACCATTTACCTGACCAGGTAAAAGAGAGTAAATCACTGTTCCGTTTTGTCTCCAGTCTGGATCCTGAGCAGTAACAGAACATAGAGTGAATCCAGGTTTGTTATTTTCTGTCAAGTAAGCATTGTAGGACTGTTCCTCAAACACAGGTGGGTTGTCATTGACATCACCTATTGATACGTGAATGGTTTTAGAGGAGGACAGGGGTGGAGAGCCCTCATCAGTTGCAGTGATTGTTATGTTGTAATCAGACACTAGCTCACGGTCCAGTTGACCCGTAGTGACCAGAGAATAATAATGTTTGATGGATGGAACAAGTTTAAAAGGCATATTTTGCTGAATGGAGCAGTGTACTTGTTGGTTATTCTCAGAGTCTCTATCCTGCACATTAATTATGCCCACCTCTGAACCAGGTGGTACATTCTCTGGTATATGTTGTGTTAGAGATTTAAAATAAATCTCTGGCACGTTATCATTGACATCAGTAATGTCTATGATAACTTTGGCATATGAGGTTAGCCCTAAACCATCCTTGGCCTTCACTTTGATTTCAAAAGATGTCTTCTCTTCAAAATCAGTGACACCAATTACTTTAATTTCTCCCATTTTACGATCAATAGAAAATAACTTTGCATCTTCTTCTGATACATGGCCAAATTCATATGATACTTCTCCATTTAAACCTTCATCTGCATCAGTAGCACTCACTCTGACCACTACAGTATCCAGAGGAGAGTTTTCAGGCAGACTGGCTTTATAGACGGCTTGACTAAACACAGGAGAGTTATCATTGGCGTCCAATACAGTGATGTGTATGACTGCAGTACCTGATCTTTGTGGATTACCACCATCAGTGGCTGTGAGCAATAGACTAATATCCTGCTGATTCTCACGATCAAGCTTTTTATCTAGAACCAGCTCAACAGTGTTACTCTCCACAGCCAGGACAAAATTGTCATTATTTTCAAGCATATATTTCTGAATGGAGTTCAGGCCCACATCCGCATCATGTGCTTCCTCTATGAGAAAACGAGCTCCTTTTTCTGCCGATTCTTGTATTTCCAATCTAACAATGCTTTCCTTGAATTGCGGAGAGTTGTCATTTATATCTTGAATGTTAAGAGTTGTCCGATGAAGCTCTAGTGGATTTTCCAATACCAATTCAATTTTTAACACGCACGACGCCTTTTTCTCACAAAGACCGTCTCTGTCAATTCGTTCAGCAGCGATCAAATCACCAGTGCTCAGATTAATGTCAACAAGCCGTTTACGATTACTTTTGGTATCAATACGAGCATTTCGAGCAGTTAGTCTGGCCCCATCCAGCCCAAGATCCTTGGCTATATTTCCAATAGCAGATCCGCGCTTCAACTCCTCGGGAAATGTATAGCTTAGGTCCCCATAAACGAGATGCAGCGTCACAATAAAGAAAGCAAAGCCCCAGTTCAGGCCTGGTAACGGTAGTCCTTTGTATCCCATCCTGAGGCAAAACCAACAGCTTGTGTTGAAATCCCCGGTTTAGGCTAATATTTACGAATATATTGGATATAAATGTATGCCAGAAATAATTCCCCTTAATCAAAAATGCACTGAACTGACAAAGCCTACGACTGAACTATTCTCTCTGGTTCGGGAACGAGGAGACGATGCCATAAATCGATGCAATAAGCTATTTGAGGGTGGAGATGTATTTTGTCCCTCAGCTGGTGAACAGCGACGCTGTGAGCCCATGTTTTGCCAATACAACATTTGACATCTCCACAAATGCAGATTGAAGAATTCCTTTGTAAATCCAACTAATAACAGTGCTATGAGGCTTGGGTGAAAATAGCTTGCTTGTCTTAACCTGCTCCTGGGAGTAAAAATAAATAAAACAAATTAGCATTTTAAACTGTAATAAAGTATCTCAGACGAAAGTGTAAAGGATTCAGTACCAAAACGAGAAAAGTGTTTCCACTCGAAGCAACTTTTACATTACGATTATTCAGCCACTGCGTGTACAGGATATAACTAATTCTGAGTAATGGACACTTTTTTTACCCTCTCAAATCAGAGCCAGTCGAGCTTCATTTGGATGTATAGCTAAATTATGATCACCAACTTCAGGTCCGCGTGTGTTTCTTTAGCCTTAACGTGATGTTATATTTATATATGATTGGGGTCAAAGGTCAAGATATTTGCTTCCAATAGCCTATATCTTTTGTCTAATGTGAGCGAATGTCTCCACATTAATTTGAAAGAATACAAAAAGTCAGCTTGTTGGTCTTGCAAAGAAATGAAGCCATCAAACTGCAAATGCAAATACATGTGATGAGTTTAAAATGATCAACCAGATGTCCAAAGGGGGTTATTATTTCACTTTAAAACACCCCCTAAGTCCATTGAACTTCAAATCCAACAAATGTTTTAAAGTTAAATACCCTTTTAAAAACTATATCGACATTCAGCACCATGGACAGAGATTGAGTGGCAGGAACAATACTGGAAACTCCCTTTTCAGAGGCAATAAATAGCAGACAGCGAATTATTTACCGACACAAAAACGGTCAAACAGAGAGCATATATTGCTCGTTAAATGCTAATGTTACACAGCCTCCTTTCCTTTTTTCCTTTTTGTTAATGTTAAATAGCTCTATATTCGGATAGTACTCATGTAGTGTTCCACAAAGCTCCTCTGTTAATAATCAAACGCCCTTACTGCATGAATTCCTCCATATCTCTGTTAGGCCTAATTGATAGGTAGAAAGACCTATTAGTGGACAGCGAGACACTGAGTCTGTTCTAGCCATTATTACATGATATAGAAAACAGGTGTAATCAATAATAATAACATTCAAATGAATAACATTCAATAATTGAATGTTATTCAAGAATAATGCCTAAATTAACAGATACTTTTTTTTTTAAATAGCTGTTAGGCTATTTATCCGTAGTGATTTCAGCACTACGGATAGCGAAACTAAGCAACGCCCCGATCCCTGACACACACAGCTGGAGCGAATTCATGTGTTTAGTCCCCCCACACACACACACACACACACGCACGCACGCACGCGCGCGCGCACGACACACACACACACACACACACACACACACACACACACACACAGCGAGAGCGTGATACAAGTGGGTGGAGGTGGCCTTTTTTCCACGTAAAAGGACAATAGTGTTTACAAATATATTTGAGAAAACAAAAATGTAATACAAACTTTGAAGCCACAGGCTACATATTTGTTTTGGTGTCCTCCGAGAAAATAATGATAAAAAATATCTATGTATGTTATCAGGATGTCAAATATATAGTTACAATAGATGTGCTTCCGTTTAAATGAATTCAAATATGAAATAATCAAATGGAAGTTGTAGACTAGACTGATAATTTCATTCGCCAGGAAACGTGAAACTATAAGTGCCTACCTGCCAATTTGTTGTTACTGTTAACTGTGTGTGTGTGTGTGTGTGTGTGTGTGTGTGTGTGTGTGTGTGTGTGTGTGTGTGTGTGTGTGTGTGTGTGTGTGTGTGTGCGTGCGTGCGTGCGTGCGTGCGTGCGTGCGTGCGTGCGTGTGTGTGTGTGTGTGTGTGTGTGTGTGTGTTTGTTTCATTCTACACATTCTTCACAGTATATGGCATATGGACTATTAAAATAAATTATATTGGCAACGACAACAATGAAAACAATACCAATATGTCAATGCCTACCTCTGAGGAGTCATCAGAGTCTCCAAATGCATCAGCAAAGTCAGTTGGTATTTTTACCAAAGTCTGGTCAGCAGGCAGTGTGTTGTCATTGTAAGAGCTGACGAACTTGAAATCACTGGTTCTAGATCCCGTTGTCAAGTAGGCGTCATAATTGTAAGTGCTGCGTAACGTTCCTGTGCCATCAACATCTGCATAAGGAGGGAGATAAGCACTGGGGATGGCAACAGCTCCATCAAACAACAGTCTGGGCTTTCTCCTACGACAAAACCTCACACCCAGGATGACAATAATGAATGTCAGGAAGAAGGTGGACACAGAAACCAGAGCGATGATTAAATAAGATGTCAGTTTAAAGTTATTTTCATCATAAGACATATCCTTTAGTTCTGGAACTTCAGCCAAGTTGTCAGAAATGAGTAAATACATGGAACAGGTGGCAGAGAGAGAAGGCTGTCCATTATCTTTCACTGCAACAATGAGGTTCTGTTTCATGCTGTCAGATTCAGAAATGTCCCGCTGTGTTCTGATTTCTCCACTGTGCAGACCAATAGTGAAAAGTCCAGGATCAGTGGATTTGACAATATGATATGACAGCCAGGCATTCTGTCCAGAGTCTGCATCAACTGCTATCACCTTGGACACCAGAGAGCCCCCCAGAGCTGCTTTGGGGACCAGCTCTGTCATGAATGCTGTTCCCTCCAGCGTGGGGTAAAGTATCTGAGGGGAGTTGTCATTAACATCTGATATGAAGACACTGACAGTCACGTTACTGCTGAGAGGAGGAGAACCGTTGTCTCTGGCCATCACATTTACTTTAAAGCTCCTGAACTGTTCATAATCAAACGACCTCACAGTGTGGATCACCCCTGTGTCTCCATTAATGGAGACAAAGGATGACACAGGGGAACCATTAACCTCACCAGGTAAAAGAGAATAAATCACCGTACCATTTTGTCTCCAGTCTGTGTCTAGTGCAGTAATAGAGCATAATGTGGAGCCAGGTTTGTTATTTTCAGTCACATGGGCGCTGTAGGACTTTTCTTCAAACACAGGTGGGTTGTCATTGATGTCACCTACTGATAACCGAATAGTTTTAGACGAAGAGAGAGGTGGGGAGCCCTCGTCTGTGGCAGTGATTGTAATGTTGTAATCTGACACTAGTTCACGGTCCAGTTGTCCCGTGGTCACTAGAGAATAGTAGTTTTTGATGGATGGAGCAAGTTTAAAAGGAAGATTCTCTTTAATGGAACAGTGAATCTGTCGATTATTTTCAGAGTCTCTATCCTGAATGTTAATGATGCCCACCTCTGTACCAGTTGGGATATTCTCTGGTATGGGATTAGTCAGAGTTTTTAATTCAATGACAGGGGCATTATCATTCACATCAATTAAATCAATAATTAATGTGGAATATGATGTTAATCCTAATCCATCTTCTGCTTTGATTTGTAATTCAAACGAAGACCTATCTTCATAGTCAATTAGTCCAATTACCTTAACTTCGCCATTTTTGGGGTTAAGAGAAAACAAATGCCTATCCTGGTCTGATAAATGATCAAAATCATAAGTTACTTCACCATTAAGGCCTTCATCTGCATCAGTAGCAGTCACTGTGATAACAGTGGTGTCTACAGGAGAGTTTTCAGGCAGACTGGCTTTATAGATGGCCTGGCTAAACACTGGGGCGTTATCATTAGCATCCAGTACAGTGACGTGTATGACGACGGTACCGGATCTCTGTGGTGAGCCACCGTCGAGAGCTGTAAGCAGTAGTTTAACATCCTGCTGCTCTTCCCGATCTAACTCCTTTTCCAAGACCAACTCGCTATATTTTCGTCCTCCACTTTGTGTTTTTATGCTTAAAACAAAGTGGTCGTTTTTATCTAAGGAATAAGTCTGAACTGCATTTTGTCCTACGTCCAGGTCGTGTGCTTCCCCTAATAAGAAACGTGCTCCTTTATCTGCAGATTCATGTATTTCAATAGTTATCTTGTCTTTGTTGAATTGTGGAGAATTATCGTTGATATCTTGTATATGAACACTAATGCCATGCAGTTCCAGAGGATTCTCCAACACAAGTTCCACCTTTAAAACGCACGTGGCCTTCTTGCCACAAAGGGCTTCTCTGTCAATCCTGTCGGCAACAATCAATTCACCAGAATTCAGCTTTATGTCAAAATACTTTTTACGGCTTCCCTCAGTATCAATGCGTGGATTTCGAGCAGACAGGCTGGCAACCGCCAGTCCGAGGTCCTTGGCTATATTCCCAACAACAGATCCACGTTTAACCTCCTCTGGAAAAGAATAGCTTATGTCTCCATTTACGCAGCAAAATCCAAGATACATCACAGCAACGACGCAGTAATGCTTAACAATCCATTCATTAATCTTTCCCATTTTGCAAGAAACAAAAAACCTAAAGCCTATTCCTTTTGCCAATTTATATGAAGAAAAACATTTCCAATCGGCTGAAATATTGTGCTTCCTCCGTCGGGCAATACTGCACAAAAATAGTCTTTGTATTCCTATATGACTGTGGGTGTGGGAATGGATATATTTGTAAATGCAAGTATATAGCGACACCACGTGTTTAAAACACAAAATGGAATCCAGAAAATGTGCTATAGTATGGTAATAGCAATAACGTGTGGAAATACGGTGCATGGCATAAAAAAACAATAATGAAACATGCAGAAATAAGGCACAGAGAGAGAGAGAGAGAGAGAGAGAGAGAGAGAGAGAGAGAGAGAGAGAGAGAGAGAGACTTCTATACAAGCAAACAGTAATCATTCACTAATCATTTACCCATATTAGGGGCAATGAATGCTATACTGCCTGGGGAGCATGGGATTAAGCTCAGGGACACTTTGACATAGACCTGGGTAGTCCAGGGTGTACAGTAAACTAAAGTCAGAAAAATTACAAGAGCTATTGTGTATCATGTTTTCCAGCACCATGGACAGCAACCGTTCACCAGTGATTGCAGGCAAGAGCTGTGTCTTGAGTGAACTATGATATATACCTGTACATTCTTAATTTTCCATTCAGCGATGGTCATTTTGACCTGGTATAAGAAGTGTGAATATGTGCCTACCTCAGGTGACCCATCAGAGTCTCCAAATGTCTCAGCAAAGTCAGATGGACTCTTTCTCATTGTCTGGTCTGCAGGCAGCGTATTGTCATTATAGGATGTGACAAACTTGAAATCACTGGTTCTAGATCCCGTAGTTAAATATGCGTCATAGTTGTAGGTGCTGCGTAAAGTTCCTGTGCCATCAACATCCGCGTAATTAGGAGGGAGATAAGCACTGGGGATGGCAACCGCTCCATCAAACAACAGTCTGGGCTTTCTCCTGCGACAAAACTTCACACCCAGAATGACAATAATGAAGGTCAGAAAAAAGGTGGAAACAGACACCAGTGCTATGATAAGATATGAGGTCAGTTTAGAGTTGTTCTCATCAATGGACATGTCCTTTAGTTCTGGAACTTCAGCCAAATTATCAGAAATCAGTAGATATAGGGAACAGGTGGCAGACAGAGAAGGCTGTCCATTATCTTTCACAGCCACAACGAGGTTCTGTTTCATGCTGTCAGATTCAGAAATGTCCCTCTGTGTCTTGATCTCTCCACTGTGGAGACCAATAGTGAAAAGTCCTGGATCAGTGGACTTTACAATATGATAAGAAAGCCATGCATTCTGTCCAGAATCTGCATCCACTACTATCACCTTGGACACCAGAGAGCCCCCTTGTGCAGCTTTGGGGACGAGCTCTGTCATGAAAGAGTTGCCCTCTGTGGTGGGGTACAGTATTTGAGGAGAGTTGTCATTCACATCCGTTATGAACACGTTGACAGTCACGTTGCTGCTGAGAGGAGGAGACCCGTTGTCTCTGGCCATCACATGGACTTTAAAGGCCCTACATTGTTCATAATCAAACGACCTCACAGCGTGGATTACCCCTGTGTCACCATTAACAGATACATAGGAGGATACGGGAGAACCATTAACCTCACCAGGTAGAAGAGAATATATCACTGTTCCATTTTGTCTCCAATCTGGGTCCCGAGCAGTAATGGAAGACAACGTAGAGCCAGGTTTGTTATTTTCAGTCACGTAAGCCCTGTAGGACTGCTCTCCAAACGCAGGCGGGTTGTCGTTCACGTCACCTACTAATAACTGGATAGTTTTAGATGAGGACAGCGGCGGAGAGCCCTCATCAGTGGCAGTGATTGTAATGTTGTAATCTGACACAAGTTCACGGTCCAATTCTCCCGTGGTCACTAGAGAATAATAGTTTTTGATGGAAGGAACGAGCTTAAAAGGTATGTGTTGGTCAATGGAGCAGCGGACCTGTCTGTTATTCTCAGAGTCTCTGTCCTGGACGTTAATGATGCCCACTTCCGTGCCTGGTGGCACGTTCTCTGGTATGGGGGTTGTCAGGGATTTTAGATATATTACAGGGGCATTGTCATTCATATCAATGAGATTGATGATAACTTTAGCATATGAGCTTAATCCAAGACCATCTTTAGCTGTGACCTGTAATTCAAATGAAGCCACCTTCTCAAAGTCAGTTGTACCAATTACTCTAATTTCTCCAGTTTTACTATCAATAGAAAATAGTTTCTCATCCTCTTCTGACACATGACCAAAATCATATGTCACTTCTCCATTCAACCCATCATCTGCATCAGTAGCACTCACTGTAACCACCACAGTATCCAATGGAGAGTTTTCAGACAGACTGGCTTTATATGCAGCCTGGCTAAACACGGGGGCGTTATCATTAGCATCCAGTACAGTGACGTGTATGACTACAGTACCCGATCTCTCCGGTATGCCCCCATCCACAGCTGTGAGTGACAAATTAATGTCTTTTCGTCTTTCTCTATCAAGTTTATTCTCTAAAACTATTTCAACCGTGTTGCTGTCTACTTTCAGCACAAAGTTCTCATTATTCTGTAGGCTGTACAGTTGAACTGAATTTGTACCTATATCTGCGTCGTGTGCCTCTTGTATCAAAAAAGTAGTGCCCTTTTCCACAGACTCACGTATTTCCAATCGAATCATATCCCTTTTAAATTGCGGAGAGTTGTCATTTATATCTTGGACATGAAGACTGATTCGACGCAGCTCTAATGGATTCTCCAGAACGAGTTCCTGTTTTAAAATGCAGGATGCCTTCTTGCCACAAAGACTCTCTCTGTCCATCCGCTCGGCGACTATCAAGTCCCCGGTTTTCAAATTAATATCACAATATTTGTCGTTATTCCCCTCAGTATCAATACGAGCCTTGCGCGATGACAGGCTACCAATCTCAAGCCCGAGGTCTTTGGCCATATTTCCAATAACAGATCCCAATTTCATCTCCTCCGGAAAAGAAAAGCTTACATCTCCACAGACGATTTGAAGGCCAAGCAGAACAATCACGACGCGAATGACAAAGCCAATATTAAAAAGTCCATGGTGTTGTTGTGCCATCATTTAGCAAGATGAGCTACACAACATTAAAATGACGTTTTAGAGTGTATTACTTTCAAATTGTAAACACAAACGATAGATAAAGAGTAAAATAAAACAGGATTCCACAGACGCATTCCCAACACACTACACAGAACACTGGGTGGAGATGTTCACTATTGGTCATAGAAGCTTCAAGTAAACTGACCGACAGCGACGCAATGTGTCCTTTTCTGATATCACATGAACAGTATGCGTATAGTCCGTATCACTATAGCTATATTATTTAATCACATGGAGTAACAGACGATAGATATGCAACAGATTTGCTTGCATCTACATTGTCTGCATATTGAAATAGAATAAAAACTGCCCGAGAAGGTGCAGTAGCTCAGCTAAAGGCTGCAGTGGTGAAAAACCTCTGTCAGAAATATAGGTTTATTTTCTTTTAAATAAACATGTCACTTGAAAGGTTTTCTTTTCTTTTTCTTTTTTTCCTGAACCAGAAGAGGAGATAGGTGACGACAAGTCATAACATCCAGCAGCCTCAAACCCAGGGGCGTCATTTCATTTCTGAGTATTTAGGGGGAAAAAGTAGGCTAAGTCTCTAGCCCATTCCTGTCAAAAGTTATGATTTTTTAAAGAATTAACCAACTGCTCACTGTCTAGGTTTCACACAGAGACCAGGTGGCGACAATTGAGTTGATTGATTGGAATGTTAAGTGGTCAGCTCTCTCTCTCTTGTCTCTCTCTCTGGTTGTCTGTCTATGAATATACCTCTACATACCTGCATTATCCGAACTGTACTCAAAGACTACTTATATTAGGCTTGAAAATTAATGATATTATTTTTTTCAAAATTTTGAAAAATAATAAATAAAATGGGTTTAGAATGTAAAAATATCAATTTGAAGTATTAGGCTATTCACTGATATTCCCTTATTGTTATTGAAATAATTATTGTCCTGCATCAAACAAAATGTCAAACTAAGCCTATGGGAGTATTAAAACATAATATAAAAACTGTGTGTTTTGCTGCTTGCCAAATAGTAATACAGCTATCTGCATCTCCTTGTTAGACTGTTGTGTGGGGAATAAACACCCGAAACTGAAATAAAAAACATGGACAAACTACATTCCTTGCAACACCCTAAATATTGGTCAAATTAAGCCTCTGCTCAAACCGGTCTCTGATGAGAGACTTCAAAATCCTAATGAAAACACTTGAAATCACCAAAATGAATTAGATGGTGTCGGCAAACCAAAGAAAGAAAGGTAGTATATGGTAGTGTTAGAAAATCACATAAAATACCGTGACAGCTATACCACTGAAAAATGGATTCCCCTCGGACATTGTTTTGAATTTCAGGACCATGGACAGAGTCTTTTGAAGTTGTTCTGTTTTGACTCACTGGATTCTGCAAACAAAGTAGAAGTATCAACATTGCAATGTAGATATGGCTACTCTGTTACAACTTAGAACTAGAAGTCCCATAGTCAAAATGTACTAACCATTTCACAAGTTCAAAATGTGTGAAACTTATTTTGAAAATAGCCGATCTACAAGCTCACAGTGTGTCGCATCATTATGCATTGTGAGCTTCTAAATCGGCTATTCTCAAATGGCCGAAATATTTATAGGCCTATGGCAGAAGTGTGTTGAGTAATTTTAAAGTAAAAATACCTCAAAGTTGTACTAATGTAGTACTTGAGTACATGTGCTTAGTTACTTTACACCACTGCATAGGATGACAGTTATATAGAACCAACCAGAAACAAACAATTGAAAACAACACGTGTTTTAAAGTTAAATACCCTAGACTATATCAACATTCAACCCTAACCCAGCATGGACAGAGATTGAGCAGCATGAACAACTACTGGAGAGCGTATTCGAACTGTCCTTTCAGAGAGGGAACAAATAGCAGACAACGGATTATTTACTGACACAAAAACTGTCAAACAGAGGACATATATTGCTCATTAAATGCTAACGATACACAGCTTCCTTTTCTTTCTTTTCCATTTAAAAAAAATCAAACCTCGGTTCGAAGTGAAGCGGTGAACTGTTATTCTATGTGTTCTAGAGTTAAGAAATCTGTGATCTGTACATTCTTTATATTCTGAATGAATGAATGAATTAATGAATGATTTTATCTGGAGGGCCGAATTGTCATGTGAAGCTTGACCAATCCTCAAAGTATCCAATCATCAGACCGGGGCGGACACTACACATATACGTATGGACGGACGTACGGACGGACGGACAGACGGACGGACGGACGGACGGACGGACGGACGTACGGGACAGATAAAACCTGTTCATTCTGGACTGATGACCATATATGGACATGGGACACACATTTTGTTTTTGAAAAACCCTATTCATTCTGGACTGATATTCTGGACGTACGGGACAGATACAACCTGTTCATTCTGGACTGGGATGACCATATATGGACATGAAACACACACATTTTGTTTTTGAAAAAACCTGTTCATTCTGGACTGAAATGACCATATATGGGCGTGGGACACACAAAGCCACTCATTGGAAGCGGCTTTCACCGCTTCAAAATTAAATAGCTCTATATTCGATAGTACTCAGTGTTCCAGAATGCAACCATTGTCTCTGGCCACCACATGGACTTTAACGCTCATCAATGATTAATAATCAAAACGCCCGTACTGCTTGAATTCCCCCATATCTCTGTTAATTGATTGGTAGAAAGACCTGTTGGTGGACAGCGAGACTTTGAGTCGGTACAAGCCATTACATATGGAAAAAAAATAAAAATAAAAAAAAAAATAAGAATAATTCCTAAATTAACAGATTTCTTTTTTAAATAGCTGTTAGGCCAAATCAAGGGCAGCAATGGTTTTGTCTTGATTTCAGCACTACGGACAGTGAAACCCTGCCCCCGATCCCTGACACACACAGCTGTAGCGAATTCACGTGTTAGTCCACGCACACGCACACACACACACACACACAGACACACACACACACACACACACACACACACACACACACACACACACACACACACACACACACACACACACACACACACACACACACACACAACACACACGCACGCACGCACGCACGCACGCACACGCACAGCAAGTGTGTGAGAGATACAAGTGTGTGAGAGATACAAGTGCGTGGAGGTGGTCTTTTTTCATGGTAAAAGGAAAATAGCGTTTAGAAATATATTTGAGAAAACAAAAATATAATGCAAATGTTAAAGCCACAGGCTATGCACATATGATAAAGAATTTACACCTATATCAGGCTGTCAAATGTGTGTGTGTGTGTGTGTGTGTGTGTGTGTGTGTGTGTGTGTGTGTGTGTGTGTGTGTGTGTGTGTGTGTGTGTGTGTGTGTGTGTGTGTGTGTGTGTGTGTGTGCCTCTGCCCTGCCATAACTTGTGACACCCAATGTGCGTTAGCCCACTCAACTTGTGACATCCGTTTGACTTGTGACACCCAAAATTTGGATGCCACAAGTTTTCTTTGTTTAAATCAAGGTATTTTACTCCCATGGTGCTCTGGTGTGATTTTTAGGGTCGGATGTCATAAGTGACATTTTCTTAGATTTGTGTGTGTGTGTGTGTGTGGGTTTGTGCTCGTGGACTCCCCTTGGAGGCTGGACCATGCTACTTTTAAAAATGTGGATTTTCCATCATTTAAACAGATTTTCGTCAAATCTGATAGTTAATAATGACACCTGATTTTTTTTGGAGCTGTACGAGCCCTGGAAAGGGTTTTAAAAATGTGGATTTTCCATCATTTAAACAGATTTTTGTCAAATCTGATAGTTGCTAATGACACCTGATTTTTGATTGGAGCTGTACGAGCCCTGGAAAGGGTGGTTGCCGAAAGTGAGTATACAGCCTCGCATGCAATTTATCGGATGTCGGATGTCACAAGTCATCTCAAGGCAGTATGTGTGTGTGTGTGTGTGTGTGTGTGTGTGTGTGTGTGTGTGTGTGTGTGTGTGTGTGTGTTGTTTCATTCACGAGTATGCTCAATGTTGTAATAAACTACAGTATATGGCATATGGACTATTACAATGACTTATAATGGCAACGACAACAATGAAAACAATACCAATATGACAATGCCTACCTCCGAGGAGTCATCAGAATCTCCAAATGCATCAGCAAAGTCAGTTGGTGTTTTTACCAAAGTCTGGTCAGCAGGCAGTGTGTTGTCATTGTAAGAGCTGACAAACTTGAAATCACTGGTTCTAGATCCCGTTGTCAAGTAGGCGTCATAATTGTAAGTGCTGCGTAAAGTTCCTGTGCCATCAACATCTGCATAAGGAGGGAGATAAGCACTGGGGATGGCAACTGCTCCATCAAACAACAGTCTGGGCTTTCTCCTACGACAAAATCTCACACCCAGGATGACAATAATGAAGGTCAGGAAAAAGGTGGACACAGAAACCAGAGCGATGATTAGATAAGATGTCAGTTTAAAGTTATTTTCCTCATAAGACATATCCTTTAGTTCTGGAACTTCAGCCAAGTTGTCAGAAATGAGTAAATACATGGAACAGGTGGCAGAGAGAGAAGGCTGTCCATTATCTTTCACTGCAACAATAAGGTTCTGTTTCATGCTGTCAGATTCAGAAATGTCCCGCTGTGTTCTGATTTCTCCACTGTGCAGACCAATAGTGAAAAGTCCAGGATCAGTGGATTTGACAATATGATATGACAGCCAGGCATTCTGTCCAGAGTCTGCATCAACTGCTATCACCTTGGACACCAGAGAGCCCCCCAGAGCTGCTTTGGGGACCATCTCTGTCATGAATGCTGTTCCCTCCAGCGTGGGGTAAAGTATCTGAGGGGAGTTGTCATTAACATCTGATATGAAGACACTGACAGTTATGTTACTGCTGAGAGGAGGAGAACCGTTGTCTCTGGCCATCACATTTACTTTAAAGCTCCTGAACTGTTCATAATCAAACGACCTCACAGTGTGGATCACCCCTGTGTCTCCATTAATGGAGACAAAGGATGACACAGGGGAACCATTAACCTCACCAGGTAAAAGAGAATAAATCACCGTACCATTTTGTCTCCAGTCTGTGTCTAGTGCAGTAATAGAGCATAATGTGGAGCCAGGTTTGTTATTCTCAGTCACATGGGCGCTGTAGGACTTTTCTTCAAACACAGGTGGGTTGTCGTTGATGTCACCTACTGATAACCGAATAGTTTTAGACGAAGAGAGAGGTGGGGAGCCCTCGTCTGTGGCAGTGATTGTAATGTTGTAATCTGACACTAGTTCACGGTCCAGTTGTCCCGTGGTCACTAGAGAATAGTAGTTTTTGATGGATGGAGCAAGTTTAAAAGGAAGATTCTCTTTAATGGAACAGTGAATCTGTCGATTATTTTCAGAGTCTCTATCCTGAATGTTAATGATGCCCACCTCTGTACCAGTTGGGATATTCTCTGGTATGGGATTAGTCAGAGTTTTTAATTCAATGACAGGGGCATTATCATTCACATCAATTAAATCAATAATTAATGTGGAATATGAAGTTAATCCTAATCCATCTTCTGCTTTGATTTGTAATTCAAACGAAGACCTATCTTCATAGTCAATTAGTCCAATTACCTTCACTTCACCATTTTTGGGGTTAAGAGAAAACAAATGCCTATCCTGGTCTGATAAATGATCAAAGTCATAAGTTACTTCACCATTAAGGCCATCATCTGCATCAGTAGCAGTCACTGTGATAACAATGGTGTCTACAGGAGAGTTTTCAGGCAGACTGGCTTTATAGACGGCCTGGCTAAACACTGGGGCGTTATCATTAGCATCCAGTACAGTGACGTGTATGACGACAGTACCGGATCTCTGTGGTGAGCCACCATCGAGAGCTGTAAGCAGTAGTTTAACATCCTGCTGCTCTTCCCTATCTAACTCCTTTTCCAAGACCAACTCGCTATATTTTCGTCCTCCACTTTGTGTTTTTATGCTTAAAACAAAGTGGTCGTTTTTATCTAAAGAATAAGTCTGAACAGCATTTTGTCCTACGTCCAGGTCGTGTGCTTCCCCTAATAAGAAACGTGCTCCTTTAACCGCTGATTCCCGTATTTCAATAGTGATCTTGTCTTTGTTGAATTGTGGAGAATTATCGTTAATATCTTGTATATGGACACTAATGCCATGAAGTTCCAGAGGATTCTCCAACACAAGTTCCACCTTTAAAACACACGTCGCCTTCTTGCCACAAAGACCTTCTCTGTCAACCCTGTCGGCAACAATCAACTCGCCAGAATTCAGCTTTATGTCAAAATACTTTTTACGGCTTCCCTCGGTATCAATGCGTGGATTTCGAGCAGACAGTCTGTCAACCTCCAGTCCGAGGTCCTTTGCTATATTCCCAACAACAGATCCACGTTTCATCTCCTCTGGAAAAGAATAGCTTATGTCTCCATTTACGCAGCAAAATGCAAGACAAATAACAGCAACGCAGTAATGCGCAGAAGTCCACTCATTCATCTTTCCCATTTCTAGATGAAGCAAGAAACGAAAAAGCAAAGCCTATTCCTTTTTCCAATTTAAATGAAGAAAAACATTTACAATCGGCTGAAATATTGTGCTTCCTCCGTCGGTCTATACTGAACAATAATTGTCTTTGTATTCCTATATGACTGTGGGTGTGGGAATGGATACATTTGTAAATGTAAGTATATAGCGACACCACGTGTTTAAAACACAACATGGAATCCAGCAAAATTGTGCTATGAATATCGTAAAGGCAATGGCACGTCACGTGTGGAAATACGGTACATGGCATAAAAAGCAATAATGAAACATGCCAAAATAAGACAGAGAGAGAGAGAGAGAGAGAGAGAGAGAGAGAGAGACTCTGTTTGGACTTGCTCTATATAAGCAAACCGTAATCATTCACTAATCATTTACCCATACTAACTATTAGGAGCAATGAATGCTATACTGCCTGGGGAGCAGTTAGGGATTATGTGTCTTGCTCAGGGACACTTTGACCAAGCTAGTCCAGGGTATACCGTAAACTAAAGTCAGAAAAAGTACAAGAGCTTATAGTGGTATGTGTTTTCCAGCACCATGGACAGCAGTCGTTACCAGTGACTGCAGGCGAGATATGTGTCTTGAGAGAACTAGGATATATACGCAGATGGCCTCTTAATTTTCCATTCAGTGATAGTTTAAGGTCATTTTGACCTGGTATAAGAAGTGTGAATATATGCCTACCTCTGGTGACCCATCAGAGTCTCCAAATGTCTCAGCAAAGTCAGATGGACACTTTCTCATTGTCTGGTCTGCAGGCAGCGTGTTGTCATTATAGGATGTGACAAACTTGAAGTCGCTGGTTCTAGATCCTGTAGTTAAATAGGCGTCATAGTTGTAGGTGCTGCGTAAAGTTCCTGTGCCATCAACATCCGCGTAATTAGGAGGGAGATAAGCGCTGGGGATGGCAACCGCTCCATCAAACAACAGTCTGGGCTTTCTCCTGCGACAAAACTTCACACCCAGAATGACAATAATGAAGGTCAGAAAAAAGGTGGAAACAGACACCAGTGCTATGATCAGATATGAGGTCAGTTTAGAGTTGTTCTCATCAATGGACATGTCCTTTAGTTCTGGAACTTCAGCCAAATTATCAGAAATCAGTAGATACATGGCACAGGTGGCAGAGAGAGAAGGCTGTCCATTATCTTTCACTGCCACAACGAGGTTCTGTTTCATGCTGTCAGATTCAGAAATGTCCCGCTGTGTCCTGATCTCTCCACTGTGGAGACCAATAGTGAAAAGTCCTGGATCTGTGGATTTTACAATATGATAAGAAAGCCATGCATTCTGTCCAGAATCTGCATCCACTGCTATCACCTTGGACACCAGAGAGCCCCCTTGCGCAGCTTTGGGGACGAGCTCTGTCATGAAAGAGTTGCCCTCTGCAGTGGCGGGGTAGAGTATTTGAGGAGTGTTGTCATTCACATCCGTTATGAACACATTGACAGTAACGTTGCTGCTGAGAGGAGGAGACCCGTTGTCTCTGGCCATCACATGGACTTTAAAGGCCTTACATTGTTCATAATCAAACGACCTCACAGCGTGGATCACCCCTGTGTCTCCATTAACAGATACATAAGAGGATACGGGAGAACCATTAACATCACCAGGTAGAAGAGAATATATCACTGTTCCGTTTTGTCTCCAATCTGGGTCTCGAGCAGTAATGGAAGACAATGTAGAGCCAGGTTTGTTATTTTCAGTCACGTAGGCCCGGTAGGACTGCTCTCCAAACACGGGCGGGTTGTCGTTCACGTCACCCACTAATAAATGGATAGTTTTAGATGAGGACAGCGGTGGAGAGCCCTCATCAGTTGCAGTGATTGTAATGTTGTAATCAGACACAAGTTCACGGTCCAATTCTCCCATGGTCACAAGAGAATAGTATTTTTTGATGGAAGGAACAAGCTTAAAAGGAATGTGTTGGTCAATGGAGCAGCGTACCTGTCTGTTATTCTCAGAGTCTCTGTCCTGGACGTTAATGATGCCCACTTCTGTGCCAGGTGGCACGTTCTCTGGTATGGGGGATGCCAGGGATTTTACATATATTACAGGGGCATTGTCATTAATATCAATCAGATTGATGATAACTTTAGCATATGAGCTTAAACCAAGACCATCTTTAGCTGTGACCCGCAATTCAAACGAAGCCACCTTCTCAAAGTCAGTAGTACCAATTACTCTAATTTCACCTGTTTTACTATCAATAGAAAATAGCTTCTCATCTTCTTCTGACACATGACCAAAATCATATGTCACTTCTCCATTCAATCCTTCATCTGCATCAGTAGCACTCACTGTAACCACCACAGTATCCAGAGGAGAGTTTTCAGACAGACTGGCTTTATATACACCCTGGCTAAACACTGGGGCGTTATCATTAGCATCCAGTACTGTGATGTGTATGACTACAGTTCCCGATCTCTCCGGTGTACCCCCATCCACAGCTGTGAGTGACAAATTAATGTCTTGCCTTCTTTCTCTATCAAGTTTGTTCTCTAATACGATTTCAAGCGTGTTGCTGTCAACCTTTAGCACAAAATTCTCATTATTTTGTAGGCTGTACCTTTGAACAGAATTTTTACCTATATCTGCGTCGTGTGCCTCTTCTATCAAAAAGGTAGTGCCCTTGTCCGCAGATTCGCTTATTTCCATTCGAATCATGTCCCTTTTAAATTGCGGAGAGTTGTCATTTATATCTTGTACATGAAGACTGATACGACGCAGCTCTAATGGATTCTCCAGAACGAGTTCCTGTTTTAAAATGCAGGATGCCTTCTTGCCACAAAGACTCTCTCTGTCCATCCGCTCGGCAACAATCAAGTCCCCGGTTTTCAAATTAATATCACAATATTTGTCGTTATTCTCTTCAGTATCAATACGAGCCTTGCGTGATGACAGGCTAACTATCTCAAGCCCGAGGTCTTTGCCCATATTTCCAATAACAGATCCCAATTTCATCTCCTCTGGAAAAGAAAAGCTTACATCTCCACAGACGATTGGAAGGCCAAGCAGAACAATCACGGAGCGAATGACAAAGCCAATATTAAAAAATCCTTGGAGTTGTTGTTCCATCATTTAGCAAGATTGGCTACACAACATTAAAAAAAAAAAACGTTTTAAAGTGTATTACTTTCAAATTGTAAACACAAACGATAAATAAAGAGTAAAATAGAACAGGATTCCACAGACGCATTCCCAACGCACTACTCAGAACACTGGGTGGAGATGTTCACTATAGCTAATAGAAGCTTCAAGTAAACTGACCGACAGCGACGCAAAGTGTCCTTTTCTGATATCACATGAACAGTATGCTTGCAATCCACGTTGTCTGCATATCAAGAATGAATAAAAACTGCACGAGAAGGTGCAGTAGCGCAGCTAAAGGCTGCAGTGGTGAGAAACAGCAAGAAAACCCCTGTCAGAAGGTTTTCATTTTTTCCCAATGAAATGAAAACACTTTAAATCACCAATAATCTGTAACTATGAATTAGAAGGTGTCCACAAACCAAAGATAGATGTGGCAGTGTTAGAAAATCACATAAAAATACCGTGACAATTGCAAAATTGATTTCACTCGGACATTGTTTTGCCTTTCAGGACCATGGACAGAGTCTTGTTTTTACTCACTGCTCACTGGATTCTGGAAACACATCAGCAAATGTACTTAACTTGAGTGAAAGTATCAATACTGCGATGCAAATAGGCTACTCTGTTACAAGTAGAAGTTCCGTATTCAAATGCACTATATGTATATTTCACAACCTACAAGCTCACAGTGTGTCGCATCATGATGCATTGTAGATCGGCTATTTTCAAATGGCCGAAATATAGGCTGAAGTAAAAAGAAATACCTCAAAATTGTACTAAGGTAGCCTACAGTATCGAGTACATGTGCTTACTTAATTTACACCACTGCGTAGGATGACAATTAGAAACAACCATTTGCTTGCAAAAAGACAACCTATTCATGACGACTATGACATCATCTTCTGTCTATCATAGGCATAGCTTCTGTAGGACAGAAGGATATCCCATTTTAACTGAGCAAAGAACAAATTCAAAAAGATTCTTCCCAATAATAAATAAATAATTACATGTCCCTTATGAGAGTTTATACGCACGTGAATGTATTAATTGAAACAACGGTGAAGCCTACCTCGGGCGATGAATCGGAGTTTCCAAATGCCTCAGCAAAGTCGGTGGGCGTTTTTCTCAGAGTTTGGTCAGCAGGTAGTGTGTTGTCATTGTAAGAGCTGACAAACTTGAAGTCACTGGTTCTAGAACCTGTCGTCAAGTAGGCATCATAATTGTAATTGCTGCGTAAAGTTCCTGTGCCATCAACGTCTGCGTAATTAGGAGGGAGATAAGCACTGGGGATGGCAACCGCACCATCAAACAACAGTCTGGGCTTTCTCCTTTGACAAAACCTCACACCCAGGATAATAATAATGAAGGTCAGAAAAAACGTGGACACTGAGACCAGTGCTATTATCAGATAATAAGTCAGTTTAGAATTGTTCTCGTCATAAGACATATC
Organism: Nannobrachium achirus; assembly: GCF_963921795.1. Classification (NCBI taxonomy): domain Eukaryota; kingdom Metazoa; phylum Chordata; class Actinopteri; order Myctophiformes; family Myctophidae; genus Nannobrachium; species Nannobrachium achirus. The sequence continues at coordinate 22,968,060 of NC_137824.1, read as the reverse complement.
TTTCAATTCTGGTACTTCAGCCAAGTTGTCAGAAATAAGTAAATAGATGGCACAGGTGGCAGAGAGAGATGACTGCCCGTTATCTTTCACTGTGACGACGAGGTTTTGTTTCATGCTGTCAGATTCAGAAATATCCCGCTGGGTTCTGATCTCTCCACTGTGGAGACCAATTGTAAAAAGCCCTGGAGCCGTGGATTTGACAATATGATAGGACAACCAGGCGTTCTGTCCAGAGTCTGCGTCCACTGCTATCACCTTGGACACCAGAGAGCCCCCTTGCGCAGCTTTGGGGACCAGCTCAGTCATGAAGGAGTTCCCCTCTACGGCGGGGTACAGTATTTGAGGAGAGTTGTCATTAACATCCGTTATGAAGACACTGACAGTCACGTTGCTGCTGAGAGGAGGGGAACCGTTGTCTCTGACCATCACATGGACTTTAAAACTCCTAAACTGTTCATAATCAAATGACCTCACCGCGTGGATCACCCCCGTGTCGCTGTTGACGGAAATGTAAGAGGATGCCGGAGAGCCGTTCACTTTACCAGGTAAGAGAGAATACATCACTGTGCCATTTTGTCTCCAGTCTGGGTCTCGAGCATTGACTGTGCATAAAGTTGAACCAGGTTTGTTATTTTCACTCATGTAGGCATTGTAGAACTGTTCATCAAACACAGGTGGGTTGTCATTGATGTCACCTACTGATAACTGGATAGTTTTAGTAGAGGACAGAGGTGGAGAGCCCTCGTCAGTGGCAGTGACTGTAATGTTGTAATCATGCACTACTTCACGGTCAAGCTCCCCCGTTGTGATCAGAGAATAATAGTTTTTAATTGATGGTACGAGCTTGAAAGGGACATGGTGTTGAATTGAGCAGTGGACTTGTCGGTTATTCTCAGAGTCTCTATCTTGCACGTTAATGATGCCCACCTCTGTGCCAAGTGATACATCTTCTGGTATGGGGTTAATAAGAGATTTCAGATATATAATAGGGGCATTGTCGTTCACATCTGTTATATCAAATATCACTTTGGAATCTGATGTAAGTCCGTATCCGTCTTTGGCTTCTATTCGCATTTCATACATTGACTCTTCCTCGAAATCCAAAGGCCCTATCAGTTTGATCTCCCCTGTGGTTTGGTTTAAAGTAAAACATTTCCTAGCTTTCTCTGAAATACGACTGAACTCATACGTCACTTCACCATTGACTCCTTCGTCTGCATCAGTAGCACTCACTGTTACCACTAAACTATCGAGAGGAGAATTTTCAGGCAGACTGGCTTTATAGATTGCCTGGGTAAACACAGGGGCGTTATCATTAGCATCCAGTACAGTGACGTGAATAACTGCAGTACCTGTTCTTTGGGGGGTGCCTCCATCTAATGCAGTGAGCAGTAAATCCATTTCGTGTCGTTCCTCGCGATCTAATTCTTTGTCCAAGACTAATTCTGCAAATTTACTCCCATCTTGTTTTGACTGAATTCTGAGGGCTAAGTGATCATTCCTCTCTAAAACGTAGCTTTGAACTGTGTTTTGTCCTATATCTATGTCGTGTGCCTCATTGACACGAAAACGAGCTCCTTTAACTGCCAACTCACTGATTTCTATCTTGATTGATTCTTTAGTAAACACAGGCGCATTATCATTTATATCTTGTATCTGAACTGCAATGCGATGTAATTCTAACGGTCCTTGTAAGACGAGTTCAAACCTAATGACACAAGAAGGCTTCTCACCGCAAATCTCTTCTCTGTCAATTCTCTCTGCCACTGTCAAATCCCCAGAGATAACATTTAGGTCACAATATTGTTTATGCGTCCCGTCGCTGTCTATACGGGCCTTGCGAGCAGACAATGTTCTTGTATCCATTCCAAGATCCTTAGCTATATTTCCAACAACAGACCCGTGTTTTAACTCCTCTTGGATAGAATAGCTTAAATCTCCATTTCCGACATGCAACATCCGAAGAAAGAAAGCAAATCCACAGAGCAGGCCTAGTACTGAAAATCCATTGTGCCCCATCGTATAAGGACTGAATGCAACTTCCAAAGCGTTGAATAGCTTAAACAACTAGAAAAAAGACTGACTGAATGCAAGTACCAATAAAAATTAAACGTCTCTATTATACAGGCGTATCTCCCAACATGAGAGAGTATTTGATAAAGACACTCGTCCTGTCTGGCTAAGAAGACCGAGCCTAATAACAACGCAATAGTTGGGGGTGGGAGGCATCGCCTGTGTTAGTGGACAGCGACCCGATGTGTCCATTATAATTAATACAAGAACATGTTAGAAAGGAATACTGTTGGCTTGAATATTACATTCTAACTTTAGTTGTTTACTAACTTACAGTATGTGTGCAGCAGAAAGGAGAGCACAAAGCCGTTTACATTATTACACAATTAATATAGTATAACCAGCATTTAGGAAAAAAAGAAGAGTATTGATATTTTGTTCAAAGTCCTCTGTTATTTAATTACTGCAATATACAATATTCAGCTAACTTTAAACTAGAAATGTCGGCACCATGACAGGAGGCCTCATAAAGCTTATCCCTCGATTGTCGGTATGTTTTCCAGATTTTAAACACACCATTAACCTTTCTTACAGATATTGTTCTGTCTAAAATAAAACTATTCATGTTAAAATATATATGTATGTCCACAACTGTATAAATCATTTAAAATGATTCCTGCTATATTAACTGCAGTGTCATAGAAATCCGAAATCGAATTAGACAAGCCCTATGATCATCACAGCTATAGGCTATACTGCTAATGAATGAGAAGGGAGAGAATCACGAGTCGGTATATCAGAAGAGCCTGTCTCTAGAGATTACAGAAGAGCAAACATGGAGAGTTCGCAACAACAAAAGATAATACAGAAAATGTACCTTGACTAAAAGAAAAGGGACACTCGCTAACTGGTAATCTAGTTCAGCACCATGGACAGAGACACAGAGCAGGAGCTCCAAACGACACAATCTAAATGATTTCCTTCAATCAAACATTTTCGAGCATGCCATTAAAGTTGGACAGGATGAAAAAGATAATTATCGAGGGCTTGGCGCAAAAAGGGCGTAAGTGACATTCTCAAATATTTTACAGGACAGCTTTCCATTGATTGTAATTATTTAATTGAAAGCTATATGTTTAAGCAATCTATACTTTAATACAGATTAGGCTTCAACAAATATATTTTAAAATGCTTTTTTAATGTTTTTAATTACCCTAAAGTATTACAATCAATGGAAAGCTGTCCCGTAAAATATTTGAGAATGTCAATACGCCCTTTTTGCGCCAAGCCCTCGTTATAATGCAATACGATTTTGAGAGGAGGGAAAATAAATTCTCATACCTCCAGAGATGAATCCGAGCCATCAAAGACCTCAGCAAAGTCGGTGGGACTTTTTCTAAGAGTCTGGTCTGCTGGCAGCGTGTTGTCATTGTAAGAGCTGACAAACTTAAAGTCACTGGTTCTAGAACCTGTCGTCAGATATCCGTCATAATTGTAGGTGCTGCGTAAAGTTCCTGTACCATCAACCTCTGCGTAATTGGGAGGGAGATAAGCGCTGGGAATGGCAACTGCTCCATCAAACAACAGTCTGGGTTTTCTCCAGCGACAAAACCTCAACCCCAAGATGATAATAATGAACGTCAAGAAAAAGGTGGAGACAGAAACAAGTGCGATAATGAGATAAGAAGTCAGTTTGGAATTGTCCTCATCATGAGATATATCTTTCAGTTCTGGTAATTCAGCCAAGTTGTCAGATATCAGTAAATACAGGGCACATGTAGCAGAGAGAGGTGGCTGTCCATTATCTTTCACTGCCACAATGAGGTTTTGTTTCATGCCGTCAGTTTCAGAAATGTCCCGCTGTGTCCTGATCTCTCCGCTGTGGAGACCAATAGTGAAAAGTCCTGGATCAGTGGATTTGACAATATGATAGGACAGCCATGCATTCTGTCCAGAGTCTGCATCGACTGCTATCACCTTTGAGACCAGAGAGCCCCCATGCGCAGCTTTGGGGACCAGTTCAGTCATTAAGGAGTTGCCCTCCGGGGCAGGGTACAGTATTTGAGGAGAGTTGTCATTCACATCCGTTATGAATACATTTACAGTAACATTACTGCTGAGAGGAGGGGACCCGTTGTCTCTGGCCATCACACAGACTTTAAAGCTCCTAAATTGTTCATAATCAAACGACCTTACGACATGGATCACCCCCGTGTCTCCATTAACAGACAGATAGGAGGACACTGGTGCACCTTTCACCTCGCCAGGTAAAATAGAGTAAATCACTGTTCCATTTTGTTTCCAGTCTGGGTCTTGAGCAGTAACTGTGCATAATGTAGATCCAGGTTTATTATTTTCAGACAAATAGGTGCTGTAAAACTGTTCCTCAAACAAAGGTGGGTTATCATTGACGTCACCAACCGATAAACGAATGGTTTTAGAGGAGGAGAGAGGTGGAGAGCCCTCATCAGTGGCAGTGATTGTAATGTTGTAATCAGACACTAGTTCACGGTCCAGCGGTCCCGTGGTCACCAGAGAATAATAGTTTTTGATGGATGGGATGAGCTTATAAGGGACGTTTTGCTGAATGGAGCACCGGACCTGTCGGTTATTTTCAGAGTCTCTATCCTGAACGTTGATAATGCCCACCTCTGTACCAGGTTGTGCATTTTCAGGTATAGGGTTTGACAGGGATTTCAAATAAATCACAGGTGCATTATCATTGATATCAGAGATGTCTACAATCAGTTTGGCGTATGAAGCTAAACCCAAACCATCTTTAGCTTTGATGCGTAACTCAAACGATGACACATCTTCATAATCAACATTACCTTTTACTCTAATTTCCCCTCTGTTGCGATCAATAGAAAACACCCTTTTATCCAATTCTGACAGGTGATCAAAATCATAGGTAACATCTCCGTTGACTCCCTCGTCTGCATCAGTAGCACTCACTGTAACAACTAATGTGTCTAGAGGAGAGTTTTCAGGCAGCCTGGCTTTATAGACGGCCTGGCTAAACACGGGAGCGTTATCATTAGCATCCAGTACAGTGATGTGTATGACTACGGTACCTGATTGCTGCGGAGAACCACCATCCAATGCTGTCAGAACTAACTCCATTACTTGTTTTTCTTCTCGATCAAGCTCTTTCTCAAGAACTAAATTCACTGCATCGTTATCAATATCTAGTCGGAAATTATCATTTTTTTGTAAACTGTACTTTTGAACTGAATTCTGTCCTATATCCGCATCATGGGCCTCTCCCACTAGAAAACGGGCCCCCTTAACTGCTGATTCTCTAATTTCTATAGTTACATGTTCCTCGTTAAATTTCGGAGGGTTGTCATTTATATCTTGAACATGGAGGCTAATGCGATGGAGTTCAAGTGGATTTTCCAATACTAGCTCTTGCTTCAAAACGCACGACGCTTTCTTCGCACAAAGCCCATCTCTGTCAATCCTCCCCGCAATAACCAAGTCTCCGGTGCTCCGATTTATGTCACAATATTGCTTATCATTTCCCTCTGTATCAATACGGGCGTTCCGAGATGATAGTTTGATCGTTTCCATTCCCAGATCCTTTACTATGTTTCCAATAATAGATCCTCTTTTCAATTCCTCTGGAAATGAATAGGTAACATCTCCATGGGCTGAATGCGAGCCACTCATGAACAAAAGAAAACCGTGAAAAAGGAATGACGCAGATAATCCAATGTATCCCATCTTCAGGGAGAAAACGTATCCTCGCTTATTATTGTAAAATTAATTAATCAGATGTTTTTTGTATTGTATCAATTTCCAGCCAAACAATATTTCGTGTTTCCATGGACCATGCATGGCAAAGGGCATAATCCTTATGCGTGAGAGCTTCAAGTGGGAGGAGAATACTAGTTTGTAGTTAAACAGCGACGCTATGAGTCATTTTTTAGATATAATGCTGATATTCTATTCGCACTTGTATGGCAATTTCATCCAAACAAAAGTGGCTATTCGGAACACATCACTATTTATTTGCTTGTTTGTTTGTTTATTCATGCATTCATTCTAAAACTAAAAACATTGTTTAACTGAGGAATAATTAAAAACCTACCAACTACCGAGAAATTGGGCCGCATCAGCACCATGGAGAGTGTCATGCGATTGCAAACTTATGTAGGCCTAATGTGAATTTGAGTGCTTATCAGTTGTTTACACTTTCAGCTTAATTTTTACTATTTTTATTTTATTAACTATTTATTATTCATTATTACTATTTATTATTACCCTTATTATCATTTTGCAATCGCGTTTTACTATTATTATTATATATATTTTTTATGTTATTGGGTAGAGTATTTTCTCTATTTTTTAACACGCGTATTCAAATATTGTTGGTAGGTGGAATTAGAGAGGGCCAGCACTCAGTTATGATGTATTAAGTGCCACCAAAATAGAACGTTGCAAATTATTTAGTTATAGGCCTACTGTAAGGAACAGGAGTAGAACCTACTGCTATAGGCATGACTTATAAATGAATATTTCCTACCTCAGGAGATGAATCGGAGTCTCCAAATGCTTCTGCAAAGTCAGATGGGCTCTTTCTCATTGTCTGGTCTGCAGGCAGTGTGTTGTCATTATAGGATGTGACAAATTTGAAGTCACTGGTTCTAGACCCCGTTGTTAAATAGGCGTCATAATTGTAAGTGCTGCGTAAAGTTCCTGTACCGTCAACATCTGCGTAATTAGGAGGGAGATACGCGCTGGGGATGGCTACCGCTCCATCAAACAACAGCCTGGGTTTCCTCCTGCGACAAAACCTCAAACCCAAGATGACAATGATGAAGGTGAAAAAAAATGTAGAGACGGATACCAGCGCTATGATGAGATAAGAGGTCAATTTAGAATTGCTCTCGTCAGAAGACATCTCCTTTAGTTCTGGAACATCGGCCAAGTTGTCGGAAATAACTAAATAAATGGCACAGGTGACAGAAAGAGGAGGCTGTCCGTTATCTTTTACTGTCACAACAAGGTTTTGTTTCATGTTATCGGAGTCAGAAATGTCCCTTTGTGTCCTGATCTCTCCGCTGTGGAGACCAATAGTGAAAAGTCCTGGATCCGTGGACTTGACAATGAGATAAGACAGCCAGGCATTCTGTCCAGAGTCTGCATCGACTGCTATCACCTTGGACACGAGAGAGCCCCCTTGCGCAGCTTTGGGGATCAGTTCAGTCATGAAGGAGTTACCCTCTGGGGCGGGGTACAGTATTTGAGGCAAGTTGTCATTCACATCCATTATTACAATATTGACAGTCACATTGCTGCTGAGTGGAGGAGAACCGTTGTCTCTGGCCATAACGTTCACTTTAAATGTCCTTAAGTATTCATAGTCAAACGACCGCACAGCGTGGATCACTCCCGTGTCTCCGTTAACAGACAGATAAGAGGACACCGGAGCGCCATTCACCTCACCGAGTAAAAGAGAGTAAATCACTGTACCGTTTTGTCTCCAGTCTGGATCGCGAGCAAAGACGGTACACAAAGTGGAACCAGGTTTGTTATTTTCAGTCACGTGGGCGCTGTAGGACTGTTCATCAAACACAGGAGGGTTGTCATTGACGTCGCTCACTGACAATTGAATGGTTTTAGAGGAGGAGAGAGGTGGAGAGCCTTCATCAGTGGCAGTGATTGTAATATTGTAATGAGACACTAGTTCACGGTCCAGTTGTCCCGTTGTCAACAAAGAATAATATTGTTTGATGGAAGGAACAAGCTTAAAAGGAACGTTTTGCTGAATAGAACAGTGGACCTGTCGATTATTTTCAGAGTCCTTGTCCTGCACATTAATGATACCCATCTCTGTTCCAGGTAGCACGTTCTCTGGTATGGGGTTAGTTAAAGACTTTATATGTATTACAGGGGCATTGTCGTTAACATCTGTTATCTCAATTATCAACGTTGAGTATGACGCCAACCCAAGGCCATCTTTAGCACTGATTCGAATTTCAAATGATGATTCATCCTCATAATCTAACGGCCCACTAACTCTCACTTCACCGCTTTTTTGGTCGAGTGAAAACACATTGCCAATTTCATCTGAGACATGATCAAGTTCATAGATGACTTCGCGATTGATTCCTTCATCTGCATCAGTGGCAGTCACTGTAATGACTACAGTATCTAGAGGAGAGTTTTCAGGCAGACTGGCTTTGTATACGGCCTCACTAAACACGGGTGCGTTATCATTAGCATCCAGTACAGTGACGAGTATGACTACAGTACCTGATCGTTGAGGAGAACCACCATCCAGGGCTGTAAGAACTAAATTCATTTCTTGTTTATGTTCCCGATCTAATTCTTTTTCTAATACCAGTTCACATGACTTTCGCCCTCCTGATTTAGCATCGAAATGCAATACAAAATTATCATTATGTTGTAGGGTATAACCTTTAACAGCATTCTCCCCGATATCCGCATCATGAGCTTCATCTAATGAAAAGCGAGCTCCTTTGTTTGCCGATTCTCGGATTTCCAATTTAATTATTTCCTTTTTGAATAGCGGGGGGTTATCATTGATGTCTTGTATGTGAAGATTAATACGATGCAGTTCCAACGGATTCTCCAATACAAGCTCCAGTTTCAAAACACAGGAGGCTTTCTTTCCACAAAGCCCATCTCTGTCAATCCTATCAGCGACAATTAAATCTCCCTTGCTCAGGTTCATGTCACAATAACGTTTGTTGTCGCCCTCAGTTTCAATACGGGCTTTTCGTGCAGACAGTCTGCTCACTTCTAGGCCAACATCCTTAGCAATGTTTCCAATAACAGATCCGCGTTTCATTTCTTCAGGGAAAGAATAGCTGACATCTCCCCGAGTTGACTGCAGCGTTGAAAGAAATACAGCAATATTGAAGACGAGGCCGATCAATCCTTTGTATTCCATTTTAAATCAAGTAATCCAAAATCCTCATTCCAACAGTAATAACTCGATTAGGGGAAAAAAAAGTTTCCTTTAAAAATCAGTATGCGATATAGGCGAAAACACGTTGAAAATGTTTTAATTTTCTTTTTTTCTTGTAATGTCCTTATCGAGGTCTGTATGATAGGCTATTGTTTGTGGGGTGGAGAGATGGGGACGGGGAGGTGAAGGCCTCCTATCCGGTCTCCGGTGGTGAACAGCGACACCACATGCAGTTTTCTGTCATTTACTCGAAATGCACTCCTCTTGGGTTATCGCGCCTCCTAGCGTGCGATACAGAGCTACACATATGCTCCCGAATGACACAGTCGGAGGGTATGCCAGTCAAACGCCCCGCCCCACCCGTGGGCATAAGGCGCGAGACTGGCATGTGTACTTCCTCTTCCGTTCCTCTGCACGCATGAGATACGGACGTCTACACATGTTACTCTACGACAATTAATTAATTCTTCAAGTTACTCAGTATAAGACCAGTTCGAATTCAACTTTAGCCTTAGCGGTGAGTAGGACCATCACCCACGGGTTTCGTTCAACTTGGTCTGTTCTTCTCTGTTTTGTTCTTCGCTGTTTGCTGCTAACGATAACAAGCGGCTAGCCTAGGTTAGCTTAGCTTACCTTCGTCATGTCTAGCGAGGGTCTGTTTTCACCACCCCTCCCTCGACGCTGCGGGGATCCGGAGTGCAGCCGCTTTATCGCCGCTGAGGACCCGCATTCCATCTGCCTGGGCTGTCTGGAGCTACAACACGCTTGGCAAGGTTTCTACTTCCCAAACAGCTGCGTGTTCTGCGCGACGATGGACGCGGCCGTTCTTCACCAGCGTCTGCTGGTGGTCATGAACATGGACGCTGCAAGGCCCAAACAAAGCCACGTCGCTCGGGGAGCTCAGATGGAACACGGCGCTCAGATCCCCGCCACGCCAGGACAAAGAAGCGGGCCTGTTTCCAGCACCGCAGCAAGGTTTGTCCAGGCGGCTCCTAGTGTTTGCGAACCTATCCGCAGTAGCTTCTCTCCGATGTACACTATTTCTACCACAGCGCACAGTGGTGGGACCGGCATGTTCGGCTCTACCCCGCGCTTCTCATTCACGCCCGGTCCTGGTTTGACCAGCACCGGGCCTCTCCAGGCCTCCGCCGCCCTGCAGGCTAGCCTCCAGGGACCACTCCAGGCGGGGCCATTGTCTCCGGTCGCCGCCGAGGCGGCCACCAGTGGGACTCCTCACCCCACCAACCCGTTCCTGATGACTCCAGCGGTCACCGCCCCCCCCTCTTTCCCCCCTCTCTTAACGTCCCAACAGAACGTGCCACGTAAAGTGCCTCGTGGCTCGGACGAGTTTGGCACCTCCGAGGAGGAGGAAGATGCCATGGAAGGAGAAGAGGAGGAAGATGAAGAGGAGGAGGAGGAGGACGGTTTGGTTCAAGAGGAGACAAGTGAGGACATTGTGACAAGTGAGGACATTGTGATGCTAAGCCCCCGTCATGGCGGCACCCCGCGCACCTCACCCCAAGCCCCCCCCATCGCCCCTGCCAAGAAGGCAGCGGTGGATAAGGAGAAGGTGGGCGCCACAGCAGAATCCACCCCACAAGAACTGGACCTGCTGGCAGTGGTTGAGCTGGCGGTGGCCAAGATGGGCCTCACTATGCCAGTGGAGCCTCGCCCTGCGAGCTCAACGGAGATCAAGTTTGCGGGCAAGAGAGAGGTACAGACACCAGTCCCTCGCTCTCAGAAGCTACCCGCTACCCCGGGGCTCAAAGAAGCTCTCCATTCCACATGGAAAGAACACAGAGAGCCCGGGAAGATGGCTCTGTCAACCTCACTGGCGGATGAGGACAAGTTTGGCGTGGGCGGCCTTCCCCCTGTGGATGTCGCCACTAATCAGTTCTTCTGTGCCCAGTTTAAACCCACGGAATGCCCCTTCACTCAGGAGCCTGTGCCCAAGTTCAAGAACAAGGACGAGAACAAGGTCTCCAACATGGTAAAAAATGTTTATAAAGCTGCAGGGCTCTCTGTGAAAAGTTTAAACGTGGTGGGGCTGATGAATGGAGCCATGGCAGAGATGCTGCTCCAAAACAAGGACCGCCTCCCTCCTGAAGCCTATGCTGAATGGGATGCCATGCTACAGCTGGCAATAGTGAGCAACGTCCATGCCATCCAATGGGCTGGCAGAGGTATGGATGTCGCTGTCAGCATGGAGAGGTTCAGGTGGCTGCAGAAAGTCCCCTTCCAAGGCGACGAATCAAAGGCCAGCGAGAGGCGAGAGGAGCTGAGGGGCCTGGACACAGCCCCCAACAGTCTCTTCGAGGGAGCGTTACCCTTCCTCCGTGTCATCACCGACACCAATAAAGCCCAAAAAGAAGTGGTGGATGCTGTTTTGGGTAAACCTGATAAAGGGAAAGAACAGTCAGGTTACTCAGGACGCTCTTCCCGTAATAGGGAGAGATATCAGGGACCCCCCCGACAGGGCGGGAAACCCCATCGTTCTCCTAGAGCTCCGTCTTCCTCCTCGGGCACGAGCAGAAACAGAAGTCAGAGCAACCAGGGCTCCCAGCACCAGGAGATGCGCCCACCAGCTCGCCCTTCATACAGTGCAGCAGTGAGGGGGCGTGGGAGAGGGTCGAGAAAATGACACTTTGAGAAAGAGGGCCTTCTCACCCTCGGCGCACGGAGACAGGGTCATGGACGGCTCTCCAGCGCGCAAGCACAGTGCACTTTTGATCCTGCCACCCAGGGTGGAGGAATTCAATGTAAATGTGAATTTTGTTACTGTGCCAAATGTTTTCTCCCCAGTAAAGAATGTGTCTGCGAAACAAGGTCTCTTCTTTCACAATGCACACACAATGGAGAATCCCCAGTGGGGACATCCATATATAAAATATGCATGCCCAGTACCACAATCACAAACACAAACAGCCTTCAAGGAAACCCCCTTAAGGGGCATTTCCAATATAAAAGGTTTAATTGTTCCACAGCCTCAATCCTCCCTTCCGACACGAGAGGGCGCCAAAGCGCCAGTCAAGGTAAGAAGGTGGCAGAGAGGTCCTTCTTGTTTAGCTGTCCCAGCCAGAGCTGCGGCAGCAGTATTAAACAGGGTTTTAGACAGGACGTGTTTACAAGAATGCGTTCCTTTTTACACTCCTCCTCTGCCTCCTGTCCCACCGTGCAACAAGGTGTTGTCGCCGGTGATAAAGGCATTAAACGTAAGGCCCTCGCGTCACAGCAAGACGGTGTCACGCTCAGTAGTAAGTCACGTGACTCAGTCTCGAGTCCCTTTGACTTCCGCGTTACCGGTGACGTCAGAGTCGTGTCCGGGGATGCACATACCGTGCATTCCTATCAATCACATTCCGTTAGGCCTGACGTCAGCTCCCATTCAGAATCCTTTGTCAAGGCATTTGACTCAATGGAAAGCATGCAAGCCGTGTCCCTGGGTGCTTCGCACCGTGAGGCAGGGATACAGGCTACAATTCTCAACCCAGCCTCCCTTGTCAGACAGAGTGATATTCACGCATGCAAAGGGGCAGGCCGCTTTGATTCTGAGGGAGGAGATTCACTCTTTATTGGGGAAAGGAGCGATCAGGGAAATTTCCACAGATCAGCTCGGTCTGGGGTTTTATTCTCATTATTTCGTTGTGCCAAAGAAAGGGGGGGGGCTGAGGCCCATTCTGGACCTAAAAGCCCTCAACAATTTTCTGGTAAAGTACAGTTTCAAAATGTTGACGAACGTAGCGCTATTGCGCTCGATCAGAATCAACGATTATTGGACGTCCCTCGATTTGAAGGACGCGTACCAGCATGTGGGAATTTACCCCCCACACAGAAAATTCCTGAGGTTCGGTTTCGAGGGGAAAGTGTACGAATACACTGTTCTCCCGTTCGGCCTCTCTCTGTCTCCCCGCGTGTTTGTCAAAGTGACACAAGCGGCTATAGCTCCCCTGCGGCAGCAGGGAATCCGACTTGCGACGTACCTGGACGATTGGTTAATAAGCGCAAGTTCAAGAGAGGAGGTGACACGTCTCACCAATGTGGTGATGTCGCAGTTAACCTCTCTGGGGTTCAACATAAACTTCAAAAAGAGTATGTTAACACCAGCTCAGCAGACCACCTTTTTGGGGATCTCGCTGGACTCAATAAATATGACGGCTCGACTCTCACAGGAGCGATTAGTCAAGATCGTGGCCTGCGCGAAGTCTTTTCGCGTGGGCAGAGTGGTCACGTACAAGCGCTGCATGATTATGTCAGGGCTGATGGCCTCAACTATCCATCTACTCAGGCTGGGCAGGCTGTATATGAGGCCTTTTCAAAAGTGGATGTTGGCACTCAAAATCCACTCGACACAAGGTCGCCGCAAGGTCAAGGTGTCCCCAGGGTGTGTGTACACACTGAGACCGTGGGTGGACGTGACTCTTCTGTCCCAGGGGGTCAGTATGGGCGTGGTGGTGTCACGGAAAGTGATCACAACGGACGCCAGCCTCAGTGGTTGGGGCGCAACGCACGAGGGCCGTTCGGTGAGGGGAGTTTGGGACTCCGCTCTACAGAAGCGGCACATCAATTTCCTGGAATTAAAGGCAGTGTTTCTGGCGTTGAAACATTTTTTGCCTTTTGTGGAAGGGTGTCACGTGTTGATCAGGACGGACAACACGACGACCATGTGCTATATCAACAAGCAGGGGGGCCTCTCCTCCCCGGCTCTCAATCAGCTGGCGCGGGATCTGACGCTGTGGTGGGAACCACGTTTGGCGTCGATCAAGGCGTCGCACATTCCGGGGCTTCTGAACAGCGGAGCAGATCTGCTGTCCAGGGGGGAGCCCCTTTATGCAAATTGGTCCCTCCACCCGGGAGTGGTGAGACAGATTTGGAGCAGGTTCGGTCAGCCTCAAGTCGACTTGTTCGCGTCAGCAGAGAACGCGAAGTGTACACTTTTCTTCTCTGCGACGGGGCCAGCCCCACTGGGGCTGGATGCTCTGGCTCACGACTGGCCGAGGGAACTGCTGTACGCGTTTCCTCCGTTGGAACTGATCCCCCAGACTTTGGAGAGGGTCAGGCGGTTCGGCCTCAAACTATTGTTGGTGGCTCCGGGGTGGGGCGTGTGGAGGTCGGAGATATCTCCCCTCCTTTACGGCAACCCGTGGCCTCTGCCGCCAATCAGAGATCTGCTACGGCAGGCAGGGCAGGAGATCTTCCATCCCGACCCGGCGAAGCTAGACCTTCAGGTTTGGCCCGTGAAGGGGAGTCTTTGAGCGCTTTGGGTCTGACACCAGGGGCGGTTCAGACTATTCAAAGTGCTAGGGCTTCGTCCACGCGGTCGGCTTATGATAAGAGGTGGAGGATCTTTGAAGACTGGTGTGCGGAGCGTACGTCACCGGTGGTGGCGTTTGAGGCTCCGGTCCAGCTTGTTGTGAATTTCCTTCAGGAAAAGTTAGAAAGTGGTCTTGCCTTTTCTACCATTAAAGGTTACTTGGCGGCGCTGTCAGCGTGCCATGTGGGCTTTGAGGGTAAGACGGTGGGTAGGCACCGTCTGGTGGCTCGGTTTTTAGCGGGTGTGCACCAGCTTAAACCGGTTACTAGGTCCCTTTTCCCATCGTGGGATTTGGGTGTGGTGTTGGACGGGCTGTGCCGTCCACCGTTTGAGCCTCTGGAGGCGGCGAGCTTAAAGCTTTTGAGTTTTAAGACTAGTCTTTTGTTGGCTTTGTCTACAGCCAAAAGAGTCAGTGATCTACATGCGTTATCGGTGGACCCGGTGTGCATGAGATTCTGTGAGGATGGCAAGAAGGTTCTGCTAAAACCCCATTTGGCGTTTGTCCCAAAGAACCGTGTGATTATACATGAGCCAACTGAGTTGGTGGCTTTTCATCCTCCTCCGTTTTCTTCGGAGGAGGATAGGCGTCTACATTGTCTTTGTCCGGTAAGATCCTTGAGGATTTACTGTGAGAAGACGAGGGCTATTAGAGCGTCAAACCAACTGTTTGTCACTTTTAAAAGTGGTCCTAGACGGAAAGCGGTGGCTAAAGCTTCACTTTCAAGGTGGATTGTGCAGGCCATAAAGATGGCCTACACTTGTGCTAAAGTCCCGGTTCCTGAGGGCCTAAGGGCTCATGACACTAGGGGAATGTCGACCTCCTGGGCTCTAGCCAGGGGTGTCTCGATCCAAGAGATCTGTTCGGCGGCTAACTGGTCGACTCCGTCGACTTTTGTGGTTTTTTACCATTTGGACGTGGCTCCATCTTCATTGGCGCATTCGGTCCTGGGTGTTGCCGCCTCCTCTAGTTAAAGATTTTTTCCCCCTTTTTTATAGCTGAGACCAAGTCCCTTTGCTCTCGGTAAAAGGGGGAGACCCTGTTTCCTTATAAAACGGCTGCTAGTGGGCCTATTAGTGAATAGGCGGGCTCCAGCCTGTCAGGGTTTTATGAGGCGGACCTGGTCGGCCTATTAGTTCATGAGGCGGATTTCGGTCTGTCAGGGTCTTTCTACTTTCTTCCGCTCTCGAGTCCGGTGGGCTCGGGGCTCCGTGGGGGAGGGGCCACGCCGGGGGTGTGGTCTCCTGTCAGGCGGAGCGGGCGGATTTTGAGGGTGTGCGCTTCCGGGGGTTTATGTGACCCAAGAGGAGTGCATTTCGAGTAAATGACAGAAAACGAAAGGTTTCGTACGAAACCATGGTTTTCTTAGTTTAGGAGAAATGCACTCCTCAAACGCCCCTTCGCGCGCATGTTGCGTGCAGAGGAACGGTGTTGTTAAGAGGAAGTACACATGCCAGTCTCGCGCCTTATGCCCACGGGTGGGGCGGGGCGTTTGACTGGCATACCCTCCGACTGTGTCATTCGGGAGCATATGTGTAGCTCTGTATCGCACGCTAGGAGGCGCGATAACCCAAGAGGAGTGCATTTCTCCTAAACTAAGAAAACCATGGTTTCGTACGAAACCTTTCGTTCACTGCATGCAGCAGGCTACATTCAGAGCCCAAGCACGAGGGGACTATTTGGAGAAAATAGCAGTTGTACAAGCTCAATTAAGCTATACAAGCTTGTGACCTTGCATATTTGATTTTTTTTTATAAGAGATCGGGTTGAAAAAAGAGTGGACCGCTGTTAGTTGACAGTCAACTAATAATAGTGTACCAAGTATAGGGTTATATATATATACCGGTATATATATATATATATATATATATATATATATATATATGTGTGTGTGTGTGTGTGTGTGTGTGTGTGTGTGTGTGTGTGTGTGTGTGTGTCCCACACTTAATGAAATTAACTCATCAAAAGCACCGCTCATTTCACAATAGGTGTGCTTTTCTTTCTTCTTTTCATTTCAACTGGGAAATACTCACTTAGCCTATACTGTTTCTAAATGCGCCGTTTATACCATCATGGGTCCAATTGGGATTTCACATAACCAAACCTATTCTAGAGCAATATGAAGTATTTCAGCACCATGGACAGTGCCACAAACAGGGCAGGCCGGCAGTTGCCGCTGCAGGAAAATGCACGCTCTCCCTCCCATTATTCCTCAGATCCTCACCCAGCACGCAGGGTTGTTCCCTTTCCGAACCCGACCCGTCAAACGTGTTCTACATGTTGTTATATGTGTAACAACAGATAATGTGATTCCACTTGCAATACCTGTATTACAATATTTTATACCTGAGACCGCCCCCCCCCGTTCCCTCTTCCCAGTCTGTTATTGTGAATACACATGGTAGGTTGATAAATCTGAGCCCATTATTTAGCGTGATAAAAGCTATTTTCAATGTCTGTAAAGGTTGTGCCTTATAATGCAATTGTAGGCATTGATATGTTTATGTCACTGCACACACGCTGATTTGTATTTTATTTTTCTTGTTTAGCTTTCTTTTCTGAAGTTGTGAAGCTGTCCTGAGTTGAGTCTGACTGTGTCTATATTTCCTTATTGCAAGGTACATGTAAATGTGTTACTATTGTTACCTCGTATCAGTATCCGTATCCCTCCCGACTCCCTATCTGTTACTGTGAAGACATAGGCCTACGCTTTGTTTTCTGAAGATGTGAAGCTGCGCTGGTCCTGACTGTCTATATTTCCTTATTGCCAGTGAACGTCAATAAATGGCTGCTGCATGCGAAGCTTCGTCGGAGAATTGAGTTTTTAGACATTATCAGCTAGGCTACCATTCAACAATTCCGTCCACTCCCCGAAATAGCAACACAGGGTTGGGGAAAAGAGCAGGAAGAATAGAAAAGACTAAGAGTGTGTGTGTGTGTGTGTGTGTGTGTGTGTGTGTGTGTGTGTGTGTGTGTGTGTGTGTGTGTGTGTGTGTGTGTGTGTGTGTGTGTGTGTGTGTGTGTGTGTGCGTGTGCAACATGCGAATACTAATAAACAGATGGACAAATAAAGCAGTAGGTCTATGCCTACTTTATTTTCTTCTGGTGTAGTCCCCCCGGGTGACGGTTGACGTTTGTGCACCAGTGTCCACTCAGCTAGTCGGATTTATTGTCCAAGCGAAGAGAACAATCCGCATTCTGTCCCACACCATACCGCAAGTGACATTGTCCACGGTACCTCGCTGACTATATTCGATTCAGGATGTCACGTTTTTTGTTTATGTTTATGTAGGCCTAAATCATAAAATCAGTCTGATCTGACAGGCTACTTAGGCTATATTTGAAATCTCCCTCGCTGTGCTATTACTTCCTGTTTTGTTTCCTTCTCCAGCCTCAGGATCAGCTGACCTCTTTCTTTAAAGTGACCGCGTCCTCGCGGTGATTTTTTGATTCAATCGATGTCTTAAATGACCATGTAATAAAATCATAATCACATAGGCCTACATCTGTAACAAACATCTGACCCACCATTATTGGATGATCTCTCTCTCTCTCTCTCTCTCTCTCTCTCTCTCTCTCTCTCTCTCTCTTCTCTCTCTCTCTCTCTCTCTCTCTCTCTCTCTCTCTCTCTCTCTCTCTCTCTCTCTCTCTCTCTCTCTCTAAATTAACGCTACAGTCAACAGTCAAGGGAACTGAAATCACCACCCATGTTATAATTAACACGCGTTTATTAAGATTTCTAACTTTAACTGAGAAACTGAAGAGGATTACATATCCACTGCAATGAAGGCAAGGCATATTGTTGTTAACACTGTTCTGTTCTGTAAACACATGCTGCGCTGTGTGTTTTCATCCAGTAGATAGCGCCTTTTGCTCAAAACTCCATTGGAATTACTACAGCAGCAGGCAGCCTCGACCATGACCAACCCTAAACAAGGAGGATATAGTCCGACATTGCCATGGCTTCCATGCCGTGTTCTTAAATGCAATAAAATTCCGTGCATTACACGGAACTACTATGTAAAGGGGCTGACAACGCTCTGTGTCGCTGTGAGAAGAATATGTTGCAGCGACAGAGTTTCCCAAACTGTGGGTTGGGACCCATTTGTGTGTCACGGACCAATTTGTATGGGTCACAGCTCGAGTAAAAATCCCATTTTCTTTTCCTACAAAAAATAAAATATATATTTCAAAGGTTTTAGGCCTACCCCTCCCCAATTTTCAATTTTTAAAGAACTGTATACATTTTATAACAAACAAACAAACACATATAAGAAATTACACAATAAAATATTATAATAATCAAGAAGTAGGCCTATTGAAAATAGCCGATCTACAAGCTCTCAACACGGGCGAAGCGTGAGTTGTGAGCTTGTAGATCTGTTATTTTCACTAGTTTGGGTCCTATGCCTATGGGCAAATGTCTAATGTTTCTGGGTCACGGGCAAAAAGGTTTGGGTACCACTGGTTTACAGCCTATTCCTAATTTGTGTCCTGGTCTTCTCTCAATCATTGCCCAATACCCACTGTGTACCTACATACCTACAACATATTTAAATTAAATTAAACGTGTATGTTTTGATGGCAATGTTTTACCTTATAGCCCTACTAAAAAGATATATCTTGTCTATGAATCAAAATATGAGGCTATATAAGAACTTGAAATCAACAGCCTTCATTAAGGGTTTAATGTGGTTTCAGACTATCAAGACTTTCAAGTCTTTAGGTCCTCTGTCCAATTAATCTTTGTCCAAAGTGGGAGAGATGCTGAACATTCCAGTAAAGCCTTTTTAAACCTGTATGTGTCCACCTCCCTGTCTGTTTCAGCCAGAGCCTTCAGCCTTCACAGCAGCAGGCCGTACCTCTGCTGTGTGACAGCAAATGTGACCCTGGATTTTGTCTGGTCATGAAAATTGTCCAGGGGCTGTGTCCTGCATGCTGGTTGATTTGTGCAGAGTGTGCACCGCCGGGTGGGGGCAGGCAGGGTGTGAGTCTCGCACATCCATGTAACAGCAAATCCTCTGAGTCAACAACCTGTCTCTGCCCATGGTCTGTGAGGCAAAATACTGCACATATTATGAAATATGAGAAATAGCAAATGTTAAAAGCATGTCATGATATTCAAGGTTTAATTCCATTATGAGGAAATGAACAAAGGCAAAAGTATAGGGGTATGGCCTCCTCTGATGTTTTCTGATAATTATTTTTCTTTTTCCTTCTTTTTTTTTTTTTTACAAAAAGGGCTCAGCAGGAGAAAAGCAGAGGGCATCATTACAGAATGACCACCTGCATCACATGTCTATATGCTCCATTCTGACACAACAACCATGTGTGGTACTCTTGGATATCCTATAAGACATAGACACAAAATCACTCTTTTCCATTGATTGACGTGGGAATAAAATCAACCTATACTCAATGGTGATAAAAAAACAGAAACAAAACTTCTCTGTTTATGTTGTGATTGATTGATTGATTGATTGATTGATTGATTCATTCATTCATTCATTCATTCATTCATTCCATCGTCCATGCACTTTGTGGTCCTGGTCAGTTTTATGGCATTGTGGTCCATATCGAAACGTATGTATGTTTCCATATTTGACTTGGAAGGTCAGTTAATTAACTTAGCCCTGTTTTAAATAATGTTCAATATCGTAGAAAGAATTTGAGCTTGTACATGATGCACATCTGCTCACTTATAATGGCATGCCCAAAATAGGGGTGCCTGGTTTGAAATGGCTAAAATAATCTTATTTGTTGAGGGAGCCTGACACAAATTATACAACCTGTCTCAGCCTGCTGTCTCTTCATCTTTCATTAGCTCTCCATGCACTCTCTCACACAACTCTATTTCTCTCCACTGACGGCTGGTGCTACTGTTGCCACAGGCGCGATTTATCATGCACATTAATTTAACTGACTTCGTCCTCTCTGTCGCCAAGCCACCCTGTTTGCCTTCTGCAGTTGGATGTTGATTTTGCTGAGTCACTGCAGCTGAACAACTGCATGGGTGACTTCATATGGCAAACAATATGACCCCTTGAATAAACCCACGCATTATTTTTTCGAAAATAAATATATGGTGGTGCTGGTATTAAAACTGGCTTAGTCAGGCTTATAGTAATTTCTTGGCTACGGCATGCAGAAGCTATATTAGCTCACATTGTTGCTTTGTCTGACTGTATCTCCCATGAAGTATAGGGAAAAATCGTGAACATTTTGTGGAGAAAAAACTTGAAAGTGGTTAAAAAGTAACCAGAAATACCAACCAGAGCAATGGCCCCACAGTTCTGCTTGTGGGGCTCTGGCGCTCTGGCTCTGCCACAATATATATCCATATTCATAGCTGGGGATTCACAGAACAAATGCTACAGGCTATATACACTTTCTCTTTCCCTTGCTTTTATTTTTATTTGTTTATATTACTGAAGGAGCTAAAATGAGACAAAAATGCAAAACATTACTGGGGCCAGCACCTATTCTCGTTAAAAATGCTCTTGGGAGAGTGCAACCGCATGCAAATGAGAATGCGTGGGTGTTAGTTGGTTTATGTTAAACACTTCGGGTGTTGGAAACAGAGCTGTTTTTTTCACACACATATGCACATTGTTTCCATCCTCAACCTCAGTTAAGTGAGTATATCAGGACTGGAGGGTGTTACCATGGTGACCTGCCCCTTTGTAACCAACATCCTTGTCTGTCTCCTAGATGGAAAAGAGAGAGGGGGTGAGATGGGGCATCATGACAGACAGAATTACCATGAAGTGAACTTTTGAACTCTCCTCGCTGCTGTTTTGCCTCTCCGGGATGTGAGATGAAAGTCAGACAGAGAGAACGAGAGTACTTCAAATAATTACCTATTTCAAAGGGCTGAATGAGATGCATAAGAGAATGGGGACAAGACGACAGCGAATGAAGCTCAGAGGGGCATACTAAGCCTTTATTAAACACTATGCTGTGAATAACCCATGTTCTAGACTAGCAATTAACACCATAGAAAGCAACATTTTTGGCAGTTAGTCATTTGGCTTTCAGACATTTTGTCACTTTGCACTATTCATTATAAAATGTTGTCTTTGTGAAGTAGTATTCATTCTGTAAATTCAATGCTTTTTATTTTCACTTGATTGTACAGGAGTATAAAATAAAGCATTCATTTATGAAAACATACAAGGATGGAGATAAAAGGTTTCTGCCCAACAATGACGATTTATGTGGTGATGTGATTCCAATTTTGATAAATGATGCCGTTGCAGTATATCTAGGCCAGCATGATCGATGTCTCTCCTATGACATTTATTTTTCAGCAAAACAACTTACCCACAGGGCCAGAATCAATTCACTCAACCACTCTATCAAATTAAGCAAACGTAGGGTCTAAAAGCCTCCACTCACTGGGGACTCTCTCTACCATCTGTGACCATGGCTTTAGCAAAGAAGAGAGAAAGATCAATGTGAGGCAGGACACTCAGCCAGTCTTCTCATCCCTGAGGCTGAGCATTTCTGACTGCCTGTTGCAGAGTCTGCAGTGGGATGGGTGACTGTGATAGAAGACAGCCTACAGCCAGAAGGTATTTGTGTCACCCTCTCACCAATGTGAAGAGACATATTGACTTGTTCTCAATCTTTTCAAACACATTTTTTCCTTTTTGTCATCCACACTTTTTTGGTCTCTCTCTCTGCCCCTATTGTGGAAAGAATAGGAACCCATCCTGAGCACACATTTTAGTTTTGAAATTCGAAAGCCTGAACTGACATTCATAACACATGTATTTAACAACTCCTTTTTTCCCCTCACCAAATCTCTTCACAGAAAATAGCCGATATACAAGCTCACAACATGTTGCAATGTGACGTTACAAGCTTTTATAACTGCTGTTTTGTCAAATGTTCTCCCAGAGCAGGGACACTAGGTTCATGTATGGATAAATTACCTGCTCCACTCACTCTCCTAGACTAAGTAAACAAACTAACCTTCAAAATGCCCTTTACTTGCTCACATTCAGGTTTTGAAATAAAATTTTGCAAATGTACAATTCAGAAAGAGAGAAAACGAGAAACTATGTAGAAAAGAAAGTAATATTTATGTGAAGACGTCTGGTCTTATATAGAGTAAACGTTTATTTCCCCCCAAACAAGCATCCAAGGTCACAAGTTCAATCTCATTTTTAAGAAAGAAAACTTTATTTAGTGATTTATAAACAAAACACATTACCACTGTATCCATTTAGGTAAAATAAAAAAGAAAGCTGAAAAATAAATGAAATTCACTACTTCACCGTCACAGTTGATGAGCAGGTGTCCAAAAAAAGAAAAAGAAAAAAGGTTTTACAACAGATCTGTGATGCCCATTTAGGACAGCACATCACCACCATAGGTAACCACCATACATTGGGAATAATGACAGCATGAACTCTCACTAAACACAAGCATACACTACATATACCTTTTTTTTTTACTTATTTTTTAGTATTTTTTTTCAATGGAAACTTTTTTTTCAGTAATTTTCTTCTTTTTGTGAAAGGAAACAGATAACTCATCATAGGATCATACATATTTCAGTTACAATATTACAGTGTTAGTTAGATCATCATGTCAAAGCCAGACACAGGAAGTGTGTTTTTTTTTTTTTTTTTTTTTTTTTGCTTATTCTCAAAAACAGAAATCATATTTGGGGAGGGGGGAAGAAACAGAAAATCAGAACAGAGCTGCGTTCAAGGTTATCACACTAGCATTTACAAATATCTAAAGAGGTTTAGTTAACGCCATACAACACCACCGTCTGTGGCGTGTGAGAAGGGTGGCAATAGGTAGAAGATGCTTGGCAGAGACAGTAGTACATACAAATATCTCCTGTGCGAGTCATGAAGTAAAATGATAATACAAAAGAATAAAATCATAGCCATCTATCTATTTATATATATATTTCTCTATATAGTATGTGTTTCTGTTTGAGCAGTACATGCAGCAGCCACTTAGTGGAGTGACGTCATACTGAGCCGCAAAACTTTGGGGAACGTGGCAACAAGTTACAGGCAGGGGAGAGGGACCAATAGAAGCAGGGCAGAGGCATGTCTCCGCCTCTTTACAAAACCTCCTGAGAGAGGATTGGTGGGATAGAGCTGTGGGATGGGAATTCCTAGATGCCCATATATTTTCTGCAGGTTTAATTTACTAATATAGAGACAATCAATGAGAAGCAAATCTACACTACATTTACAGCGTACATAGAAGCCAATGTGTGACTCAACGCTTTTGATTCAACAATCCTAAGCAACCAATTTCATGGACAACTTTATTCTCTTGTACATGGAAGGGGAGGGCCAGCCCACGGCACCTATCGGCCTGTTTTACCCGAGGCCTCTACCCCTCCCGTCATCCACCCCATCCCACCGGGTCCCCTCTCATCAGTGACTACAAACAGGAAATGAACATCATATTCACAATTTAAAAGCACTGAACCGTTTTGCACTTAAGAGAGACGTTCGACAAGAGTTCACAGAGCAGACCCCTGACTGGTGTCCCCCAGGCCTTGTCCACATTACTCCATGCTGTTGCCAGCACACCACAATGTTCAGATTAGGCCATTCCCAGGACCCTTCCTGAGAAGGGGATCAGAGCAGGGGGTTGGGTGGGGGTGGGGAGGTTTATGCTCAGCAAAAGGATAAAGACTGAGGGGCAAAGGGGTAGTGGGCATGAAAAGCAGAACCACTGCTGTTAAAGCTTTAAAATCAAAAGAAATACATAAAACAATAAGAAATGCAAGAGTGAGTGAAATTGTGCCTCTTCTCTGAGAACAAATTGACACAATTAGATTATGTTCACAAAATTCTTATCAGCACATAAAGAGGCAGTCAGTGGGCTATGGTACAGGAAGGTTTGCGGGGCAGGGTCTTGGGATGGGAGTGGGTGGCTTGTGGTAGCTTGGGCCAAGTAGGGGGAAGGAGAGTAGTGGTGAAATCAGGGAATCGGGTAAGGATGAGATGCTACCAAACATTCAGAGCAGAAAGCGTTTTGCTGAGTAGCAGGGACAGAAGAGAAGATATTATCAAAAGCGCGAGACCTTCTTGGTGTTCTACAAGGATTCATCCTAGACCAGTGACAAAGGGCTTAGCCACTGGCCAGCTCAACTGGTAACTCTCCACTCTGTGGTTTCCTGGGAGAATTTCAGGTATGTTCTCTCTCCATCTTTCCTTTGCTCTCTGCATTTAGGCGGTTGGGTTTCTAGCAAGAGATGTAGCTCTCTGTGTCCCTTAAGAAAGCAGTGAGCAGGCAGGGAGTGACTGCAACGGAGGCTGCTTCCAACCTGAGAGAGTTGATGCACACAGCTGTGCCGTCTAGGAGACTGTGCTGGGCAGAAAGCTTGCAGTGTGTCTATTTTAATGCACATTTCTTTGATGTTGGTTGTTTTTGGCTCCATTCTTTTTTCATCTCTCTCCAGGTCTCGAGTGTTTCATTGTCCACTTCGGCATGATGAGTCTGTGTATTCGCGTTTGCATATTTGTGTGTGTGTGTGTGTGTGTGTGTGTGTGTGTGTGTGTGTGTGTGTGTGTGTGTGTGTGTGCGTGCGCGCACGTGTGTGTGTGTTTGTTTGTTTGATTTTGTTGCCATCTTAGGAAACACTGACTGTTAACACCAAAGGAAGCTGCAGCAGTGTCATGTTAGCCTTAGCTTCAGCAACTCTCTCCTGTGCTATTTACAAGTAAATTGTGTCCAGCTCCAAATAACATACATGTTACTCAAATTTGTTTGTTTTTCTTCTGATTACTTTCTTTTTTTCTTCTCATTTCCTTTTTTAATCTTTTTCCTTGGCTGGCACAGAGCATTTTGTTGTTTGCTATTGTTGTTGATGTTGTAGTAGTTGTACAAGGTTGTTGTCTTCTCTCAGAGAGAGTGGTTTACACATTATAGCTGGGGAGTGGGGTAAAACAGAGGTGCCAACATGCCAAGTGGGTGAAAGGTTGAAAACAGAGGGTGGGGGAGATTTGTGACCCCTCCTGATTCAAAAGGGGTGGGGCCACATGTCAGCTCCGGGAGTATAGGCACAAGGGGGTGTGGAGAAAAATCTATTGTATTTTTTTACTTCAAGGCAATATTAACAATTTACCGTATTAAGGGATTTTAGGTGAAAAGGAATATTTGTAGGGCCAGATTGTTAGATTTTGTGATGATGTAGTTCAGGAAAATACTGTAACGGTGTTTCTTTTCACCCTCTGTGGACTTTGGTTGGTACCTCTGTATTAGCAATGCCCCTTCCATCATGTTCCATACACTTTCTATTCCTTCTCCTCCTCTACTCATCTCCGTCATCCTTGCCCTTATCCTTCTTATCTTTTTTCTCCTTCTTCTTCTTCTTCTTCTTCTTGGCCTCCTCTTTCTTTCCAAATGTGATGAAGTCACTCTTGTCGTCCTCTCCGCCCTGCTGTCGAATGGAAATAATGGCTGGGGAGCCAGGAATGATGAAGGCTTCTGGGGGAACGTCACCGGCCTTCAGTGCATGCTGGGGAGGTGCACCGGGGCCACCGGGTCCGTAGCGGAAGTGCCAGCTGTTGCTGTCAACGCCAGCTCCCATTGGGGGGGACACCTCTCCGCCCTCACCATCTGAAAGGAACAGAAAGAGAAAGATTATTATCATACCCTCACTTTACAGAAACATTTATTACCAGATACTAGATATATCTAAGATGCAGTTGTCTCTACCAGGCCAAGGTTGGATTGAGGCTTTCGTGCATGAACACTCCCAGTAGGCCAAGGTAGACACTCCACCTCACATTTTTCAAATAGGCCTCATGGTGGTGCTATACAAGGCCGCAATATGCCTTTTCTAGTTGTCAATCTCATGTTCGTTGCCATTGCACATTTTCTACTCTCTAGTCTCTGTGAGTGACCACATGACATTCAATGGTAGCATACTTCAGTGTGTAACGATTGTGACCACAGAAAAAATTCTGTCATGAATGGTCCCTAATCGCGGATGTTCTGTGTGAAGCAAGCATGACACAGTGCAAATGGGAGGTTTCACCCCGCTGTCTGTTATGTAGTAAGCGATCAAATTTGAGGCACCCGCCTGGCCATGGCTAAAGATATCAAACCCTCCACTCTACGGACAGGAAAGGAAAGGTCAGGGAGTGAAGCGGTGGCATTTTAATGGAAAGGTAAACGTGTAATTTACCCGCTGAGTGCATGTTTGGAAAGATGACATTAGGATTAACTTTCATGACCAGAACCGCACTGGAGCAATAAAGGAGAAGGTAAATGCAGATACCAACACCACGGGGGGTGCTGAAGTGAACCGCTTTACAATGTGGCTGACTGCCCCATCCCCCATCTGAGCATATGAATAGCCTACAGATAGTTAACAGGCAGGTGTGAAACTGTGTCTCTTTGCTACCACCAGTCACTCTGTTCCTCTTCAAGTCTCAAGTCTAAACACATGACTCACTGCAGCAGAGCAGCACTTGGCCCAGCCCCCCATACCAACCCATCAATCTGACGAAGGAGACAGACCTCTCCTCCACACAAATAAATAACACCATTAAAGCGGTGGGACCATGCCCATGAACAACTGCTCATTAGCAGAAGTACTAAACCAGAGTAGTGTGGTCAAAAATCCAACACTTTGTGACTGGGCGTTATTCAGTGTTATCGGTGGTGCAAAATTAACCCACTCAGGCAAACAGAAAAATACACCCGTCACTGTACTCTTTTCCTCACAACACTGACCTACTTGTAATACTTTCCTCACGCATCCATTTGATTTATTTTCTATTTTCTTTTTCTAAGTTGTTCCAAAAGGGAGAATAACCAAGCAGGGATCCATCCAAGTGGAAGAAAGAGCAACTCGTCAGGCATCCTCTCTCCATTCCCACTCCTCCTGTACATGACTGGTTCTTAAAGCATTATATACTTTGTCATACAAGGAATAGCAAAGAATAGCCAATCTATGAGCTTGTTTTCCTTTGAACCCTCTAGTAAAATGGACCTGAGTACTCGGACCGCTTATTCCCCTCTACCAATCTCTTCACCATATAACTCTGTGTCACAGTGTGTCACATTGCAAATACTGTTATGTTCACCCCATAATATGGACGCTGGGGTTCAAGTGGTTGAGACAATATTGTGACATTGTTTTGACTATTTCCACCTATAATGACATGCCCACATGGGGGGAGGGACTAAGTGATTAAGAATATTCACTCTGTTAACTATCAATTCTCCTCGTGTTGCAGTCTTAAGTCCAAATGGACCATGTCGAGTTCAATGTACTGTTTGCTATATTGCTTTCCCTAGTATGATTGGGGGAGAGGAGAGCTTGTTTTTGTGCATTGTGGGCCACTAGATGAGCAAGCTGTGGTGGGCAGCTTAAGGCTGTGTGCATGATGAGTGCGTTGTCCATGTTGACAGGCCATAGTGGACGGGATCGTTTATCATGTGAAAAAACGAACACTCCCTTCCCCCATCTCAGCCAATCAAAAGCTAAGGCTATTGTGTGCGACATTGCTTCACAACGAAGTATAATAGGGCTTAAGTGGTTAATGTCTCATTCTTCCATATTGAGCTTTTCTCTCATTTTTCCTGCATGTGCTGAACTAGTTTTGAAAGTAGACTGGAGACAAGGGGAGATGAGGACAGGGCAGAGGAGGGATGCTAGAGCCAGACACCACGTTCTCCTCATCTAGACACAGACACAACAAGAGTCAGCTTCATTTACGCTGGAAGAGTCTTCCTTCTCTAGAGAAACAAACAAAAAAACATCCTCATCTGACCCCTGAACAGTATGAAGACACTGCTTTTACAATTTCAACAGAAAAGTAAGGCTGAAGGTAATCTCTCAAGACAGATTGTTTTTGCTGATGGGTTGCCAGAATTGGCAGAAGGTAACACAGAATAATAAAAACAATATACTGGATATAGTTTACAAGCACAAGAGAGTCCATGACCTTGATGTCTCATCTTGTGTTCGCGTTCTAGAAGTTGTAGCCTGAACGCTAGATATGGACACGACAAATTATGGACATGAACAGTTATGAATTGTATTCATAACTCATATTCAACCAAATGGACCCTTTGTGTTAGGACCGGTTGAATGTACCCTTCTTCCCCCAATATTGACTCTCTACTCCATGGTGTCACCCAACACCACATTCCACAATGCCAGTATAGTGTTTTATTACCCTGCCGATCAAGATAAGGGACATCCTGCCAGGGTCTCTTCTCCTCATGCACAACAGTATTGCAACTCTCAGACCACATGTAGAAGATCATGAATCATGGAATGCGGCGAATTAAAGCTTAATGAAATAACATTCCATAACATGAACATATGTGTTGTATTCTAACACGATGTACATCAACTATGCATTGATTTTAACATGTACGAATATGTATTTCTTTGGTTATTTAACTTTTTAACCCATCTGCCCTCTGAACGATATAAAACAATGATGCTTGATACCTCCACGTGTCTAAAATAATGATGATTACAAATATCTGGTCAAATGTAGGAAATCACGTTTCCTCAGAATGTTGATAGGAGTTTTAATTTGACTTCATTTAAGAACAGGGAGGTGACAGAGATCTTTGCTCCAAACTCCTCCTCATGCGGACCTAACAGAGAGGCCACACCTCTGGACTTTAAAAGACCATTTCCTGGTTCTCTCTCTCTCTTGAAAAAAATCACTGAACCAACAACACACAAGGAGGGCTAAAGACTACTCAGCCACCAAGGGCTGCCACGCCCTGGTGACCACGACTTGGTCTCTCAACATAGAGTCCTGCCGGACTCATCATCAGGACTGCCAGTCCGTGGGATTGAGGCACGCTATCTCTCCCACTCCGACGACGACATCAACCAGATACCCAGACAGTGAGATTTGGAGCGTGCGAGCTCTCTCCCCCTCCAGCGGTGAAGACAACAGACGTGGGTGAAGACCACTCAACAGCAGCAAGATCTCCTGCTCCTGAGCAAGCGCCTCCTCCAGCCAGTGGGGGGTGCCTCTCCATCCTGCTCTGCACACGCTACTTCCTGTGGCTCTCCAAAGATGGCTGCCTCCATCCAAGCCGCATGGTCAGACCTCATGGCAATGACACAGCCAACGCCCTGCTGCAATGGCCGACCTTCCAGTACATGCTAGGCTGCTACGCTAGCAACCAACCCTCTCCTCTTCTCCTCTCTACGCGCATGTGCAAACGGACCTCTCACAGTAAGGCAGTGTTTACATTGTGTCAATGGCAACTAAGATAGAGTAGGGTTAGATATTGAATGTTTAATGATCTTCGATTATTTCATTTCTTTCATTTCTTTTCTTTTGGTGATTGTTTTGGGGAACGCTATGCAACACTGGATAACATGTACAGTAGCCTGCCATCTATTTTGTACAGTTTGACAGGTTTTAAAATACTATGCCTACTACTTCCCTAGGAACCCATTTATCTATCTTTTGCTTGAAGGATCAGACATAGTTATGCTAGTCTGAATGTACATTTTATGATTTTTATAATAAATCACTTTTTCATATTTTAAGCGAAACAGTGTGGACCTTGACGTTCTTTCTGTGTGTTTTGAATCAATGTGATTGGTACTGGAATCTTAAATGCCTAGGCTAATATAAAGAATCTACGTTTTGAACAGTGAACGAGAAGAAAAAATATATTTTTCATCATTTTTGAAAAAGATATTTTTTATTATTAATATTAATATTTTTATTAATATTGATATTGATATTACTGTCATTAACGCTACATAAGTGGGGGCTCGTCCGGGATATTAGCTGATTTCCAGTGTTAATCATATTTTGTTCGAAATGAGCAGAAAGTAATTTTCCATTTTCTGTGTCTGTCGAGACTATTACATACGCTGGACGTACTGTAGTAGTATCGCACCGAGGCATAACAAATGATAGTATTGTCAGTGTCCTACTGTACATTATCTTTACTATATGGATTAGACAGAGTTGCGGCCGCGGTTCTGAATGATTCATAGAGTACTGTAACATGTGTGTTTAGGTGTTTATGATAACGGCACCATAAAAACGTGGGAGTGTCTAATCTCCCAGTGGCATGATTTTTGATTTAAGTGAAAAGCTACACTTGTTGATAACTTGATGCTCAAGCCAGCCTGATACCATATTTAGAACGGAACCCCCCCACTTCGATTAAATTCGAAGCGTGTTTTCGCCGGAGTTCTCTATATATGATAACTATATGGCATTTTGATTGAGGAGGGATTTATGTTAAGAATTGTTCTCCCCTCTAGTGTAAAAGGAGTTATTAGTAAACATATGTCTGACGAACTTCGCCATATAGGCCATAGTGCACAGAGTATGAATTACTGTAAATCCAACAATTCTTAATTCAAAACGGATTTTAATCCAGCTCTGCCAGACTAGAGTCTGTCGAGCCCACTGTGCGTGTGTGTGTGTGTGTGTGTGGGCGTGTTCGCCCTGTCACCAAGTGCTGTGTGTGTGTGTGTGTGTGTGTGTGTGTGTGTGTGTGTGTGTATGTGCTTAGTGGGTTACTTTCGCTCGGCTCCCCAAGAGGGATAGACCCATCTAAGTCACAATTTGGCAAAGACGCCATCTTGAATAGAGGTGGAGTCTCACATGCTTGTGTGACTTCCCTCTTTTCTCACACCCAACTTACGCGCAGCCTATCGTGAGATTTAAGTACCTCCCATACGACACACAGACCAGAGGACAATTCAAAGGTTTCTCTGTGTGACACTCAGTATTAACATCACCTCAGATCTTTGGGTTTTTCAACCCGTTTCGACATTGTACCACGGTGTAATATTAAGGATATCCCAACCATAATTTACGCCTCCACGCACCTTTAAAGCTATCAAGCTGTAACTGTGAGCTGCTCTGTTTTAAAGTGTTTGTTTTCTTATCTTATCTATTCTCTCCCTATTCAGTTTGGCTGTATTCTCCCAGCCTCGAGGACTTAGTGAATTCTATAAATTGGCACGACTGTTTGATTGATAACTGAATCAGTCTCACATGAACCGGTTCAGCTTTGTCAGGCAAACACTCTTCCAACTACTGGATGAATTAATTGGATTAATCAAGTTTAATCCAAGTTAATTTGTTTTAATTACTTATTCACTTTGGTCATCGACGCTTGAAAAATATTTTTTTGCCAAACCTATCAATAGGTCTAATGGTTTACGCCCTTTGTGTTTCATCAGTTATCAAGGACAATTATTTTAATTAAGTTTCAAATTTCAATTTAATTCCTTTTTGATTTTTTTCTTTTATTAGGAAAAAAGGAGGATTTTCTCTCCTACGCTTGGAACTCCTTTTCTAGTCATATAAATTATTAAGTTAATTCATGGGACTAACCAAGGAACTTTTTCACGCAATAATTAAAATTTAAATGTCACTTTCTAGATGAAATACGAAGGATTGTTCTTTATTATTTGAAGAAGAGTGATAGGAGCCTAGAGCAAACACTTAAAACCTACTAGGTTTATTTAATATCAAGTTCCCAAACTAGGATATTTGGCATATTTCTCTAACCTCGGAGACCTGTAGAAATTATATAGCTGACACGGTTGATTGATTGATCACTGATTTGGGCTCTTTCATGCTCCAGTTTAGTCAATCAAACAAACAATCGTTCCAGCCAATAAAGACAAATTGGATTAACCTATTGTAATCCGGTTTAGTGTATTAATTACTTCATTATCTCGGTCACCGTGGTTTGAAAATATCTTTGTCAAATCCTACAATTGAGCCAATCAATTGTTTTTATTTCTTTTATCCTTCATTTATCTATTAAGGACACTTTGTGTCCGCATACTGTCAGATCAGCCAGTCGTTTTCATTTCGTCTGGACCATCTGACGAACAACTCTTTAGCCATAACTCAGAAGGAACTCATCTCTCTCGCTCATTTGTCCAACTTCCATCAAAACATGCACGCTTGGCTGTGCATGAGTTTTGACAAACACTGGACCTACAGTACATCTTTGCTATTTGATTACCTGTTTTAAACTTTTCCCCGTCAGGCCAAGGCACCTCCCTGACTCCAGTCATAAACAACACTACAGAAGAGAGACAATAAAACTGTCTCTCCAGTCCTGCGCCCTTTGCACGCAGGCCTGTAAGTTTATGACAGTGAGGGCTATATGGTCTGCTTGCATGCTGAGCATTGTCCAGCCATTTGCACTAGATTTGTTTTAACAGTGAGTAATCTACATAGCAAACACACTGTAGTGAGTTTTGTTCCATCAGTTAGCTAGAAGCAGTATTTCATTTTCTTTAAGCGTCTGACCAACACTGGTAAGCGATCATTAGTTCTGAGTTTGTAGTTCTTTTCCCCAAAACTGTACCTTGCATTTTGTGTGTTTCCGAACTTAGGTTTCTATAAATTCTATCTGACACGCTTGAGTGATTGATTAACTGGATGGGACTCTTCCATTGAGTCCAGTCTAGTCTGTTCAGTCAAACAACCGTCCCAGTCAAAGAGGATTACATTGGATTAATCTCTTTTAACCCAGTTTAATCTGTTCTATTATTTAATAGTTTTGTTCTCGAGGTTTGGAGACAACTATCTTGCTATTGGGTCGTTAGTAAGCTCTGTTTACTTTGTGCTTTATCCAGTATTTGAAAACAATTATTCTAATTAAGATCTAAATTTCAATTAAATTCTTTAAATTTTTCTTTTTGAAAGAAAAGGGAATTTTTACTTATAAGCCCCGTTAGTCATATGGATTATTAATTTAATTTATAAGACTAACTGAGGAATTTTTATTTAAACGCATAATTTACAGAACTTATTAGTTTTCACAGTTTGCATCGTAAGAAACAGCTGTTGAATTTGATTTCACTTTCTGGATGAACCTAGAGGAATTGTTGTGCTATTAGTTTGGAAAAGAATATAAACCCAAAACAACGCTTGGAGTAAAACGTATTTATTTGAAATATCAGGGTTCGATTTATTTCTCCCTGATATTCCAGCTGTAGTTAGTCAAACCAACGCCTATAATCATGGAGGCTTTTGTTTCGATGATCAAGTCCTTAGCGACGACTGCTAACTTTAACGGTCCACCCATTTTGGGGCCTTACTCCAGGACGGTTCACCCAGTTCTAAAAAAACTGGCTTGCCAGGGTTTTAAGACGGAGCGTCCAAGGCCCAGCAACAAGCTTGAATTGTTTGCTTTACAACTCATAGCGAAAGGTGATATAACTTTTCAAGAGAGACAGAGCGATCCTGATCGAGAGAGGAGAAGATGCCGCAGGCCCTCCTCTCACAATCACAACTGCTTTTCCTTGCCTGACGGCGAGGTCTCTCGTGACTGTAGTCTAAGCCCGTTCCACGAACTGAGTCTCAGTGACGGAAGTACGAACGAGGCCAATTTACTTCGGTCGGGAAGCTTGTCAACCCGTCCTACGACACGGGAAAGCCCTTTGCCTAGTGATAAAAGCCTAATTCAATCCTTTGATATTGGACAACTGTCCACGCTTTCTGCAACAGCTTTGTTGTCAGAGCTTGCTGCCAAAGTGAATGACCCTAAATCTCAGCAGGTAACAGATGCTAAGTGTCCCTTGAAAGAGGTTCTGTGTCTCTCCGGAGACGACACTGCGTTTGGAACGCACAACAATCCAGCCCAGATGGCCACTCAATGCCCAGGAGCTGAGAACCACGAAAATGTGCCACCAGTACAGGACACACCATGCACAGAACACATTCTGTACACTGATTACAATGCATGCACTCTTAAAGTGATTGACAGGTACGGATGCATACACATCACAGCTGTTACAGCCTCGTTAATAGCACAAACCAGTGGTTTGTCACTCGCAACGCAATGCGAATGGGCCCACGAGTCGCTGTTGGACAGAGCAGCTGACAGTAGTGTGATGTCTCAAAGTTTGTTCCTTGACCTGCAATACCGGGCACAGCGTGCCCACCTAGAGGGCAATGGGTTGTATCAATCCCCCAGTGTTCGGCCTTATACTAAGGCTAGTACTCAGATGGTTCATACCTTCTCGTGTCCTTTTCAGATGAGACACAGGGCTGCAATCCGTCGAATGTATGCATCTGAAATGGAATACCTCCCACTTCTCTTGGGCTATGTCCTGTTACTTCTGCAACTACTATCTGTACTTGCCTTCTCAGAGGAGAAATCCTCCTTCTCTACTGAAAAACCCGCGCAAGACTCGTTAAATCTAACTGACTTTGTGGAGTGTGACGCTCTGACGTGGAAACACCCACCCGTAGTCAAGCCAATGCCACCGTTGAACGAGGGGGGTGTCCTCCAACAGCAACAAATTCTTGTGTGCCCCTTTCTCCAGGGCCCCCTCGCAGACACTGCGTGTAACGGCGTGACTGACACCCGAGCAGACGCTGGGGCAAACAATGTCACCCAAAAGGACCGGAGTTTGAAAGGCAACACGTGCACAGACTCGCCTACGGTGTGTGTTGACATCTGTTCATACAGCAAACCTCCTCGCCAAGCGAAGGTAGAATTGGTATGGATAGATGACACGCCGGCGAGACCTTTGTGTTTCAAACTTGTTGCGGTGATTTCCAGCATACTGATCGCTCTTTGGTGCGCTTCCGCGCACGGCAATAAGGGAGTAATGTTTTGCACCGATTCACACTACACCCGTCTCGACTACACTCATCACTTGCCCAACGGGCGTAAAAACGGTTTTCGAACAGCCGAGTTAAAACCCATCAAGCATAAGGAGTTGGTTCTTGCCCGCAATCACAACGCGAACAAGCAAGACATGCAGGTATACGGTAAAAAGGTCAGAAACCACTCAAACCTTCTGGGACCTGCCATAGTTTTCAATGACGAGGCAAGTGCCCTTACTAAAGCAGGGGCTGTCAACAACTCAGCATGGGACTTCGTCCCTGGGGTCCTTCTTTCTGATCTCACCCTTTCCGTCTGCGTTGTCTTAGCCTCGTCGATGGCTCAAAGTGTTACACTCGCAACACAACGTGACCCGGTCGTCCGTGAGACGAAACAGCTCCCGTGTAGAGCTCGCAGGCCCCACGTGCCCTCTGCGGACACTAGGCAGACCCAAAGGTTAGCCAAAGTCCAGCGAAAGAGCGCATATAGGAAGCTATTCCCCCCGGTGAAGTTACAACATGAAGTAACCCACGTAGCGCTGTTGGACACGACAGCGGACATTAGTGTGATGTCACAGAGTTTGTTCCTTGACCTGCAACACCGGGCACAAAGTGCCAACCGTGAAATGCACATGTTGTCTCACCCCATTCAACCGTACGCTATGACTGGTACTCAAATGCATCAGGCCTTATTATGTCTCATTCAGGTAGGGCACATGGCTGTGAAGCACCTGATATATGTGTCTGAACTGGAACACGTCCCGTTGCTCTTAGGACGCGATTTTTTACTGGGACTGCGTCCTGTACTCAACCTTTCAGAGGGGGGTTTCGCCCTATCCGCTAGCTTACTCAGGCCAAATCCTGTGGATTTGACTGACTTTGTTAAGGGTGTTTCTCTAAAGGGAGGACGTCGACACATGGTCGAGACAGTACCTACGTTGGACAGGGAGGTCTCCCTCCAACGACTACAGGCTTGTGCGTGTCAGGATGACACCGATAACCCTGCCAAGGCTAGGGCGACCGATCTCGCCACGGAATATGTTGTTTTGAAACCCACCCAATATGTCTGTCTGTTCACAAACCCTGACGTTAGTTCTCTGCAGACCCCACCCCTTTTTGTGAGGCGCCTTATGTCAACGCTCATCTATTTGAGTGTGCTGCTGCTGCCTATTCTGCTCTGCGTTTGCTACGCAGTAGCCGCACAGGGGGGGTCCACGACTCACTGTAGGACATTGACGCCTTGCAAAAAGGGGGGTTTTGGATGGTCATTCAAACCACAGTGGTAATTTCAAAATAATAGCTCAATCCAATAAAGCACATGTAGTATTGTTGCGCATTCACTGTGCATTAAGTTGCATTATGTTTGTCCCACCTGGGCAATACTAAGTGTGCCCTGTTCTCTTTATGGTTTTGTTTCTTGCATTAGGAAGAATACCATAAATCTGTTTGCTCCCATGATAATTTGTAAGCGCTGTCTGGATCGGATCCATCCAGACCCGAGCCAAAATGGTCATGGAAGCAAATCCCACGGGATTGTAGTTAGAATCTAGTCGGTTTGCTGATCACAGATTTCCTAGACCACTATTTACAAAACCATCTCTCATTGATATGCTTGTGTGCTTGTGTTTTTCCCTAATCCACCATGGGACAATCTTATACCTGTTCATTTCTGACGCAAAATACTCAGAACCAGATGCCCTCCCTTGACAAACTCAAGGTCAAGGGAGTGAGCTCCACTGATATTTGTACTTAGAAAGCAGGCTCGGATCACAAATAACCAAGTACAGAACGTATACTCAGACGGTCAAACCCAATCAAAGTTTTAATCTTAACAAATACATGACAATATCTATAACAGGCCGCAACGGAGATGGGCCTGTTAAACTACTAATATTTGCTAAGGCATTTAGGACGAAGAGAATTATAATGACAAACACATTTAAAGAACAATATCGATAAGCATGATTGCCTTCCCTCTTAGGAAAAGTGGGAATGACCTCCACCTATGTACTGTATGATTGCAACGTTTTGTTTTGTTTCTGTTTGTTTGTTATCTCATATTTTCATTTTTTTTTTTTATATGCTTTTTGAAACATAGATAGGAACCTTTAGCTCCCAATAAGAAAATCATACACTATGTAATGCCTGATAACTATCTCTCTCCGGAGAAACCTGTTGAATGTACACACCTTTTCCACAGGCATTTCGAGTATAGTTTTGTTTATGAGTTTGGTTTGATTATTTTATCTTGTTTTAGTTTTTCCTGTCTTTCCTGTCTTGATCCTATATTTAAGGGCCCCATACTATAGGCCCATTTCACTGGGTGATACAAAAGCCTCCTTATGTGAACTAGGTGTTACCGTATTACTGTTATCCATGTTCAGGGGTTTTACTTTATGTTCTATGATTTATGGTTTTCATTTCATGAATTGTTAATCCATGATGTAGAACTATCTTTTTCCAGTTGTACCCAGTGATGCTAGATCAGTTAGTGAAGATCAATAAAAGTTGCCATCTGACATGTGTAAATATTACTGCCATCTGTGTCCTATATACTGCTCTCATCTTTGTTTTGTCATCCAAAGGTCGTGACTTCAACCTTCCGTTTTGTCGGACTTCGATGACAAAAGGGGGGGTCTGTAGCCTGAACGCTAGATATGGACACGACAAATTATGGACATGAACAGTTATGAATTGTATTCATAACTCATATTCAACCAAATGGACCCTTTGTGTTAGGACCGGTTGAATGTACCCTTCTTCCCCCAATATTGACTCTCTACTCCATGGTGTCACCCAACACCACATTCCACAATGCCAGTATAGTGTTTTATTACCCTGCCGATCAAGATAAGGGACATCCTGCCAGGGTCTCTTCTCCTCATGCACAACAGTATTGCAACTCTCAGACCACATGTAGAAGATCATGAATCATGGAATGCGGCGAATTAAAGCTTAATGAAATAACATTCCATAACATGAACATATGTGTTGTATTCTAACACGATGTACATCAACTATGCATTGATTTTAACATGTACGAATATGTATTTCTTTGGTTATTTAACTTTTTAACCCATCTGCCCTCTGAACGATATAAAACAATGATGCTTGATACCTCCACGTGTCTAAAATAATGATGATTACAAATATCTGGTCAAATGTAGGAAATCACGTTTCCTCAGAATGTTGATAGGAGTTTTAATTTGACTTCATTTAAGAACAGGGAGGTGACAGAGATCTTTGCTCCAAACTCCTCCTCATGCGGACCTAACAGAGAGGCCACACCTCTGGACTTTAAAAGACCATTTCCTGGTTCTCTCTCTCTCTTGAAAAAAATCACTGAACCAACAACACACAAGGAGGGCTAAAGACTACTCAGCCACCAAGGGCTGCCACGCCCTGGTGACCACGACTTGGTCTCTCAACATAGAGTCCTGCCGGACTCATCATCAGGACTGCCAGTCCGTGGGATTGAGGCACGCTATCTCTCCCACTCCGACGACGACATCAACCAGATACCCAGACAGTGAGATTTGGAGCGTGCGAGCTCTCTCCCCCTCCAGCGGTGAAGACAACAGACGTGGGTGAAGACCACTCAACAGCAGCAAGATCTCCTGCTCCTGAGCAAGCGCCTCCTCCAGCCAGTGGGGGGTGCCTCTCCATCCTGCTCTGCACACGCTACTTCCTGTGGCTCTCCAAAGATGGCTGCCTCCATCCAAGCCGCATGGTCAGACCTCATGGCAATGACACAGCCAACGCCCTGCTGCAATGGCCGACCTTCCAGTACATGCTAGGCTGCTACGCTAGCAACCAACCCTCTCCTCTTCTCCTCTCTACGCGCATGTGCAAACGGACCTCTCACAGTAAGGCAGTGTTTACATTGTGTCAATGGCAACTAAGATAGAGTAGGGTTAGATATTGAATGTTTAATGATCTTCGATTATTTCATTTCTTTCATTTCTTTTCTTTTGGTGATTGTTTTGGGGAACGCTATGCAACACTGGATAACATGTACAGTAGCCTGCCATCTATTTTGTACAGTTTGACAGGTTTTAAAATACTATGCCTACTACTTCCCTAGGAACCCATTTATCTATCTTTTGCTTGAAGGATCAGACATAGTTATGCTAGTCTGAATGTACATTTTATGATTTTTATAATAAATCACTTTTTCATATTTTAAGCGAAACAGTGTGGACCTTGACGTTCTTTCTGTGTGTTTTGAATCAATGTGATTGGTACTGGAATCTTAAATGCCTAGGCTAATATAAAGAATCTACGTTTTGAACAGTGAACGAGAAGAAAAAATATATTTTTCATCATTTTTGAAAAAGATATTTTTTATTATTAATATTAATATTTTATTAATATTGATATTGATATTACTGTCATTAACGCTACAAAGTTTTCTTCATTCTCTGTTCCTGTCTGGCCCAGCTGTGTCTCATTGTAATTACCCCCCATGTGTATATTAGTTGTTCCCCAGTCAGTCCTTGTTGGATTGTTGTATTGTGTCAGATTATGAGTTTCTGTTTCTGTTTGAGAGCTTGTGCTTTTGTTACCACTGGGGTCCTCACCACACCAGGATGTAAAAAATCAAGAACATTGGTATTTGATTTACACATCTGCTATACTGTCCTTGGAAAAACTGCCCATCTAAAACAGGGCAGGCAGTTAATGAGACACCCAAAGCAAACCTGCTGTCATAAACAAAACAGGACCCCTGAGAGTGATGCGTCATGTCGGGAGCAGACAGATTGACTGTAAGGGCCGATGCATACTCCACTTTTAGAGCCGAATTTATTTCGGTTCGGTTGGAAGAGTAACACAATCTCGGCAGCACCAAACAGCCGAATTAACGACGGTACCCACCCCCCGAACCTCTGAATGACGTCATATTGTAGTTTAGACAGAGCCGAACCGAAATAAATTCAGCTCTAAAAGTGGACTGTGCATCGGCCCTGACTCTCTCTCACAGACAGTGTCAGAGACATTACAGGTGTACCAAAAAAGCAAATATAAGATTACTGGGTCTGGCTATATGTCAGAATGAACCTGAGAAGGTCACACAGCCATTTTCTTCCAACAACCATTAACACTGACATTATGTCATGG